>NC_039243.1:6390649-6710013 GCF_003368295.1 Carassius auratus
CAAAAAATTATTTGACTAAACTTTAAATTAGACAAACACATGACATTTGAGAAATGATAATTGGCTCTCTCAAATGCCCAATGCCTAGGCATAATATTCTAAACAAATTCATCTATGAGATTTTGAAAAAAGGAAGGAAAGAAAGAAAATAAAAGTTTTTGGCAAAAAAAAAAAAAAGGGGGAGTGAAAGTGTGTGGAAAAAGTATGAATGATGGTGTTGTATGGCATGAAAGAGAGTGTCTGACGAGACACTGAGGCAATTCAATCAATTTGCCCAAACAGCTGTATACAAATATGAATGTGGGCCCACAGGGCAAACTTATGCCCAGTAAAAGAATGACCATGGATGAATTTGGTTAAGTTTCCTGGTCAGTACCTAGGTCTTTGTTGTGGCAGAAAGAAAAACAGTGCCACACATGCGCAGCGTATAACATGGGAAGGCAGAGCAAAGCAAGCTTGCTCTGTCTACCCCTCATCTAACTTCCTTTTCAGCATATCATGATGGAGCTGATTGTGTCAAAAGGATGAAATATTATCTTTCTGACTGTTAAAATAAATGCAGTGGGTTGAGTGTTTTCCAGGTCAAAAGGCCTATGCTACTGAGCAACATAGGCCTAGATAAAATATCCAGTGATATAGTGGAACTCAGTTTACACAACAAAGAGATAATTGAATAAGCAAATTGCTGAGAATTAAATTGAAAGGAATTAAAAAATAGTAAAGACAGCACTGAAATTGTGAAAACTCCAAAAGGGGCCAAGACAGCCCTCAACCCACATTACATTTCCACAGGTCACACCAAGAAGGACGACTGGCAAGATGAACAAATTAGCATGCTTGATAACACTAACAAAAAATTCTTAAGTTTTCCATTTACAGGTGACAGCAGTTCCAGTAAGACCAAGGAATGCTTCGCCCCATCAAAGAGAACCAGTGAGGTGCAGTTATGATCTCAAGAGAGCCTTGCATTAATCAGCAAAACGGTTACAGAGTGACACCTGAGTTCACATCTCTAACCTTAAAATACGCCAACCAGCTTCAACAACTCAACACAGCATGAAGTGAGGGATGAAGGGCGTGCTAGTAACGACCCACCCTTGCCAACGAGGGAAAGACCATTGCAACGACTCACAAAGAGTCTCCCTGGTGAAGATGGAATGAGAGAATGATGGGACTGCTAATGAGATCAAAATACTTGGGTGCAGATATGAGCCAACAAATAGAAAAGAAAAGGTGGAAAGAGAATTTTAAGTAATGGTAGATGAAGAATTTTAAGATTATGAGAAGGGAAATATGGATGTAGGAAGATTTGAAGGGAAAATAGAGCAATTGGATGAGTAGTCCTATCATACACTTTATCTCAAGTCTTGATGATTTATTACCCTGATTTATGGCCTGATTTATGGCCGTACAGTCCGTGTAGATTGACAGGTAGTCAGAAGTGTGCATGGTCAGTTTGGATTGATTTATGACTATAAGGCCTGTCAGTCAAAGCGGTTGCCATGCCACTGGGTCCTGTGACCCTTGATTGACATGGAAGAGGTGTGTAAATCAAAAGATCAAAGAGATCTCAGATTTGACTTGTGTTGTGTTTATTACTGGATATATGATGGTTGTATCTGTTACCAGAGCAGTGGGGGGGTTTCTTATGATGGTTGTATCTGTAACCAGAGCTGTGGGGGGTTTCTGTGAAGTTCCTTTCTGGCTTGTTGTTCACACCTAAAGACAGTGGGAGGTGTTTGGGTTCTTCCGGAGAAAAAAAAATGGCTGTGCAAAAGTGAGGGTTTTGACATCTTGACAGGATCAATGTTTGTTTGATCTATATGGTGTTGATACCTAGGCACCGACAGGCCACATGCTCCCCGTCTACAAACACATTTGAAAAGGAGGACGATGTCTGGTGTCTTTCCAGGTGAGAATTTCAAAGAGTGAGAGAGACAATTATCTAAATCATCAACTAACCAAGCCGCTGAAGAGATAAATAATTGAATGTTATCTGGAATTAATAAAATCAAACAGGCATTCCTTAATGTTAAGAAAATACTATCCATAATATGTGATGTGTAAAAGGAGTTGAAATCTCACGCTAATTTTAAAACCGACTTTAAACACACACACACACACACACACACACACAAATTGGTTTTCCATGTTCTATGGGACATCCCGTAGATGTAATGCTTTTTTAGACTGTACAAATTGTATTTTGCATCACCATACACCAACCTTACACTTAAACCTACCCCTTACAGAAAATTTCGTTAATTTAAAGATTTTCAAAAACACTTCATTCTGTATGATTTATAAACTTGTTTCTAGAGCTGAAACAACGAATCGATTTAATCGATTAAAATCGATTATTAAAATAGTTGTCAACTAATTTAGTAATCGATTCGTCGCTAAATAAATTTTATTTGCCATAAGCGGCTCATTTCGTGCATATTTCAAATCTGCGGTGACCAAAGTGTGGCAGTAATGAGCCACCGGAGGTTTTACTCAGCCAGTACAGCAGGTGAAGTAGCGAATAGCCAATAGCTGGCCTCGTTTTATGTCACGTGCTTCCCGAACAGCGTCTCTGCAGCATTCAGCGGGAAGTGGGAGTACTTTACTTTGAGCCTTCAAAATGAAGAGTAACCTGTAAACTCTGCACTACTGAACTGTTTAAGGGGCCGTTCACATATCGTGTCTTTTGCGTGCTCAAGTTCGTTATTTCCTATGTAGGCGCGCAGTATGCACTCTCATAATGGAAGCGACGCGGTCGCGACACGCACGCGGTGCGATGCGCCCGTTTTTCCAGGCGCGTCCACACCGCATCCATTTATCCTTTGCTGAAATTTCCGGGTCTTCATGGAGAGGGCACGTCATGGAGAGAGCACGTCATAGTTACTTAGCAAAGGCAGACGCCTCAGGGGCGCTTCTGCCCGAGCGCTTTGGAAAGAAGGAGAAAGCGGCGCGACTAGCGTTTTCCACGCGTTTTTAGGTGCGATATGTGAACGGCCCCTAAGAATTTTATTTGTGCAGATTCTCCAGTACAAGGTTGTTTGCAAATGTTTAGTCGTAAAAGCTGATAACATTGCTTTTTAACAGTTAACATTTAAAGCTTTACAAACATGTTATGTGATCAGTTTGTCGTTTACCCGTTCATAATTCAGACTTGCAGCCTAATTATGACTGAATGAGAGAGGTAAATGAGTATATTTAAAATGCACTTCTAAGTATTCACTGCTCTTTTTCACACAGCAGGTTTTTTGTGTGTGTCCCAATTTTTTTTTTCTGGACAACCTTCTGATGGATTTTACTTTAAATTGTGAGTTCCATTCAGGTTTCATGCCACTGGCACTTTTTTTTCGAAGGATTGTTTACAATTTCACAGCATAAGCTATAAAGCTTTTTCCCAGTAAATAATAAAATACAATGCACTGCAATTTTATTCTGTTTTATCCTTATACTTCGTGAAAATATGTTCTCAAAGATTCCTTAAGCTTTGTTTGAGATGTTAAACTACTTTAGGAGCTCTAAGGACTGCCATGGTGAAAACAATATTTGAAATCTCCTTGTGAATTTTGCTAGAGTATGGGTCAGTGTTTTGATTGCAGAAGGATTACTAACATAATAAAACAACTCCAGGTATATTTTTGATGAGGATATGACAATGCAAAATGGTTAAAATCTCTTAAAAATCTATGCTGAATGATAAAGACCCTTTATTAATAATTTACTTGGGGAAAAAATGGAAAAAACTAAAATATAAGTACATAAACCGATTAATCGTAAAAATAATCGACAGATTAATCGATTATCAAAATAATCGTTAGTTGCAGCCCTACTTGTTTCCTCACAGGGACAAAAACAATCCCCAAGGATTTTGGATATTGCCATCATTGTTCCCCATAACATGGGGTATACCTGAACCACACAAACACACACAGACACACACACACAGACACACACACAGTAAAACTGAGTAAACTAAATTTTATTTATGAGCAAATTCGTATTTGTTGTTTTTACTTTGTGTTATGTAAGAAATGTTTTCATTTAATAATCTAACCTGTAGTATGTGTACTGTAAATGAACAAATATACATTTAGCTTAAACTCAGTAAAATAATTACACCTACCATTTTAAACATGTTTAAAAGATTACACATTGTGTGTCAGAGGTGTCAAGTAACGAAGTACAAATACTTCGTTACTGTACTTAAGTAGAAATTTGGGGTATCTATACTTTACTTGAGTAATTATTTTTCAGCCGACTTTTTACTTCTACTCCTTACATTTTCACGCAAGTATCTGTACTTTCTACTCCTTACATTTTAAAAATAGCTTCGTTACTGGTATTTCATTTCGCCTTGTTTTCATTCCGGCTTGTCATCACTCAAAAAAAAAAAAAAAAAAAAAAAAACCTATCCAGATAAATCGCGCCATCCGGATGGAGTGAATTTGATTGTGGTTGGATGAGAAGTATAAAAAGATACCATCCCGACACCCTATTGGTTTGTAACTTACGCGATCCATCGCACCTGCACATGACACAAATTACATCACCCTCCAGCAAGGGCATAGACAGTTTTTGGTTCGTTTATCATAAAATGTATTTCTTAAAAGTAGGGTTGGGTATGGAACCGGTATCCGATCGCCTCAGAGTCAGTCGGCTTAAATTTCATATGAAACCGGCGTCAGACCGGTCTCCTCCCGTCTTTCAGCGCGCTCTTCAATCCGCAGACCGCGGCGGAGCAGCACGAGCTCAAACAGAGACAGAGGACACAAGGTGTGTGTTTACCGATAGATTGTTAGAATCTGTATCAGTGAAGTTATTTGTCATAAATACAGTTTACCAAAGGTTCGCGAAGAAGCTGTCGCTTTCTCATCTACTGTAAAGTTTTCGCTTGTCACAGCCGTTTCCTCCAGTGAAAATCTAGCCCTTAACACATATGACCGAACAAATACTTTAATTACACTTATTTAAATATACTTATACTAAATATTAATTTAATCATACGTACTTTATACATACACTAACTACTGTACAAAAGTCTTAGGCACGTTAGTATTTTCACTTAAAAGAATGGTGTTCGGCCAGTTATTTATATATTTTGTTATAGTGTGTCGGTAGAAAATATCAGTTTACATTTCCAAACATTCATTTTGCCGTTGTCAAACTGCTTGTGCATTCAAAATCGCACTAGATTATTATTAAAATTAATGGCAAACTGATATTTACTATGGACACACTAAAGCAAAAGATTTAAATAACTGGCTTAAAACCCTTTTTTGGGGTGAAAATACTAATGTGCCTAAGACTTTTGCACATTACTGTACTTTACAAACGACATTGTTGCTACTTTATAAAGAATGAGCATACAGTCATTCACAGAACTGATTTAAGACAGTGACAGACAGCACTCATCTTAACTAAATATCAGAGTGAGTGACAGATATACAGTAGAATTATGTGTGGTTTTATATTAAATAATGACACAGATTGTGAAATACATTTATTAGCCTTAGATTAAGGGAAGCACAACTTGGGAAGTGAGAGCATCCAAGGTGAAAGCTATGGATTTATTTAAAATATTTGGAATGTTCTTTTAAGTTATCCATAGTTTTTTTTTTTTTAGGTTCTTTTTTTTAAGTATAGGTTCAGGCACCATTTAGGCGCCTGTACTGTTTTAAAAGTATCGAAAAGGCACTGGACCCTATTTAAAAGTTATTATTTCTCACTGGCTCATTTACCGAATGGGTGCTTTATCTTCGTTCTCCACAAATAAAGCTACTGTTGGTAGTTCGGTAGTGAGACGTTTTAATAAATTATCGTTTGCGATTGACAATGTTGTGATATCTAGGCTATACCAACTTTGTAACTTAACATAGCATACGTATGTACCGAATACAGGAAGCTGTCAATCAAGAAGGTATCGGGATTATGAGTTAATTTTCCTTTTTAGTTATTGATTAATCACTTGGATTAATCATTAATTTTGACAGCACTATAATGCTTATTGTAAATAGACAACGTTACAAGAGTAATTGTTACTAAGCCTGCACCAATGTTCTTGTCCATTGCCCTCACAGAGTCCTGCAGCTAAGCTTGGATGTACATTTACATTCCATTAAAGGTTATTGATGACATGCCTCTGAAGTTTGACTTTTTGCACCATAACAATACTTATTGGCAACTAGTAATCATATCTCTAGTCCTTTAATGTATTTGCATTGTACTAAAATGCGTTCATTTTCAATGGGCATATATGTTGCTGAAACATGTAGCCTAGTGCATCCCAAATTTTTCAACATGAACATTTAATATAACATTATATTCATTATGGCCTTTAGAAAAATGTTTTTTTAGGAGGTGGGGTAGTGCACAATAGGCCCCTGTGGTGCGGCCTAAGCTTTTGTTCTTAATGGCATTTGTTCCCTTACATTACTTTTACTTTTATACTTTAAGTAGTTTTTTAAACCAGTACTTTTACACTTTTACTTGAGTAAAAAGCGTGAGTTGATACTTCAACTTCTACAAAAGTCTTTTTAAACCCTAGTATCTATACTTCTACTTGAGTAATGAAAGCCAATACTTTTGACACCACTGTTGTGTGTCACTAAAGCAAGGCACACTGTCTATTGTCTTAAAAAAATGTTTAAATAACCTGATGACCAGCATTGTTTCTTTAGATCATTTATGCACACAAGTGCTTTTTTCACACGACTAGAAAACTCTTTGGATGTGTTTGGCAAACATCATTTCTACATCTTAAATGCATGACTGAACTTTTCTCATTCGACAGAAATACTATTTTCTAATTATGTACCCGGCCTATAACACTTGGTGTAAATGTTCTTACCTAGAACAGAAAACATACACTTTGACTATTTGACTATTTTGTAAGCATCATGTAATGTTAAATGGTTTACAAAAAAAAATGTAGCACCAGCAGCTGTGATTTTCAAAATGAAAGAAATGTACAAGCTAAGGATGCTTCAACTATTATCATCATTTCCTTTTGACTCTGATAAACTGGTAATGAATTTTCTATGCAAGTGACACGATATACAGTTCTCATACTATTTGTGTAGATAGCTGTGCTAAAACATTTATGACTATTTCTGCATGCCAGCAGATTATGTCAAGGGTGTTTCACATCTAAGAATCACAATGTTTTTTAAATTACATTTTTCTTACACCTCAAGATTTAGCCATATCAAGATTTTGGACGGCCGTTCACAATTTGTTTGTTGGACTGTACGTTTTTAGGTGATCTCTGTGTGGTGTCATCATAATAGGAATAAATGAAAATTAAGAAATTAAGTTACAGTTTTTCTCTTCGAGATATTTCTTTTAGTGCAACTTTGTGTCTGTCCAAAAAGTGTGATCACATGAAGCATCGACACAACAAAAAATGAAGTCTAGCTGTTTTACACTTAAAACTATTACAACCTAAACAAATGAAACGGTTCCACTGAAAGATGCCCACTCGTTTAAGTTTGAGCATGTTAAAGTTTCCACACTCCTGTGTAGAGATAAATTTTATCCATAACCTTTTGTGTATTCACGTGACCAAATCACTAAGAAAGAGAGTATAGCAAGAAAGCAAATGTTTACAATGCATATAAAATTCAGAATACAATTGTTAAAAAAAATTATGTTGATTTGTAAATGGTATTTTTATTAATCCACTAGATTAAGTCATCTTGTTCAGATAGCAGATGAAACCATTCACATTTTGTTTGTTTGGCCGTTTTTGTTTTAAGACTCCTGTAAGTTCATGCTAACTCTCGCGTGGGAAAGAGAGCAGGGTGAGCACATCCTATTCATTTAAGAAAAAGTATTAAACATTTGACCAAACTTTTTAATTATTTTGACAAAACACAACAACATTAAAGAATGTTATCCGTTCCTATGGCCATCTTCTTTGACTCAAATAAAGCAACATCTCTGGTGTACGCAAGCATCTACAATGTGTGTATGTGCTAAACATCTGTTTCTCCACTTCTGCCAGATTTGTTAGATGGGCTTTTGTTGTAATACAGACACATTTGAGAACTATGATGTTCTCACTTTTGTAATGGTTATAGAAAAATTCAAACATAACTTTTGCATACGTAGCAAAACTGACTAAAAAAATAACTGAATTATGAAATGCAAAAGTGTGTACGGCATTTGACAAAACAGGATTTTAGCTGTAATGAGCACATAAGACAAAAATTGTCAATGTGTGACTTGTAAATATATTCTATTTTATTTTATTTATTTATTTATTTTTACCAGAGATAGTCGACTGATCTGTTTACATGTTGTTTTGCCGTTTGTGCTAAGAATTTTCTGCTTTCTCCACTTTTGGTGGATTTGCTAGAGGGACTATGTGACCTTGTTGTAATGTGATTACGTTTAAGATCCATATGATTGCACTAAACCCCCTTGAATAGGTTATAGACATACTCGTTTATACAGGAAATGTTTCCACAACAGAAATATGTATCAGAATAACAAATACCTAATTTGAAAATATGAAATCCTCTCTTCTAAACTATTGTGAAAACTTTTAATGTTGATCCGGCCCACCAGCCGTGTATCTTTTTCATTGTTTTTTAGATAAAGACTATTCTCAGAGTTTGGTAAACAGGCAAAAACATGAACAAAATGTAGTACAAGATGATGAAATGATTGTCAAGAGAGTGTTTAAACTGAGATTGTGATGCACTTTAGAGCTTTTTCTGGTCTACCAGTGTCACAAAGACACAAAATTTTCAATCAACTTGAAAATGAGTCCTGCCATTTTCTGTTCTGACTGTTACACTTAATACAAACCCGTCTATTACACTTACCTAATGTTAGACATTAAAAGTCATGGATGCCACAGGAACTATTTCCTTTCTCTGTTTCTCTAAACATCACACTAAATAAACCAGAGATCACATGTAGAAAGAATTCATTGAAAGTGGCATGTTTTAGTCCATTTTAGATGGTCTGCACCAACACATGTTTTAGATGTTTTAGGTATTCATCAGACTAACGACTGGAACTGAGTGTTGTCATGTCTGTATAATTGATCTACTTTTACTTTTAAAACAACACGGTGTGAAATTATGGTCTTCGACAGCATGGGCCCCTGAAATGTTGTAGTATATCTTTGTTTTCACAAAATATCTAAACATTTATCTATCTTAAAATATTAGTTATTACGTGTTTACAAAGTTGTCATGTCTGACGTTTACATTTTTAAGAACATCTGATATAGTTTATCATCTTTTAAATTTTATAACGTATATTTCACCAAACCTTGACGCCTGAAAAACGGGTTTAGCATCAGTCCACATTTCAGTTGTTAGCCAGAAAATGCAAGTGAGCCGATATTTCATAACCCAGATAATCTACATGATGTGAAACTAGCTCACAGTTACATTAGAGTTTTGGGGTTCTAGTTTATGTTGAATAGTGTTTGTTACTGTTCCACATGTTTAACACCACATTACTCCATTGTGAAGATATGTACTGTATAAAAAGTTTTTCACTGTAGTAGTCCAACTCTGAAACCAGACCAAACAAAAATGAGCTTGAGCCTTAGTTGTAGCAGAATTAAAATGTTTTCTTTTTATCTTTCCATGACCATGGTTTCATTTTAAACATCACAATCGTATTGTATTGTCCTGTATGATTGTAAAGAGTTTTGTGTGTGTCAGTCTCTGGATTTTTTTTTTTTTTGCAAACAGAACTGCTGTAATGTTAGCGAGCTCTTTGTGTTGTCTGCTTTACTGTGTTTATATACGTCAGATTTCTTTAAATGTGCTCGATTAAAGTATTTAACACAGTTTTGGGTAATGTGAGTGTGTGTGAATACATTACAGCAGTTCTGTTTGCAAAAAAAAAAAAAAAAAAAAAAATCCAGAGACTGACACACACAAAACTCTTTACAATCATACAGGACAATACAATACGATTGTGATGTTTAAAATGAAACCATGGTCATGGAAAGATAAAAAGAAAACATTTTAATTCTGCTACAACTAAGGCTCAAGCTCATTTTTGTTTGGTCTGGTTTCAGAGTTGGACTACTACAGTGAAAAACTTTTTATACAGTACATATCTTCACAATGGAGTAATGTGGTGTTAAACATGTGGAACAGTAACAAACACTATTCAACATAAACTAGAACCCCAAAACTCTAATGTAACTGTGAGCTAGTTTCACATCATGTAGATTATCTGGGTTATGAAATATCGGCTCACTTGCATTTTCTGGCTAACAACTGAAATGTGGACTGATGCTAAACCCGTTTTTCAGGCGTCAAGGTTTGGTGAAATATACGTTATAAAATTTAAAAGATGATAAACTATATCAGATGTTCTTAAAAATGTAAACGTCAGACATGACAACTTTGTAAACACGTAATAACTAATATTTTAAGATAGATAAATGTTTAGATATTTTGTGAAAACAAAGATATACTACAACATTTCAGGGGCCCATGCTGTCGAAGACCATAATTTCACACCGTGTTGTTTTAAAAGTAAAAGTAGATCAATTATACAGACATGACAACACTCAGTTCCAGTCGTTAGTCTGATGAATACCTAAAACATCTAAAACATGTGTTGGTGCAGACCATCTAAAATGGACTAAAACATGCCACTTTCAATGAATTCTTTCTACATGTGATCTCTGGTTTATTTAGTGTGATGTTTAGAGAAACAGAGAAAGGAAATAGTTCCTGTGGCATCCATGACTTTTAATGTCTAACATTAGGTAAGTGTAATAGACGGGTTTGTATTAAGTGTAACAGTCAGAACAGAAAATGGCAGGACTCATTTTCAAGTTGATTGAAAATTTTGTGTCTTTGTGACACTGGTAGACCAGAAAAAGCTCTAAAGTGCATCACAATCTCAGTTTAAACACTCTCTTGACAATCATTTCATCATCTTGTACTACATTTTGTTCATGTTTTTGCCTGTTTACCAAACTCTGAGAATAGTCTTTATCTAAAAAACAATGAAAAAGATACACGGCTGGTGGGCCGGATCAACATTAAAAGTTTTCACAATAGTTTAGAAGAGAGGATTTCATATTTTCAAATTAGGTATTTGTTATTCTGATACATATTTCTGTTGTGGAAACATTTCCTGTATAAACGAGTATGTCTATAACCTATTCAAGGGGGTTTAGTGCAATCATATGGATCTTAAACGTAATCACATTACAACAAGGTCACATAGTCCCTCTAGCAAATCCACCAAAAGTGGAGAAAGCAGAAAATTCTTAGCACAAACGGCAAAACAACATGTAAACAGATCAGTCGACTATCTCTGGTAAAAATAAATAAATAAATAAAATAAAATAGAATATATTTACAAGTCACACATTGACAATTTTTGTCTTATGTGCTCATTACAGCTAAAATCCTGTTTTGTCAAATGCCGTACACACTTTTGCATTTCATAATTCAGTTATTTTTTTAGTCAGTTTTGCTACGTATGCAAAAGTTATGTTTGAATTTTTCTATAACCATTACAAAAGTGAGAACATCATAGTTCTCAAATGTGTCTGTATTACAACAAAAGCCCATCTAACAAATCTGGCAGAAGTGGAGAAACAGATGTTTAGCACATACACACATTGTAGATGCTTGCGTACACCAGAGATGTTGCTTTATTTGAGTCAAAGAAGATGGCCATAGGAACGGATAACATTCTTTAATGTTGTTGTGTTTTGTCAAAATAATTAAAAAGTTTGGTCAAATGTTTAATACTTTTTCTTAAATGAATAGGATGTGCTCACCCTGCTCTCTTTCCCACGCGAGAGTTAGCATGAACTTACAGGAGTCTTAAAACAAAAACGGCCAAACAAACAAAATGTGAATGGTTTCATCTGCTATCTGAACAAGATGACTTAATCTAGTGGATTAATAAAAATACCATTTACAAATCAACATAATTTTTTTTAACAATTGTATTCTGAATTTTATATGCATTGTAAACATTTGCTTTCTTGCTATACTCTCTTTCTTAGTGATTTGGTCACGTGAATACACAAAAGGTTATGGATAAAATTTATCTCTACACAGGAGTGTGGAAACTTTAACATGCTCAAACTTAAACGAGTGGGCATCTTTCAGTGGAACCGTTTCATTTGTTTAGGTTGTAATAGTTTTAAGTGTAAAACAGCTAGACTTCATTTTTTGTTGTGTCGATGCTTCATGTGATCACACTTTTTGGACAGACACAAAGTTGCACTAAAAGAAATATCTCGAAGAGAAAAACTGTAACTTAATTTCTTAATTTTCATTTATTCCTATTATGATGACACCACACAGAGATCACCTAAAAATAGGGATGCACCGAAATGAAAATTCTTGGCCGAAACCGAAAACCGAAAAAGAGAAAACCAAGGCCGAAAACCGAAACCGAAACACCGAAAGAAATTATGTCAATTATTAGTACCATTGCATTTATTGCTATGACCGTGTACTAACTTTACTAAAATTAAGACATTGCAATTGCATAAATTAATATTAAAGTTTCAAAGATAATTACAATTACATAACTTATTTAAAAAAAAAAAACATAAAAATACATAATTACAAATGATGCAAATATTTATTAAGCACATTGCAACAATCATTGCAACAAGCACAGTATAAAATAAAATTCAAACTAAAAATGTATCCCACTCATGTGTATATTTAATAATAATGTACAGGCCTACTGGCCCGCAGAAAGGTTTTAAAATGAACAGTTCTCTCATAAAAACAAAGTGCATTTAGGTGAAGTGCATTTGAAATTTTTCTATGTAGGACTAGAAAGTGCATTACTTCTCCAGTTGGCAAGACTGTTATCACTTCTGGGGATGGGGACTTCAGACAGATAACCATCTAGCTGTTGAGCAGTTGAGCTTGTCATCTGCCTGACATTTGAGAAATATTTGAGAGAGTGTATTTAAATAGGGCCAGGGCATAAATAAACATTTTTTATCAAATTAAAGCAGAAATCTAGCATAAATATGGCTACAATCTGATATTATGTATGTATGTTTGTGTGTGTGTGTGTATATATATAGTAGCCTAAGAACAAAATAGCCAACGTATTATTATTATTTGAGGCACTTTCTTGCAGAATTCCACTGAACATATCAGACAGCGATGGTGCATGCCACTCATCTGGTGCAGAGATCAGTCTTTTTTTCTGCGCTCTGATCTGTCTCCTGCGCTTGGCGCTTCTCCGTCTCCACGCGGGTTCTCCACATCTAGCGCGGCCTGGATCATTTCTTGTGCGCGCTGCCTTATTTCCGCATCCAAGTAACGTTAATGGTTAATGGTAACGTTAATGTTCTCACTGGTGTTAAGTGAATGTCGCGTGGAGCTCGTGGTCTGCGCTATGCAGGTGCACGTGCAGGTCGCGGTTTCTGTTTGCGTCATCACAACATTTCGGCCGTGTTGTTTCGGTGATAAAAGTCTATCGGCCGAAAACCAAAAAGGCCATTTTCGGCCGAAAATTTTCGGTGGCCGAAATTTCGGTGCATCCCTACCTAAAAACGTACAGTCCAACAAACAAATTGTGAACGGCCGTCCAAAATCTTGATATGGCTAAATCTTGAGGTGTAAGAAAAATGTAATTTAAAAAACATTGTGATTCTTAGATGTGAAACACCCTTGACATAATCTGCTGGCATGCAGAAATAGTCATAAATGTTTTAGCACAGCTATCTACACAAATAGTATGAGAACTGTATATCGTGTCACTTGCATAGAAAATTCATTACCAGTTTATCAGAGTCAAAAGGAAATGATGATAATAGTTGAAGCATCCTTAGCTTGTACATTTCTTTCATTTTGAAAATCACAGCTGCTGGTGCTACATTTTTTTTTGTAAACCATTTAACATTACATGATGCTTACAAAATAGTCAAATAGTCAAAGTGTATGTTTTCTGTTCTAGGTAAGAACATTTACACCAAGTGTTATAGGCCGGGTACATAATTAGAAAATAGTATTTCTGTCGAATGAGAAAAGTTCAGTCATGCATTTAAGATGTAGAAATGATGTTTGCCAAACACATCCAAAGAGTTTTCTAGTCGTGTGAAAAAAGCACTTGTGTGCATAAATGATCTAAAGAAACAATGCTGGTCATCAGGTTATTTAAACATTTTTTTAAGACAATAGACAGTGTGCCTTGCTTTAGTGACACACAATGTGTAATCTTTTAAACATGTTTAAAATGGTAGGTGTAATTATTTTACTGAGTTTAAGCTAAATGTATATTTGTTCATTTACAGTACACATACTACAGGTTAGATTATTAAATGAAAACATTTCTTACATAACACAAAGTAAAAACAACAAATACGAATTTGCTCATAAATAAAATTTAGTTTACTCAGTTTTACTGTGTGTGTGTCTGTGTGTGTGTGTCTGTGTGTGTTTGTGTGGTTCAGGTATACCCCATGTTATGGGGAACAATGATGGCAATATCCAAAATCCTTGGGGATTGTTTTTGTCCCTGTGAGGAAACAAGTTTATAAATCATACAGAATGAAGTGTTTTTGAAAATCTTTAAATTAACGAAATTTTCTGTAAGGGGTAGGTTTAAGTGTAAGGTTGGTGTATGGTGATGCAAAATACAATTTGTACAGTCTAAAAAAGCATTACATCTACGGGATGTCCCATAGAACATGGAAAACCAATTTGTGTGTGTGTGTGTGTGTGTGTGTGTGTTTAAAGTCGGTTTTAAAATTAGCGTGAGATTTCAACTCCTTTTACACATCACATATTATGGATAGTATTTTCTTAACATTAAGGAATGCCTGTTTGATTTTATTAATTCCAGATAACATTCAATTATTTATCTCTTCAGCGGCTTGGTTAGTTGATGATTTAGATAATTGTCTCTCTCACTCTTTGAAATTCTCACCTGGAAAGACACCAGACATCGTCCTCCTTTTCAAATGTGTTTGTAGACGGGGAGCATGTGGCCTGTCGGTGCCTAGGTATCAACACCATATAGATCAAACAAACATTGATCCTGTCAAGATGTCAAAACCCTCACTTTTGCACAGCCATTTTTTTTTCTCCGGAAGAACCCAAACACCTCCCACTGTCTTTAGGTGTGAACAACAAGCCAGAAAGGAACTTCACAGAAACCCCCCACAGCTCTGGTTACAGATACAACCATCATAAGAAACCCCCCCCCACTGCTCTGGTAACAGATACAACCATCATATATCCAGTAATAAACACAACACAAGTCAAATCTGAGATCTCTTTGATCTTTTGATTTACACACCTCTGCCATGTCAATCAAGGGTCACAGGACCCAGTGGCATGGCAACCGCTTTGACTGACAGGCCTTATAGTCATGAATCAATCCAAACTGACCATGCACACTTCTGACTACCTGTCAATCTACACGGACTGTACGGCCATAAATCAGGCCATAAATCAGGGTAATAAATCATCAAGACTTGAGATAAAGTGTATGATAGGACTACTTGGATGCAACAAATAGAATGAAAGGAGCAAAACAGAAAATCGAAGAAGGAAAAGTATGTGTTATGTTTGGGGAAAATGCTGTATTTATAGAAGGGAGCATTTAATGAAGAACTGATCAAATTGAAAAGGCTAAGAATAGTAGATAAAAAAAAAAAATGTTGGAAAAGATAATAAAATGTAAGACTGGTTCGATTTACAGTTAGGAGCATGGGGAGCATAGTTTATAACTAAATAGGGAAAGTTTTTAGGAATGGCATTAATGACAGGATATTTACTATTTTACTGTATACTTCCTATATTGAGGTCACTAGTCAAAGCCACAGTTAAGCAAATTAAATTAAAAAATATCAAAATAATGGGAAATTGATACATAAGGTATCTAAGCTGAAGATCAACTCTTATAATCTTGTGATATTCAATGTGTGATGTGATTTGTATTTGTATGTGTATGTATTTTTATGCCTTTTATACAAAACTGTGATAACCAGGCAAATGCTGAACCAATTGCATATTCATGCTTTTAACAATGTTTACTATTAAAGAGGGGATAGGGAGACTGGATCTTTTACTCACTCCTTGTCAAATTAGGAGAGAGATATTTGGTCCAGTAATCCCTCAGAGTGGAATTTCATAATCTAGTCACTGGTGATAATACAATGTGACTTATTTAGTCACTAGGTAGTGTAACTAATATGACTGGATTATGGAGTAGCACTCTGGATAAGAATCAAATGTGAGGCTTATTAAGTCTCAAAGGGGAGAATATGTGGAAGATTTTTATTGGTGGGATTTTGCTCAATCAAGTATGATCAAGATGAATCTAGTCATATATATACATACGTGTTTTATTCCATTAGAATCATATAGCCTTTGTGTGAAAGGAATGTGCCTATGTCTGCAAAAAACATCCTGACCACCACTTTTCTTTACCATAGCAAGTCTCAGGAAACATCTGGAAAAACATGCAATGGGTCTCTTCTCTTTACCATAGCGTCTCCCTAGGGAGGGATCAAAATTGCAAGCATAAGGAAAAGTTTGACTATTTGGAAACGCCCTGTATAGGGTATATAATGAGATGCAACCTAGCATTTCGGGAGATCTCCTTGCAACGAGCTCTCGGTTTTGTTTTGGTTAAAATAAAGTCTTTTCTTCTGAGAGAAAAATCCCTGACTGAGTTTGATTCTTCTGAGAACTGGCAAAATACACCACAAGACCTGTTGCTTTTCTGCACCGCTGATTCTAATGCCATCAAGCAGTATCTCTGGTCGTAATTAGTCCTTCATTGACCAATCAGCTTTCATTAGCAGAATTCTAGCGTGTTATGGGCAACAACAACTCAACCTGTACGAAATCGAAAGGACATAAGTACTCGTTCATTCAACTTTCGACCTTTAACCCATGTTGAACTTGCAAAACCTACAATCAGATCTGAGATTTCTTAATGGCAATCGGGTGAAAGAGACAAATTTATCCGTCTAGCCCATACACTGTAAAAAAATATGGATGTAGTGTCTGTGACGTCACCCATAGACTCCTCAATAGCGGTTTTGACGCCTAAAGTGTGCAGAGCGGGCCGTCGCCATCTTGGCAGCGCGTTACCGCGCGACTCACCCGGATAATCGAAAATGGGCAAAAAGGCGGGAGCTGATTGCTGAAGCCACGCCCACCTTGCACGACGCCATTGTCAACAGCGGCAATCCACCTGTCACTCAAGTGGCCACGCCCTTAATTATGCAGAACTTTAAGGCTTAATATAATTTAAACGGATGAGTTATAAAAAAAAATTCACCCCCCTCACAGTTGTCATGAAGGGCAAAATTAGCAATATAGACCAAAATTATTTTTTGAACCAGGCTGTAAACATGTTTTTTTTTTTCTGCTGTAAAGTTATGGGACTGACTCTCTTCTGCAGCCAGCCCCAAGCGGCCAGTCGATGAATTGCAGTTTTAGTCACTTCCTTATTGGCTTCACCAGAGAGAGCGTGAGGTTGCCGCTCGGTCTAGCCCAGGTGTGCTCAACCCTGCTCCTGGCGATCGACTGTCCTGCAAAGTTTAGCTCCAATCCTAATCAAACACACCTGAAGCAACTAATCAAGGTCTTCAGGCTCACTTAAAAATTAAAGGCAGGTGTGTTTGATTAGGGTTGGAGCCAAACTTTGCAGGATAGTCGATCGCCAGGAACAGGGTTGGGCACCCCTGGTCTAGTCCCATAGACTCCCATTAATTTTGCACTCATCGCGATTGCCCCCAGTGGAACTCTGGTGTAACTGCAACCAAAATTCAGTACAACAGGACTTAATAGGGAGTGGGAGGGCTCTCCGTAGACAGGCTCTGGTTTAACCACTAAAGAGACATCAGAGCCAGCGGCACATATCAGAAGGTCTATCCGAAGTGAGGCTGCTGTCGGCGGATACATGAGGACTGAGCTCCCGCTGATAATGTGGAGCTCACGTCTCCGAAATCGGCGAAACACATTTTTAAATAGGCACTGTCTTTTGTAAATAAACCACAGATTTGAGTTTTAAACAACTACATTCTAGGGTTGTAACGATATACCGTGATATAAACATGTACGGTTATCATACCATGTACATTTGCTTATTTACGATATTGAGAGAAAATAAAAGACACAGAATCTCACCTGCGTCTAGGCAACAACTTTCCACCTAAGGGGCCGTTCACATATCATGCATAAAAATGCGTGGAAAACGCTAGGCACGTTGCTTTCAGATTTTTTTCCCAAAGCCTTCGGGCACTTGCGTCTGCCATTGCTAAGAAACCATGACCCGCTCTCTCCATGAAGACGCAGATATTCCAGCAATGGATAAATGAATTTACAGCACTCAAAATTGCTTGCAGTAGCTCTGCTACTAAATTAATTTAAAAATGCCAATCCATATTCAGCTAGGATCAGCTGTCCCTTCATCTTGGCTGAGCTTTCAACGTTGTTATGGAAAATGTGAGGAAGCCACATTACCTGCGGTGCACTTGCGGCATTCCGAAAAGTTGAGATGTTTTTTAACTAGATGCGTTGTGGACGCGCCTGGAAAAAACGAGCGCGTCACCGCGTCGCTACCTTTATGAGTGCGCATATCGCGCGACTACATTTGAAATATAACGGACTTGAGCACACAAAATACGCAAATGTGAAAGGCCCCTAACTGTTCTCTTGCTCCACCCAAACGTACAGCGAAGACAACATCGGAGACAGAGCCCGCTATTTCTTATCTCTATCCCATGTCAAAATTTGAGTTAAAATTGGCACTTGTATGGGAATACTTTTTGTACAAATGCTTTTTTGTCCTTGAAGGAAGACACAGACACATCAAAAACTGTGGTTGGGAAGCAGCTGCAAAACGAGGAAACGCGTTGAACATGTTTAACTTACCTATTCAGAACATCATCATCCCGTTCAGGTACATCTATGTACCATTTATAATTCAAGGTTAATTCATTATGATTTCTGTGATGCGGAGTGAAGAACAGAATCCAGTCATGACAATGAATTTACAGTAGTTAGCAAAAAAATAAAGTTTGCTTAATTTTCAATAATTAAAAGATAAATTAAATGAATGTTTTATACTTTCATTTGATAACCAGAAAAATGTGAATACACAGAATTTCAGAGAGGAAAAACATTTCACATAAGGCTATTTTAAGAAAAAAATTTAACAAATTAAGTTTTTTTAATGCATTTAAATAATTACACTTGCTTAAACACAGAATTAGATAACAATAAAACATATGGTGAAGAAAAAAATAAAACATTTCATAAGGCCCTAAACATGTAATATTTGGCATATTTGTTTTTACAGTAGTTTTTGGGGGGTTACTTTTCCAGTAAAGATATCGAGATATAGCAAAATATATTGAGATATATTTTTTGCTCCTTATTGCCCAGCCCTAATTCTGATTATATCTCCCTTGACTTTATGCCTCCACGTCCCCACGATTGCCTCATAGACTGTAAAAGATTGCCTGCGAGCTTCTCATCCTGTCCATATGGTAATTTCTCTACTGTTCAACAGAGAGTAGCAGGTTATGACGCAATCGTTAGCCTATTTTTACAAAAACTGCTTCTACGGGACCATAACATGAGATACAGGGTAATGGAACCTTTTATACATTTTCGTGTTTCTTTAGAAATAATTAATGGACAAATGGAGTCTTTAAACGCTTCAGAAGTAAAGTTATTTGCTGTCAAAGTGATGCCAAAATGAATGGGAGTCAATGGAATGCTAACAGCAGGTGGGGGTCCGCTAGCCAGTGGTGGCGCCCAGGGCTGCTTCAATAAAATATGAAACCCTGCCCCCCTGCACAATAACAGTAATATTTTGAAAATGATCCGAATAAATGGTGGTTGAACTCAACCAATGCTGCGTGAACTCAACCAATCAGGATGTTTAGCGCCCAAGTCCCGTCCCCGAAAGTTCCGGAACTTTGAAAAAGTACCACCTCGCCAGCAGCATAGACAGTAAAAGAAATGGGCACAGCCTCCCCATTGGATTCAACAGAGACAAGTGAAGTCAATTAGAAGCACGCACTTCATGGGGATCGACTCAAACTGAGCTTGATGACGTAGAGATCACGTGAGCAACCTGTAAGTCTTCTAACCGCTTTGCCAAGAGAAATCTGAATCACCCAACGAATCTTGCAGACGTTGAGTAATTTTGATCATTTTAATATGAAACCCTCCCCCACTGGCCAGCAGGGACTTTCTGAGGGGCATTTTTTTACCTGGAACTTAATTTAGTTCCTGGTTCCTGCGGTGGAAACACACCGAGTACTGGCCCAAAGTCCCTAGTTCCTGGGTAAAGTTCCTGCGGTGGAAACGCAGCTTAAATAATGCAATCAAAATGATCCCCCTTACCCAACCCCACCCCTAAACCTAACACCATTATGACGTCAGCCAATCAGGTATCATGGTGTAAAAACACCCTGATCTGGTAACTCCCATTATTTTCCTGCAGAGACCTGTACTTGACATTTCACGTCAGTCAATCACAATTTATTATTGCATTGAATTAAAATAATAATAATAAAAGCACAATGTATTAAGAATATATTCTTTCACTTTCAGCCCAACATAAATAAATACTTTTAAATAGATGTTTATTAAGAGAACCCTGATCATTTATCAATTGAATATGTTCTTCTTTATATCGTATGCAAAAGAGTTAATTCTCAAGCAAAATATGTCAAATTCTCTTTTGTTTATTTCTTCCAATTTTTCTTTTTGAAATAAACTCCCTAATGTCTTCCCCCATTCTTTACAAAATAACAGAAATTATAGGTTTTTTTAAGTTTTTGGGGAGTATATTTAAAGTAGTGCTGTCAAACAATTAATCGCAAAGGTTTTTGTTTACATATGTGTGTGTATTTTATATATAAATACACACACATACATGTATAAATGGGGAATTTTTATATATATAATATATTTACATACAAACCCGATTCCAAAAAATGTGGGACACTGTACAAATTGTAATAATTTACAAATCTTATAAACTTATATTTTATTCACAATAGAATATAGATAACATGTCAAATGTTGAAAGTGAGACATTTTGAAATGCCATGCCAAATATTGGCTCATTTTGGATTTCATGAGAGCTACACATTCCCAAAAAATTGGGACAGGTAGCAATAAGAGGCCGGAAAAGTTAGATGTTACCTATAAGAAACAGCTGGAGGACCAATTTGCAATTTATTAGGTCAATTGGCAACATGAATGTGTATAAAAAGAGCCTCTCAGAGTGTCGGTGTCTCTCAGAAGTCAAGATGGGCAGAGGATTTGCTGTTGCCAACTAAAACTCTACAGGTCAAAAAAGAAGCCATATCTAAACATGATCCAGAAGCGCAGGCATTTTCTCTGGGCCAAGACACATTTAACTTGGACTGTGGCAAAGTGTAAAACTGTTCTGTGGTCAGACGAATCAAAATTTGAAGTTCTTTTTGAAAGGCTGGGATGCCATGTCATCCGGACTAAAGAGGACAAGGACAACCCAAATTGTTATCAGCGCTCAGTTCAGAAACCTGGATCTCTGATGGTATGGGGTTGCATGAGTGCGTGTGGCATGGGCAGCTTACACATCTGGAAAGGCAAGTTCTAGAACAACATATGTTCCCATCCAGACGTCGTCTCTTTCAGGGAAGACCTTACATTTTCATGACAATGCCAGACCACATACTGCATCAATTACAACATCGTGGCTGAGTATAAGAAGGATCCGGGAAATGGCCAGCCTGCAGTCCAGGGCCCATATTCATAAAGAATCTTAATGCAAAAAGTAGCTCCTAGTGAAAAATTCTAAGAAAATTCTTAGAAATGTGGGCGTTTACTCTTAAAATTAAAGAAAAAATCCTAGTAAAAAAAAAAGTAATTCGGAAAGCATCTTAACCCTTAAAAGAGGTCTTAAAGGGGGGGTGAAATGCTCGTTTTCACTCAATCTCCTGTTAATCTTGAGTACCTATAGAGTAGTACTGCATCCTTCATAACTCCAAAAAGTCTTTAGTTTTATTATATTCATAAGAGAAAGATAGTCTGTACCGATTTTTCCCGGAAATAAAACACGACCGGCTGGCTGGAGGTGTGACATGTGGGCGGAGCTAAAGAATCACGAGCGCCAGTAGGCTTTTGCGTTGAGAGCATGTGGAAGCTGTGACATTACCGTGAGGGAAAAACCATCATCCAAAACAAACCATGGCTTACAGTCAGATTCAGCCGTTTATTTATGATCCAGAATCAGATCCAGAGGCTGAAAATGAACGAGAGCTGCGGGGCTCGAACCCGGGTCTCCGTCATGGGAGGCGGACGCACTAACAAGGAGGCAGAGATATTTGAAGCAGTTTTACTCACCGCCTGCGGTTCCAACACACGATCGTGACCCTTTTTCGTTGGGACTGCATTATCCTTAAGAAATAAACGATGTGCAAATCCGTCGTCAAACTGGGCCTTGTTTGTAAAACAAGCATCTTCGAAATGCAGGGAACAAACAAAAACACTTGAGCAACTCCGTTGATGCTCTGTAAAAATAAACTCCATCCAATGGTCCCTTAATGCTGTTTTTTTTTTTTTTGGTAATCTGTGCAGGGTTGTCTTGCCCTGGCAATCAAAAACACACTTCTTTTGTGACATTTCGCGATGCTCTCGCTCTGATCAGTGAACGTCTGTTGTGCTCTCTGTGCTCTGCTATACGGGAGCGCGCGCTCTTCCATCAGAAGTGCCTCAGGACCCATATAAGGAAATTCCGCTTCATCTAACGTCACACAGACCCGTACTCGAAAAAAACTTTCCGAAACTTGTGACAAACCGGAAGGAGTATTTTGGGAACAAAAATACTCCTTCAAACGTACAACTTAATTTTTGAAACTTTGTCCATGTTTAGCATGAGAATCCAACTCTTTAACCGTGTATAAAACTCAGTATGCATGAAATAGCATTTCACCCCCCCTTTAAGGTCAAATGTGTTAGGAGCACAGACGAGGACTTTTAAGAGGCTTAAGAGTTTCTTTAGCAGAGGAGAAAATGTCAGAGAGACGAAGAGGCAGAAGAAATGTGTTGCAGACAATGGATGACAGCGAGTTAATAAGACGCTATAGATTATATAATAATTTGTAATTTAATATATAAATTAATCACTACATCACTACACTACATTTGGCAACTGGGAAAATGCAACAATGAAATAGTGATGATTTGGGTCTGTCACAACCTTCTGTAAGCAGAGTGATCACACAAACTTTCAGAACATCTTATTGTTCGCAGTTCATTTCGATTCCACTGGACATTCCCACCTTGCAGGCTCAAAAAACTGCATTTATGAATATAGCAGGCTTATAGGTGCGCATAAGCAGGGGGAATGAACCGTTAACAGTTTGTGCTATAGGCTCTCTTGTCTGCTTCTTGTCCCGTGCTGTGACACCCGGCCCGAATTTTCCTTTAAGAATGGCCTTGTGCTCATCCACTAACTGGGCTAACAGTAAGCACTGTTCCTCGGTCCAATTGGGCTTTCTCGCCCTTCTTGATTTTGATTCCATGTTTGATACATTAAAACCAACATTCAAACCGCCACTTAAATAGGACAGCAATCACTGTAATTGGAAAGAGTGGAACAATTTTTATCAGTCTAAGCCAATCAAATACCTTATAGGAAATCACAAGCATGGTAAAAAAAAAAAAAAAAGGATTTAGATACACACATATAATGTGTGTTTGTGTGTGTGTGTGTGAGAGAGAGAGAGAGAGAGAGATAGAACGGTCAAATAGGAAAAATTACGCATGTAAATTCAAAGTGAGAATTAGAATAGACCTTATACTTAAAATCACTATTTTTTTCCTTCTTGGACAACCAACCAATCACAGTCTTCAAAAGATTGTGTCATACATAGCAATGGGGTCAACCCCGCCTCCTCACTAAGATGAAAGTTTTTGTCTTTTCGTTACTCAAAGTTGCTCTCAGATCGGTCCCGAATCGCTCTTAAGCTAAGACTCCTATGTAAACGTTTTTAAGCTAATTTAAGAGTTTCCTGAGAGGATTCTTAGAATCTTTATGAATACGGGCCCAGATCTTTCAGCCATAAAAAACATTTGGCACACCATAAAGAGGGAGATGTGACAAAGAAGACCAACTAGAAGCCTGTATTAGACAAGAATGGCACAACATTCCTGTTCCTAAACCTGAGCAACTTGTCTCCTCAGTCCCCAGACGTTTGCAGACTGTTAAAAAAGAAGAGGGGATGCACACAGTGATAAACATGGCCTTGTCCCAATTTTTGTGAGATGTGTTGATGCCATGAAATTTAAAATCAACTTATTTTCCCTTATTTTCTCAGTTTAAACATTTGATATGTCATCTATGTTGTATTCTGAATAAAATATTGAAATTTGAAACTTCCACATCATTGCATTCTGTTTTTATTCACAATTTGTGCAGTGTCCCAACTTTTTTGGAATTGGGTTTGTATATATTTAATATAAATTATTATAAATATGTGCCTGTAAAATAAATATACGTATGTTTGTTCATTTATATACATACATAATAAACATACACAGTCCGCACGCACACACATATTATTATTTTTTTAAGATCCTGCTAATAATCTTTCCATAAATTTGTACTTTATAATCTTCAATTACCATTGCTTATTAATAAATCTTAGTACTGGTAGTATTTTAACTATTCATTGTACCATTATATGGTCTGAGACATTAAAAAAAGTATTTTAAATATTATTTATTTATTTTAAATATTATGATTTAAACAATGTTTTAACTAGTCACTATGATTACCTTCTAAAAAAAGGGATTAACTAAATACCCATCTGGTTCTGAATAAATTCAGAAAGAATGTCTGCAAATAGTTTGTCATGTATCAACCATCTAGAAAATCTTGCCCAACACCCAGCAACAGCTCTTATCTTCAAACATATCTTCAGACTGAGAATTCAAGTATGTTTGAGCATTCAAACCTCGTTTCAGAAGTTTCCATTGTTTCTTTATGACTGGAGGCACTAACTGACTTCAGATGTTTATTCGCTCTCATTCAGTAGAATGTATCTCACATTTCATGCACAATTGTAGCCAATAGAATCTGGTGGGAGGAACCCAAGTGAACCCAAGGGCTGGATTCCATTTCATTATAAGTACACAATAGTGAGATAGTGAGTAAATCTGCAGTGCATTGAGAAGCAAACAGAAGCAGCGATGCTTTGCCAGGAAAACACTATTCACTATTGTAACTGGACATTTTTGGTTGGTGGAGTGCTTTACTTCCTGCGGCAAATGACAACACACACGCCATATGGACGTTATGTGGACACAAAATCCCCCGGGATAATGGTCCCAGCCAAGACAGCATGGTTCATTCAGGAACTTCCTTCATTCCTAATTCCTGTCCTGCTGTTTTTGACAACAGAAAGTTTGCCGGGGATAGGAAGACATTTACTGTTCTGGATCTTTTGCTTCCACTACTTTCAGAGGTAATGATGTTCATATTTCACACATAGACTAGTGCATTAATGCCAACAGCAGCAAAACAAGAACAAGACTTAATTCATACTGGTAAGGAACTATGCTAAGAATGTTCTGAATAATTATCAGATTAACATACTAAACAGCATAGTTTCGTTTTTTTGTTGCGTGTGTGGTTTTGAGTTTTGCAATAGGAAAGTCAATGGTGCAAAAAGTAGACTCACTAGCTTATCTGTAACAAGTTGTAAGATGTACTGAAAATTACACAAGTATAAAAGGTCAAAATCTTAAAACTAAATTAAAAAATCAAAGTATATAGTTCAGTTTTAATATATATATATATTAGCCTAAAGAGAAAATGAACCCTTTTCTTTTTCAAGGCTGACACCTCTCACCGAAAACTGTTGAGCAGATCATTATAACAGTTAAGTATTTGAAAATAGCTGTTTGTATATGGTTTGTGGTCTGCTTTCACACTTGAGTTAGGACTTTCCATCTCCAGCAGTGACTGTATTTGAAATATACTGCCTCAGTCTTTATAATCTGACAAAGCGGCATAAAGTCATGACGACCTGCACAAATGTACTTTGGATGTCTAAAGTACAAATTCTCAAACTGGTCTGAAAAGGTCAATAGCCAGGTTTCTAGATAATGGATTACAGGCAGAGCGTCTTTTCAGTTATGGGGGCAACTCACTCCAGTGGAAAGAACAGGAAGGAAAAAATGTGTAACAGATGTGTAACAACAGCTGTGAGGATGTGAGGTCAATGAATTTACACCATTTTTAAAGTTCAGGTCCACCGTCGTTAATCTATTCTCTGATCTGGTTTGTTTGTTGGACAATATGACAAATTTGGCATTATAATTGGTCAGATTTAATTAGACAGGACTGTGCTTGCATGCTAATTGCCAACATAGAAAACAGCATTACCAAGAACATTTAAATTCCCCCACTTCACATACCGTAACCTGCACAAATGTAGAGTTAATGTTCATGTTTATTTCGTATTTTATATTTTTATCTTCCTGAATTTTTTTCTCTCTCTGCTCTTCTTGTAAAGCTTTTAAACTTGTCTTCTTTAAAAAAGCTTATCTCAATGTTCTATTATTTATTCTTGTTTTTTCTTTTGTTTTGTCAAGAACCAATTTGCCAAGACAAATTCCTTGTACATATACATACAGTATATACACATACAGTATTTGGCAATTTAAAGTGACTTTGATTCTGAAAATGGCTGAAGAGTGAACGTTACTTGCAAGACAGTTTTATTTTTAGCCACCTCTCTGGAAATCGGAAATTCAACCACCATGTTCCATCA
This sequence comes from Carassius auratus, assembly GCF_003368295.1. Lineage (NCBI taxonomy): Eukaryota > Metazoa > Chordata > Actinopteri > Cypriniformes > Cyprinidae > Carassius > Carassius auratus. The sequence continues at coordinate 6,417,426 of NC_039243.1, forward strand.
CGCTTATCAAATAATCTGTTAAATCTCAGCTGATACAGCGTAAGACAGAATACAGTCATTTCATTACTCATGAGATTCGAAATAAACATCCTCCCATATAGACACAAAGAAAACAGCAGCTGTGGTTGCCAGCACGTTACAGTTTTGGTTTTACCGGCTAAGCTTAAATGTACAGTAAAAAATTAAAACAAAAATGTATATTTCATTAACATATAAAGTTTTATTAATATAACAACCTACCGAAGTACTACAATCTTTGAGGCCTACCTTTAACAAACACTGACAAGCACTAAAAACTGGTGTTAATAATAAAAAAAAAACACATGAATAGTTATTTAAAGGGTACATAACATCTCATGTTAATCTTGAGTACCTATAGAGTAGTGCTGTATCCTTCATATATCCAAAAAGTCTTTAGTTTTATCACATTTATTAAAGAAAAATACAACTATCCGATTCTTTCCGAGCTCCTGGAGGCATAAGCGGAGCTATAATACTGATGTTTTGTGTCATTTCCACTAAGATATATTTACTTATGTGCTGATTTCCAACAAAATACAGAAATCTAATGCAATTGTACTTACATGAATGGGTTTTTTAGCACTGGGACGGCTCCATGTTTTAATAGCAAACGATGTGCAAATACAGTGTCGACTTGGGCCTTGTTTATAAAACATTCGTCACTCAAATGACCAGAACACACAAATGCACTTGCTACACTTGGAGGCATTCTCGAACAAATCCTACGCAGAGTTAATGTGCGCGGTCTCGCTCTCCTCTGGTGTGAGCGGGCGCGCTTTTCCGGGAGAAATGCTCATATAAGGAGTTCCGTTCTCGTCTACGTCATTAGATCCACGATAAAAAAAAATATATATATATATTTTAAAAACAGCCGAAACTTGTACCGACCCAGAAGTAAAATTTTCGGCACAGAAATTCTCAGTCATTCTTCTAAATTATTTTTTTTTTAAACTTTGGCCATGTTTAGCATGAGAATCCATCTCTTTAACACTGTGAACAACTCTGAATACACGAAACACCTTCTGCAAGCTGTGTTTGAGACACAAGTTAGAAAACGGTAAAACCTGTCTTGTGCACATCCTATCCTATCTTGTGCATTGGACTATCAAACTGTGGGAAGCATGCATTCATTTATCTGGATCTTTTATTCTGGCTCCTGATACAACACAGAGATCAAGACGCCTCTTTGAGTGAACTGGCCTTATTGTTCTCCCATGGTCCAGTGACAAAAGGAGGAAAAAACAAGCACAAACAAGACGACAATATAAAACAGAAAGCATATCTGATGTCTCCGTTTCCCCACACTTTTTGCTATTCCTGCAGGACTTTTGTGTATTCCTTGCTGACTAAAGGCAGGCCGTCTCCTCTGCACATTGTGGTGTATGCGGTGATCTTCTGCTCTGTGAATGGTTTTCTGCAGGGTCACCAGGTGCTCCACTGCGCTCACTACCACAGCGACTGGCACAGAGACACGCGCTTCATTACTGGTACTCTACATGCTGCTAAATTAGATATTTCTGAGAGAACTACATATTCATTTGAATCATAATGTTGGTGTTAAAACACTCAAGTGGAAATAAATTTTTCTTCCAGGTTTGTTGATGTTTTTCACTGGAATGGCCATCAACATCCACAGCGACTATATTTTACGAAACCTGAGGAAACCAGGAGATGTCAGCTATAAAATCCCTAGAGGTCAGTATTTAATTATGACAAGGTCAATTGTGTCGTTATATTATTCAGTCAAATGGATTTATGGATAATTATGAGGGGGAAAAGCAAGAAAAATTGTATAAAGATAAAAATATATGACCACATATGATCGGTCAAATAATTGTGGGAAAAAGTAAGAAATTTAATTATGAAAATATTTTTTAATTTAAAAATGTTTGTCTTAAATATATGACTACATATAATAAATTTTGCTTTTTTTATTAAATCTATATATTTACTGGACTGTGTGTATATATTACAATAATAATTAAATGAATTAAAACATATCCATTTACAAATATAAATACATAATTGTAATAAATTAATATAAACATTAATCATATTTAAATAACATTAATTAAAAAAAAAATAATGGTTCTCAAAATATTATTTTGAATTTGGAGATAAAATACGACCCAGGCATATTCTCAAATAGATTGATGTGAGTGAGACTGAACCTCCTTATTCCTATTCCTGAAATATTCTCATTGTGTTCTCTTCAGGAGGGATGTTTGAGCTGGTCTCTGGTGCTAACTTCTTTGGCGAGATCGTTGAATGGTGTGGATACGCTGTGGCCAGCTGGTCCTTTCCTGCTTTCTCCTTTGCTATATTCACTATCTGCTCCATTGGGCCTCGAGCCTACCACCATCACAGGTACTGACACAAACCCTGCTCCTAAATCTAGTGAGGGCTGTTCCAAAATGCAGCCTTCTAAAGACACCTGCTTTAGATTACTGTATTTTTAAGTATAAACATAACTGATTGAGAACCATGAAATACTGATAAAAAGTTTTATTGAAATGTTTTTCTTTTTCAATAGGGCACAAAAGCATTAGTTTTTAATGGCAATTGATATTTTATTTAATGTTAATTTTATTTCAAGTAAGGAATCCAGCATCTGGTACACAAAGTTATGTTATGGATTATAATAAAGGGTTTATGTTTTTATAAAGCGTCATGCAAACCTGGAAGTAAATGCCTTGTTTTCTTCACAGGTATTACTTGGAGAAATTTAAAGATTACCCTAAATCAAGAAAGGCTGTGATCCCTTTCCTGCTATAACAAAGTTAGACATTTTCAAGAGGAAAAACTAGTGCAAATTAAGATACCGCAAGTGCTGATGTTCTTACTTTAAGTCTCACACCCAAGGGGAACATTCCTGTTATTTTGTATTTATTATTTTTAAATACACCATTAAAATCCTATGTTTACATCTGTACAGAGTGGAGAATGTTCATTTATACAGTATACATATTCCCATTTTGTCATGAAAGACTTCAAAGGTTTAGAAGTGGTCGAGTGTCACTGGTGCAAGAAATATAAAACACAAAACACACAAACTCAAGAGTTTTTGTATGTTTTGGCCTCATTACATGCTCAGAATGTCTTCGCAACGCATTCACTTTCTGAATTTGTGAAAAAAAAAAAATTACTTTCAAATGATATCCATATATAACATTGTCTCATATGTGTACATCGGAAGCAAAGTGTGTATTTTTAATTTGTCACTAGACAGACAACAAAGCACTTATATTAACTGTAATAAACCACACACAACCCCATAATCTCTCAAATGCATAAATGGTTTGCTTTTACTCCTCCCTGCGTTTGAGCTGCCGTTCAGTCTGCACCGAACTCTTCATCGTTTTCTGCAGGAGCCACGTGCCAAAATGAATAGCAGCAAATGCACCACCAGCAACCCAAAACCAGTTCTTCCTCAGCCAGCTCTGGTTCCTCATCTTCTCTGTCCTCACCGCACACTAACGTCTTCAGAAGAGGAGCACCTGCAAAAACCCAATGAGAATGTTAGGAAGGAAAGAGCAGATCAACTGACACATCAGCAGCTGATCAAAGTGTTGTGATCTTTAGTTATGTGCATAAAGCTGATGTCAGCACAACTTCACCAACAGCTGCTGATGTTTGAATGACAATTAATGACTAATGGGAACATTGTGGTGAGGTGAACGATACTTATAGAGGGTTGTCGAGAAGCATTTCATAGACTGGAAAAGCTGAAGAAAACACATCCTTAAACCAAACATGCTAAAGACTCAGGAGTACAAATTGTATTATTATAATAGCTTGATAAAAGTAAAACCCATTATATTTGCTAGTTTTTGGTGTATGCAAATATAGTTTTAAGATATAGGTATAGGTAACAGAACATTTTTCCTGGATGATACCGGTTTTAAAATGATTTACCGATTGAAATATGGCATATAATATTCTTTGTAATTATAACTTATGGAAATTTTTAGTTTTGTTAATTTGGCATTGATTGCATTAATCTCATTTAAGTATCTTTTTTTTTTTACATACAATGAATAAGGTGGTATATACAGTCCATAGGGACATTGAGTTATTTTATGTAACTTGTGCACACAACTGCTTTAGGTTGAATAACAACATTTGAGGGGAAACTGTGTAGCAGGGACGGACAGTTTTTGAGAGCAACCAGACATCTATGATGAGATGTGCATGTGTTATGGGGTGATGTGCACTGAGCAACATGATTGGCTCAGAGGTCCTAACCTGTCCTTCAATGTATCTTTTACATACTATAAAAAGTGGACTGTGAGTCTGTGTTATCTCTTTGCACACAGACTCAGCAGCTGTGTGTAAACCAGATCATTCTCTGCAGAGAATTAAAGCAATACAAAGACAAAACTATATATATATATATATAAACAAACACATTTTAAACATTGTTTATATTTGAATATTTACATATATAAAATATATTTGAATATTTTATTATATATACATATTTCCATAAGTATATGTAATATATTTAACATAATACATAACAAAAGTATATTTATCTTTTTTGTGGTGACCTGTAAAAATGTTAGCAGCCATGTTTAAAATAGAAACTGTCACCGTTCAGTTCTGAAGTGAATTTAAAATTGAGTTTTAAAATGCTTTATACGGTTATCATAGTTTAACGACATTTGTGTAAATTTAGGTAAAATAATAGCTAACTGAAATCATCCATGAAAAAAAAATTAAAACATTTTACATCGGCTGGTTGCAAATGCAATAGTTCTTCTTTTTCATGTAGCTTAACTTGTACTAAAATAGCTCAAACTGAAATAAAAATGAATAAAAACTTCATAGACATTTTTAAAAATGAATAAAAACAACAAAATTATGAAATCTGAACGGAAATCTTTGACAAAATATGACGTTATCAAGAAACGTTCCTGTTATCTTTCCAGATAATATTAAACGCACACACATTCAACTAAGAAAAGAACAGCATGTTCATTCATATTCCCGTTTACACAATGAGAAAATATGACCCGAGTGACTGATAACAGAGCTCAAGGACAGATCACACACACACACACACACACACACTAACACACTTATCTAAGTGGCAGTTCAAATAATTTCTGTCATCATTTACTCACACATTTAGTCTGACTTTCTTATTCACATGGAAAACAAACACTTTGAAGCACCTAGCATTACAATGACAAATCAGAGTTCAAGGCTGAAGTGACCACGACCCTCAGGGTGAGTTAATGATGACAGAGTTTTCATTTTTGGACAAGCTGTCCCTGTAGCAGGAGACAGGAGACTCTTCCCACCTCGCGGAGCAGCAGTCACTTCTGGTCTTGGGCCTGTCTCTTGCTGCTCTTCTGGGGCAGAGGAGGCAGAGGCTCTGGGGACGGAGCGATGTAGGACACGATGCCCGGCTCTGGGATATACTCCTCCTTGCTCTTCTTCAGTAGTGGATTGGATTTGATCGAGTACCAACCCCAATGAACCAACCCGAGGCCAGAGCCCATAACAATCAGCACTTTATAGTTCTGCCAAAAGCTCCGGAGCTTACTCATGTCTACAGAAACTGAAAGACATGAAAAACACAAATAAACTGGTGCCAGGCCAGTGGAGTAAGGGGATAATTTGCCCTGCTCTCTCCTCTCCTATGTGTGAATTATAGGTGCTGGTCATATAATTAAAATATCATCAAAAAGTTGATTTCACTAATTCCATTCAAAAAGTGAAAATTTTATATTATATTCATTCATTACACACAGACTGATATATTTCAAATGTTTATTTTCTTTTAATTTTGCTGATTATAATTGACAACTAAGGAAAATCCCAAATTCAGTATCTCAGAAAATTAGAATATTGTGAAAAGGTTCAATATTGAAGACACCTGGTGCCACACTCAAATCAGTTAATTAACTCAAAACACCTGCAAAGCCTTTAAATGGACTCTCAGTTCTGTAGGCTACACAATCATGGGGAAGACTGCTGACTTGACAGTTGTCCAAAAGACAACTTTGCGCAAGGAAGGCAAGACACAAAAGGTCATTGCAAAAGAGGCTGGCTGTTCACAGAGCTTTGTGTCCAAGCACATTAATAGAGAGTAAAGGGAAGGAAAAGATATGGTACAAAAAAAGTGTCAACTGTGTTTTCTGAGGTCCAGGGTCAACACAGCCGTATACCAGGAAGTTTTAGAGCACTTCATGCTTCCTGCTGCTGACCAACTTCATGGAGATGCAGATTTCATTTTCCAACAGGACTTGGCACCTGCACACAGTCAAACTCAGGCAAACTCGCCTGAACTTAACCACATAGAACATCTCCCCAGTAGGGATAAAATCTTTGCGTGGCAGTGGCAGCTGCCACTGAGACCTGTCACTGCTATACACGCCTGTCACTCAACCTGTCACGGCTATACGCGCCTGTATCTATGGGGTATTGTGAAGCGGAAGATGAAAATTGGCTGATTGCTGGCTGATTGCCAGACCCAACAATGCAGAAGAGCTGAAGGCCACTATCAGAGCAACCTGGGCTCTCATAACACCTGAGCAGTGCCACAGACTGATCGACTCAATGCCACGCCGCATTGCTGCAGTAATTCAGACAAAAGGAGCTCCAACTAAATTGAGTGCTGTACATGCTCATACTTTTCATGTTCATATTTTTCAGCTGGCCAAGATGTCTACAAATCCTTTCTTTGTATTGGTCTTAAGTAATATTCTAATTTGCTGAGATACTGAATTTGGGATTTTCCTTAGTTGTCAGGTATTATCATCAAAATTAAAAGAAATAAACATTTGAAACATATCAGTCTGTGTGTAATGAATGAATATAATATACAAGCTTCAGTTTTTGAGTGGAATTAGTGAAATAAATCAACTTTTTGATTATATTCCAATTATATGACCAGCACCTGTATACTACTCATATATTTTAGACGCGGTAATAATATCGTATAACACTGTCGCTTATAATTTTGACAGGTTTAGAAGGAAATAGACGGGTTGACAAATTAAATATCTGTTAGGTGATAAAATGTTAAATAACTATTTCTAGAATAACTCACTCACCTTCAGGGTTTTGTTTCTACACACGCTGCCACCATTTTGGGGTCCTGACGGTGGTGACGTAGGTAGCCGCTAAATGTCCTGACTAAAAAAACAATGAAAATTTAAATTCCCCCTTGAAATTAAAATATTTAAATTCGGTGTAGCCATTAGAATGCTGGTTTAGTTGTTAAATTGTATTATTAATTGTAGGAAGTTGTTTTTGTGTCACATATTGGGGGTTGTATGTTTTACAGTCTATGTTGTATCACACTATTTGTAAAAAGCTAACGTTTCCTCGGGAAATAATAAGATAATATATTTGTAAAGCCACCTGTATTATTAACATATTAATTGGAGGCTTGATTTATTTACAAATATGTAAATGTATTCTTTTTCAGTTAATGCTGCTTGGATTCATTGTAGGTGATAATGCCTGTGTGTTATTTGAAGAGGCGTACTAAACGGGTATAAAATAAGTATTAAAAACAATTCGTCGTGATATCCTTTTCCCAACAGAAAATCTATCAAATAGGCAGATTTTTATTTGGGGGAAAAAACATTGTCACACCTGAACCAGCAGAGAGAGCTATTCACTAAAGCAGTGGTTCCCAAACTTTTTTCAGCATGCACCCCTTTCTAGTGTTTGGCACCTGTCAAGCACCCCCCAACACCTTACTCTGGTTAGATTTCACATTTTTAATTGCAATAACTAAATACAAATATTCACTGTAAATTAGAAAACATAATAATAATAAAAGATCACTTCCTTTTTTTGTGAGATGGATGGGCCTGCATGTTTGCACACAGATCATATACAAGAAATATATGATATATACATATAAATATTTAATTTGTTTAAAGTGCCCGTTTTTAACCTGGATTCACAAAACATTCTTAAGAAGAAATTTCTTCTCAACTTCCATTTTCTTCTTATTTTTTAATTTTAGAAAAAACTTAAGGATATTTTGTATTCCCAAAAAAATTCATTTTAAGGATATTCTTATCTTTTCTTAAGATTGTTCAAGATAATCTTCTTAAATTTAGGAAAGCCGCAGACTTTTCTTAAATCCAAATAATAATAATTATTTAATTAATTTATTGGATTATTTGAAATTAATTGTTATATTTGAACATTACAGCAACAGCTACATATAATACATAGGAGGACTAGAGTGCACAAGTTTTTTGAAGGGACAGCGATGACTGATTTCTTTTACTGTCTATGGTTAGCACCTAATATGAACTAAAAGAACAGGGCGGGGCTATTGTGACACAAACGTGCTTGTAAAATGAAATGAAATCAATTGTAATTTATACAGTAATGTAGTGTGTAGTGTGTAATGTGAAATGTGAAATTTTATTTCTTAATAAAACCTTTGCATGTAAAGTTTAAAGAGCGATCTTTTTCCCCGCCATTACAAACATTCTCTTGCGCACCCCTGGTGGTCAGTCTGCGCACCACTAGGGGTGCACGCAGCCCAGTTTGGGAACCACTGCACTAAAGTATAGCTTAATTCATGTGAAACATCAAAGCTGATGCTCAGAAGTGGGGAAGAGATTCTAAAAGGAAATACTGGTGCACTGCTTGGCATGCTATGCAATAGCCTAGGCCTATACACTATAGTGGGGCTTTCATGTGTTTCAGGTTGTTGCATGAACTATGAATTAGCCTAGTTTTAAGTTACTCAAAGCCAAAACTGTTGATTTGATACAAAACTATCCAAGAACACCACTGGTTGACTGTTTACAATAAAATCTCTCGGTTTCATTCCTGTGTAACAAGGTGTAGCTGCATTTTGCTCTACTGCATTATGTTGCAAAAACATTTATAAAAGGTGACAGTCTGTATAGGCCTACCTGACATGGAAGAAGAAGAGGATTTCAGTAACCTGTTACTGTGTTAGTATTTGTATTATATTTGTTACTATCTTTTATAGTTCCCGGAATGTGCAGTATCTGGGTCTTATCTGTTTAAAGACACTAATGACAGGGTGTGGAGCTTTTGGAGGATTTAATACTCCAGCATTAAAAGCAAGATAATTTCACACTGTTCCGAATTACTGGCGTGACTTAGGGAATTACTCAACTGATCGCAAATATAGGCCAGGAACATCATCAGCTAACAAAAAATATGTTCTAAGAAATGCTTGCTAACATATACTTTAAGTTATGAATACTTTATTTCTTAATGTTCTCAAAATGTGCAGTTTTTTATGTTCTATTTTTTCTTCTTCTTGGTTTTGAAAACCTTGTATAGCTCATGTATGTTTGCAAGATGTCTGTTGAAGATCACTTAATCTGGAAAGCATCTGCTGCGTACAAACAAGGACGTCAGTTTTACATTTAGACATATTGCAGATGAGCAAACAATCCAAAAATACATCTTGCAGATGTAATTGCAGATGTCAAATAGATATCTCTGTGATGTAAATGTTTTATCAGGGTAAGGGAACATTCAAATGTCTCATATTAAAAATATTATGCAAATGTTACTTTTGAATGTCCTCTGAAGGTTCTGAAACAAGTAGTACCATTCAGAAAATGTTAGACAAATTTCCAAATGAGTTGAGGGGAAAAAAAAGGTTCCATGAATTCTGTATACATTAACCAGTTTTGTGCTGAAGTTTCAACCACATTATTAAAGACCATAACTTTGAATGAACGTTCATTTAATGTTACTGGAAGAACATTTGTTTAGAATGTTCACCAACATTGTCTGATTGATGGAAATCAGGCTCAATCAGCTCTTTTCCATACAACGACATCTGATGGACAACTTTTGGAAAAAAATATTAATTCTTGGTTCTGTTGTTGTTTGGCACTAAAGATCTTTCACAAATTCAACTTTTGTGTACCGCGATTAAAAACGACATGAGGGTGAGAAAATAATTTTAGAATTTGCATTTCTGGATGAACTTTTCCTTTAATGCTTCTATAAATGCAATCCTCTGAGCTTTGTGTGTGAAGTGGGACTGAAACATCCTTCACAATACAGCATTACCACTCGTTTCGACACCAGGCTTTCTCTCTAATTAGCCTGTGTGGTAAACACACTGTATTTGTTAAAACAGGCCAGCGTCTCTGCAGTTCCCATGAGAATTTGACTTCACACACACAGCAACTCCACAAGTAATCCCACCAAGAGTGTGCCATGGCTCCCCCACAGTGTGTATGTGTGTGTTAAGAAGACAACTATACCTACTAGATTACTTTAAGACGCTAAATAAAGATAAACGAGAGGGAGTGTCTGTCTCAGATTCACAGAAATGGACAGTTGTAATAGTTCACTACAAAGTATTTTTTTTAAAAACAGAAAAAATGTGTCATAGTCATTCCTGGTATTAAGGTGACTCTCTTAACTCTCTTTTCAAAGAGTTTCCAGTCTTCCCATGCCATGAGGAGACAGAGAAAGAGAAATGGCAGGCAGGTTTGAGGGAATGACAGAGGGCAATAACAATTTAAACTTGCTAATTGTTTGAAGCTCAGGGCTCAGTCATCTATCACACATATACACATGTAGTCAGTGTGGGAAACTCATTTGTATTACAGTGACACGCCTGTACCACCCCCAACCCTCACGTCCCCATCCCATTCTAAACCACCAATCAGCAGCGGTTCTCTCTGGGCATGTGCAGACACAGAGGTCATGTTTACAGCTGCTATTGAAAAACCAATCCAGTTTTTTCAATTTCAAAATACTTCAATACATATAATACTTCCAGGCGTTAACACAAACTTAGGAAACCTATTTCTGCCACACAAGAAACACAAATCATGCTTTGTTAAATAATGATTATGACATACAAATGTGAAATAATAAGATTTTTATTGTGGTGTCATGAAATTATACGGAACATAAAAATACAGCAAACTGTGGTTTGATGCTTTACTTCTTACTCAAATAGTCTCTTTGTTTCTAAGTGAGCAATTTTTGGTGGCCAGATTTTATTCCACTACACGGGACTACCATCATCAGCTTGTCACATGACTATATTCAAAGTCCAATCTTGTCTGTGCAAATACACGTGTGTTTGAATGTGTGTTTAGTCAGTGATGTTTCAATATTATTACTATACCCCATTTTTATATTGACTACTATTTTTGAAGCACAGCAGCCTCCAGCTATATATCCCCATGGAGAAATCAAGTGTGTGATTGTGTGTTTGTGTGTTGGCAAGGTGTGTTGTGAGTGTAACACCTGGTACTGCAGCTTCTCCATTATTACTTGAAGCTGCTGTGGGGCAATTTCCCCGATGACAGCAACCACTTACACCAATTACTGTAAAACCTTTCCCCTCCCTCACCCACTCTTTTCCCTGCTCCGTCTGACTTTCAGGAATTTTTAAGATGCAATGTGCATAATATACCTTCACCTGTATTCAAACTAGGAAACACACACACACACACACACACACAGGATTTGAATCCATTTTGAAATGTTCTGGCTTGTAACCTGTTTCATCTGTATCTCCGCTCCGACACGCCCAATAGTTTTAGCTGTAAGTGCAGATGCATCTGAATCATGTAAGGAGAGTGTGTGTGTTTGCTGGACACACCTTCTTTTCCCAGGAGCTTCTGGTATGTGATGTAAGAGAGGATGCACTGAGGATGTCGTCACAGGTGGAGGTATAATCGTTTGATGGGAACAAATGAATCATAGTCAGTCAAACATGACTGAGAACTATTCTGGGAACTGAATTTCACCTCATTTTTGCATTTGCATTAAAATAACAAACTATTCTGCCTCACAAATACTACAGAAATGGTCACAGGTGTGGAGATCTGGGGCTGGACGTGCATGTTTGAGTGCTAAAAACACGATGTGTATGTGCTTGATAGTACATCTGTGAATCTTGACATTTGGCCACATTGTTTTTGATCTTCAGAGGGTCTGAACGGGTCAGACTGCTTGCTGCTTTCTCTTGTGCCTGACCCACATTCCTCATTCACTGCAATAGCATGTGGTTAATCAACAGTTTGCGCTGTAGGGTGAGATCAAATACACACAAACAGCCCAGTGATGCTTTCAGTTCACAGAGAGAGCTGGACTCTCAGCACCATATACTCCATATAAAACAGGATCAGTACCAAAACCCTAAAAATGCAGGTCCGACAAAAGTAGCTCTTTCTTGGGTTTTAAATGTTTGTTTACTGGACCCCCCCCCCCCCTCCATATCACAGTATGCATTTACATTACATGGTTCAAGTGACCCCATTTCAAATGGGCACTATTTTTTGCCAAGTTTTCCTGCAAAATTGGGCTCCTTTATGTTGTTGTGGGTAGTTTTTCAGTCCAGTTTAGTTCCTCCACCTGGAAAAAGTATTTGATGGAGGGAAAACCACAGAAAAAACACAATTGGGTTACATTTGGGTTAATTTTGTTTAGCAATTCGACTGGCTGTGTTTTGCCAAGTGTCTAAATTCGCTCTGTCAATGCATGTTGGATTTATCCGATCATTTTGTCTACTTAAACCCTGTCCCTTATTTTTTTTATTTTATTTTTTTTACCTAAGGGCTTGCATTCAGATCTGCCTCCATCTAATCTACAACCAATACATAGAAGCAAGTCTCACTATACATTTTTTCTTTTTAGATAATTCATAACTCGGATGTACCCAACAATATAGAAGTACATTTAATCAAAACTGTACGATTTTTAGGGAGAGACACCCAGCATTCAACAAGAACATGCTAGCAATCTTTTGACTAGCCTAGCAACAACCCAGAAGAGCCTCACAACAACCAAGGACAATATTAAATTAAATGTATGCATTTAGCTGATGCTTTTATCCAAAGCGACTTACGTAGTACATTCAGGCTATCAATTTTTATCTATCATGTGTTCACGGGGAATCAAAGCCCCAACCTTGCGCGCAACTCTCTACCAATTGAGCTACAGGAACACTATGTGATAACAATATGGCAATAACATAACAGCAACTGAGAAAACCCTAGCAATGCCTCCGTTATTATGCAAATAAATAAATGTTCCCATTCTAGAAATCTTGTGGTGAAGTCGTCTATGTTTAACTTTTGCTATGATATATGCTGAATGGATTTACACAAAACAGAACGCATACTGTAACCTCTTTGCCAATGAGCCACTTGTGATGTGTCAAGGAAATTGATGTGTCAAGGCATTTCAAGGAAATTATACTGTGGGAAACATCTACAACATCAGAGAAAACAATCAGGCTGTTATCACTCTGAAGAATAACACAGCAATTACGCCTCTCCAGATAAGCTAATCGCAAACGGTGAAGCCCTGAAATCTAGACCATCATACATCGGCCGTCTCTGTTTGATCACACACTTCCTGCGTCCGAAACCAAAGATCCAGCTTTTGTTTTCAGCTCAGATAAAAGAGACCTTAAAAAGCATGACACAGGCACGTGATTCTTGATAAAGGCCATATTCTCTCTCAGTATGTTGTTTTTATGACCTCTCTTAAACACTCTCATGTTTCAGAGTGATTAAAGGAACTAAAGAGGAAGCATGAGTGTGTCACTGGGTTTGTGCTGTGTGATCTGTGCATGGGAGTGTGTGTGGTTTTATGACTTGATTTTTCAGACTGATTATTAGCATATGCTATTAGCATAAAAGCATAAGGTGTTTATGTTTAGCATGTTGCTAAGCTAACAACACACACACAAATTGGGTCTTTTATTGATACTCCCACTTTCTCCGCCATAATGAATGGATGTTTTCACTAACCTCATATGCTATTAGCATGAAAGCAAGTGTGTGTCATGTTTCTTTGACTTCATTAGATGGGATTTTTGACTAACAACACAAAGTCTGGTTCATGTAGCTTAATGCTGCCAAAAAACATCCACTTAGACAGGAAGAGACTGTCTGACCAAAACGTAAAATGAGCAGTAATAACAATCAGACCTGAACAATTTCTGCATTGAGCAGAATATTCACTACTGACAAAATGCAGAAACAAATGTAAGATTGTTCCTGTGGCTCAGTAGTAGTGCCTTGAGTTAGCAGAGAAAAAGGTTATGGTTTCAATTCCCAGGGAACACACCTACTGGTAAAAAAAATAAATAAAAATTATAACCTGAATGCACTTTAAGTCTCTTTGGATACAAGCATTTGCTAAATGCATTATTGTAAATGTAAGATGAACCAGGTGGCTGAATAAGAAGTATTGATGTTGTCAAGACGTAAAATAAATTAATTTCATTTATAGTAATAATGTATTTTATTTATTGCTTGATTTTATATTTATTAAAAATAGATTACATGCACAATAAGGCCAGGAACATGCAAGAAAGAAAGTATAGCCAATTGTGATTTTATGTTGCACTGTGTTAACAGCCCATAAAACACCTTAATGTGCAGGTAAATCACTAGAAGCAATCTGTCAATGCGACCTCCTAGTGATGCACTAGCAAAAACCTAGAAAACACAGTAACCACCTAGCGATGCCCAAGCAACAGTTTAGAACATTTGTGTGTGTGTGCAAATCACTATACAATTGGAGGGAATCTGATTCTGTTAGTCTGTAAATAAACTATTTGTAAAAGCAACTTCAGTCTGTATTGCCGACTTAAGCCTGAGGGGAGGCTGCTGCTCTTTCTGCTGTTATTTCCCCCGTCTTTCTCTCGTTTTTATTTTTGCACATTCTTCGTCCTAAAGGAAAACTGACATCATCATCTCCGAGTTCCCACGCACTCTTCGCCGTCTCACAAACACATTCACAGGCTGAGTCATGGTACAGAACTAATTATTGGCTCTAAATGCATCTTCTCAGGGTGTGGTTTCACTGGGAAAGTGTTTCTGCAGGAATGGGCTCCCGTCTCCTCAGGGTGCTTGAAAATGTGTGTGTGTGTCTGCGATACCCTTGGTCTGTGTTCAGGACAGTGTGTGACTGTATATGGCTTTTAAAGGTCGGAAATCTATGCTAATTTTACAATGGATCTGTTCCAAAACCTAATTCCTTGTTGTCTGCTGCCTATTTAGTAATCTGCCTTCTAAGGCAGCACCCTAACTGACATGAATCTCAAAAGTGACAATTTTTGAACACTTAGCAACAACAAGTAAGAACTAATCACATGAACTGCTCTGGAAACTTGACTCACAGCTGATTTCAGTTGAGTTCGTCATTAGCATGTTGCTAAGCTAACAGAGCCACCAAAATATACCAAAATGTAATCTATTTTCATTGATACATTAGGTATATACTTTATTGACAATCAACATTTCTCCCGCTTTCTCCACCATCTCTAATGATGCTTCCACTGACCCGAATGCAATGCATTATGGGATTGCATTCCCCATGGAAGCCTTAAAATTCAGCCAGAACAAGGCATTATTTTGATGTCTACCATTTAAAACAGTCTTTGTACTGGGATTGTGTCCATGCTATCTTTAAATACTGCTTGTGTAGGCGTCTCACTGGGTTTTGGACCAGAGCTAATGTTTTTGTGGCTAAATTTGAGTGCAAGGGTCTCTTAGCATTGAATGCTTTGTACTTTCCAACCTTCTGCTCTGGGATCACTCTCCTTACAGCACAAACACACACGGATCGGATTCTGAAATGTTTTCAGAGAACAAAAGATGATAAAGCCCCTTTAGGAAGCTCATGTTACATCACCTCAGTGAACTCGCTCACTTGAACACGCCGCAGTGTTGTTCTTAAGGGAACACTGAGTCCAGTTACTGTGACAAATTTCTTAATGTTATGGAGCCATTAGCTCTGAAGAGGGTGGCCAAGTCAAGTTTCAGACTTTCCTTCAGTCTAACTTATTTCTCAGGCTTTGAAGTCAGCGAAATAGTCATAGTTGCTGTTCTGATGTCAGCATTTCCTGTAACCAGGAGACGAGGGGTCAGTCAGATTAATAGTCCAAATGTGCTCTACGTCTACAGGCAACTATATGGGATATTCACAAAAGGCATTTGTTCTGCTTGCTGTACATCCACCAAAATGAAAAAAGATACAGCGGCCCCAAAAAGCATTTGGACGCTTATGCCACATTTACACATGAATGAATGAATGCCATTGCATTCAAAATGTCAAACCAAGTGTTATTTGTGCTGCTAGAGCTTTTCTCAGAACTAACTTCAGAACTAAGCCATTCTTACAAAAAAAGGTTTAAGGAGCTGGCGTCAAGAAGATTTTCAGTGGATGTATGCAGTCACTATTCCTCAAGTTCAAACAGATTAATATGTTCCACTGATGTTAAACTACCAGAAAGTGTCTAAACACTTTCGAACAGTATTCTATTGATTTATCATCTATTGTTTTTATCACTGAAGGACTTGATTAGTTGGATCAGGAATGTTTAAATAGGGTTGAATCTAAGCTCTGCTGGGCTCCGGCCCTCCAGGAAAGAGTTTGACACCCCTGGTCTAAATGAATCTGGTGGCGGTCAGGTGGTCGAGTTGTAATTACGAGTTCTGCACAAATAAACACTTTGATGTTGATAATTTGATAGAGGTGCATAATTCAGCCAGAAAAAGAACTTCACATGTTGTTATCTCAGAATTATGGTAATTACGACATGGTTTGAAGGCAGCCTACTACATCTGGTCTGTATTAAGCTACACAAGGGCTTTTCATATTTGAAATGGTTCTAAATAGCTCCTTCTGGTAAATGGAATGTTGTTGTTTTTTGTTTCACCTTTTTATTAAAAGTGATTAACAGTTATTCCTGTGTATTCATAAATTTAGGAATGATGTTGTACATTCCTAAACAATAGGTTAATGTCGTGAGTAAAGTGCAAATGAAATTAATTGCGGCATTACATTTAGATCGGCTCACGTTCCACCATATTTCTTTTCGTTGAGCAATACAACCAATCACAAACGATTCTGTTGAGCTAATGAATGCAAAGGCCAATCAGAGGCTTTCAGATGAGGGAAGTTCGGATCATTTTACTGACTCGGATCTTTGAATCTTGTTTAGCAAAATTCACAAATCCTTTTTTAAAGTCATTTCGTTCATTTTGAGAGTAAATAGAACGTTCCCAAAACATTCTCGTTAGGTTCCCTGGAACGTTTCCCTTACCCTAAATGGGAATGTTCCGTTTACGGTAAGAGATTTTTCCTGGCTTGCCAACAGAGATCATTCCTAGATAGTTCTTAGAAAGTTAAATTATTTTTGGTCGCTTTTTGTAATTTATTCCCTGTTCAAATATCCAAGGAAATGAAAGTGTTATTAGTAACTTACAATGTTTATATTAAACGTAGTTAACGGATTACACTAAAATTATGATATGTTTAGCCTTAAAGCTATGGTAGGCTACTAGAGACTTGATACATGACAGTAAAAATTACTTGAATTAGTCCTGAAAGCCACTGTCTCCAGATACTTTCTGTGTCATTTCAGTGATATGATTAATGATCATTGCATGGCAATCACTTCAGCTCCAGAAAAACAGTTTTGCACATGTTAAATGCTTTAGTGAAACAGGCCTGTTGAGAAAGGGTCACCGCACGGTTTTCGAAGAAAAGCTGATTGGAGGTAGAGATCTAGAAGAAGACATTCTTTGTGCGATGCCTTTGCAAACACGTTAGGCAAGCACATCTCATGCCATCTATTTTGGTGTGCATCTTCAGCTTTCCCACGACTGCAGAGAGAGACAGTGTGAAGGGCTTTCATAACCTCTCTCACATGGTCGCCCGCCCCGCTGCGCTCAGCTGAACGTCTAGACTCACACAATGTGGACCCTGTTGGGGCCGGTTACGGCTGTGTCCACCATATCAGAAATCAGGGTTACATTAAGTTGTGCATTATTAAGGAAACATTTACAATGCTCTTAGAACTTGACAGGAGATCATATGCTACACAAGCTGTATTTGATACACTTAAACCTATAATTCCATATAGAAATTCCATATCAACATTTGAATTTTCAAAGAAGAGTTCCCACACTTTTGTCAAATTTCCATAAACAGTAGTCTGTGATTACTGCTGGATTAGGAAAAATTATTCAAATTTATACATGAGTCTTTTAAACAAGTTTGTGAACCTGTTCAACTGATTCATTTAAACAAAATGACTCAAAGAATGACTCACTCACAAATCAGACATCACTACTGTTAGCTTGCAAGCAAGTTTCATCCTACACAAGACAAATATTTATCCATTTCACACAATAAATTGTATTTTTTATGACTTTGTCATGGGATAATGGATAGCTTAGGACTAGTATTCACACCACAGAGTTTCCTTCGAATTATAGATATTATTTGATAAATATGACTTTTTTTGTACAAAAAAACCAAATAAAAAAATCGAATTGCACAAATTCAAAACATTCAAGTGAAATTTTATTTGATTTCAGAACTCCAAATGTAAACAGCTGAATGAAATTTAACTAAAATCTAAATAAATGTTTTGACAAACCCCAGGATGTGTTTTCATGGTCTTGTTTTTTTTTTTCATAGAACATTTCATAGGCAAACACAAGGAAAAAAATAACTAATGAATTGAAAAACGTAAGACTGGACCTAAAAAAGCCCAACAGTCCAAGTGTATTGTAAATGATTTTGATTGAATATTTGTCTTGCACATCACATTCAGTTCTGTGTTCTTCATATTTCATATTACTGTACAAGCATTGCACTTCTAATACTGTTTATTCCCTTTAGACGTTTTGGTTAAAGTTCGTCTGAATACTGTGGTTTACCAGAAAGCTCTAGACAAGCGTTGTTTGATATCCTGGGCTGCCAAATCATTTTAACACCGCTATGGCAGAATATTTGCTAAACATCTTTAGGAATGATTTTAACATATGAACAAAAAAAGGATGTATATATCAAAACTAGATGGAAAACCATCTAGCCTACGTCTCAGGTTTTCTGAAACAGACATTGCACACTGTATTCTGGATTTAAACAAACACCCTATTATTCAAAAAATAAACTATTATTTTGGCATCTCAGAAATAAGACAATATTTTCCATCCAAAAATACAAAGGTTGGACACAAGCGGTCACGTTCTCAAACCTAAACTATGTATATAAATAAAAACAAACAATAGGCTCTCGATTAAGTTAATAAATCAAATATACACAAATGATTAATTAGAAAATATGTACAAAGTCATCTATACAACATCAAACTGACAGTGAATTTCTTCATACAGACAGTCAATTCTAAGCATGACCTGTCTGCCTGTAGACGAAAAAAAAAAAAAGAGAATGTGAAAATAAAATCCAGTCAAAAACCCAATAAATGGGAGTTAAATACAATCTTCGAACACATGACACAGCAGTGTTGATTCACAAGCTATTTCTGGTGCATTAAGTTCTACATTATAAAAATGTAACACAATCTGCATAATTTGCAATTCAGTTCAGCAATTGGATGAAACTCACGAAATATCTCCACATATAATTTCATCCTAAAGTCACAAGAAACGAATAAAAATTTCTAGGACTATACTGTTTAGCACTATAAAGGTTAAGCACACCCCACTGTAATTGCATAATGTTTTATGCAATACAAAAAATAATTGTAATTCAAGCTATTTTAATTATGTGGTATTTAAAGTAATTTTTGTAATTTATGCGGATCGCATGTATAGAGTGCTTAAAGGGACAGTTCACCCCAAAATTAAAATTGTTATAATTTACTCTCCCTCAAGTTGTTCAACTTACTTTCTTCTGTTGAACACAAAAGAAGATATTCTGAAGTAATCAAACAATTGAAGGTAGACATTGACTTCTATATCATATTATTATATATATAATTCTTTTATATATACTATGGAAGTCAATGGCTATAGTCAAATGTTTGGTTACTTCAGAATATCTTCTTTTGTCAGGATAAACTCAAACAAGTTCGATAGTGAATAAATGAAAATATTTGGGGTGAAATACCCCTTTAATTGTCATTCAAAAAGACATCACAATGTGAACAATGCCTATGAATTCTGGGATGAAATGTGACCTGGACATGTTTTCGTGATATTCCCACATTAAGCAGATTTTGGCCAATTACAGTCCATTCTAAATCTGGTTCTGTGTTTTAGGCTAAAACTTCAGCACAGGTTAACATCTTCAGGCCCTACTAACGCCATAAAAAAACCGGACCAGCCCGTGGTCCGACGGCAAGGTCTGAACAAAAACTGTCCGGCCTTGTCGTGACAGCCAACAATAGGCGTTCTGAGTCCAAAAGATGTCTTCTTTCGTTTGACCTCTTGTGACATCATGTGCAATGATTGCTAACATGTCGATCATCGGCTGCTATACGATATACTCCAGTTTGTGCAAGCGGTATTGTGCGTCCAGATCTCTGTGCTGTGACTCCAGGACCCTGTTGTCTCGTTTATTAGTCCAGCGTGGATCTCTTAGGTCCGTGGTGTTGGCGCTCAGCCTGTCGTCTCTGTCCACCAGCATGTAGGTCGACTGGCGTGGAAAGCATGTCTTCTGCAGACTCTTGTTGGAGTCCTCCTGCGCTAGTCTGGCTGATTCGGACAAATGCGTCCTGATTTTGGCGTTGACGCTGTTCTTGTCGTCGCAGTGGAGCTCTTTTCCTGGCAGGCTGGCGTTGGACGCGTTCTTCTCGATGTGGTTCTTGATGTGGTTGAGCTGCTCGCGGGCGTTGTTCACTGTGTTGTCTTCTGTGTTCCCCGTGGAGTAGGGGGTGGTGGGGTTGATGGCGCTGGGGCTGGAGCTGTGTTTGCGTCGATGGCGCACGCACCATAGGAACACAGACGCCAGGGCCAAAAGCCAGATCGCAGTCACTATAGACACCAGCAGTGGCACCAAGTAGTCTACTGAATGGAGAACAAAAAGATTAATAAAAACAAGCTGGCAATATAATCTTTGATGAATAGAAAGTTAATAAATGTCTTTATTTTCATCCTTGCTGAATGAAAGTATTAAGAAACCCCTCACTAGCTCCAAACTTCTGATTGATAGTGTATATCTCAGTATTTATATATTTGCTCTGAAATTGCATAAAATGGTACTTTATTTCCAATCAGAGCATCCATCATTTTGAACTATGGTTAGGTGCTTCCTGTGGTGTCTCACCGTTGGAGTTCAGTGCTGGTCTGCGCTGCACACGGACCTCAGCGATGGAGCCGATGATGGAGCTGTTCACGCTGTGCTTGCTCACCAGATCAATGAGGCTGTCTGTGATCTCTTTAACAGGAGCCCGGCCGTGAATGCCATCCTCAGTCGCATGCTACAAAACACAGTGTTTGCTTTAACATGCGACGCAAAATGCAAAAATAATCCTGACTTAAATAGCTTTCTATAGTTTCTTTTTACAACTGAAGCTGCTGTTATTAAATTTAATTAAATTAGTGTTCCTGTAGCTCAATTGGTAGAGCATTTCTTATCAAACGCAAGTTGGGGGTTCGATTCCCCGGGAACACATGATAGGTAAAAATTTATAGTCTGAATGCACTGTAAGTCACTTTGGATAAAAGCGTCTGCTAAATGCAAATTTTTTTTTTTTTTTTTATGAAAGCAAACAAAATGCATGGGGTGTTAAAATAATAATAATGAATATAATACCGCAACATAATGTATAATAAAATAATATAATAAAAACCATGCACATTTTTTCCTTTGAAATACCGACTGTAAGCTATTATTCAATTAAAGCAGAATTAAATGCATGGTTTAAAAAAAAATTATTAATAAAAATATAATAAAATACAAATAAATGAAATATATCATGTAAATAAAAAACACATATAAAAATAAAACATGCTAGAAAACAATATTTGATTTAAAATGTTATGAAACTGAAGCTTGCAAAAAAAAAAAAAAAGATAAAATACAACAGAATAAGACACATCATGTAAATAAAAAAATAATATAAAAAATGTATACAAATATATTATGTATAAACATTTCAGACAATGCAAATTAATGACTATTCTAGTAGTTCTTTAATACAATAAGGATACTAAAACCACTCAAGAAAAAGCTATTTCTAGCCAATGAAAAACTGCATGAATCTGTCACTTACGATGGCCACATGGATCTCATTATTGGTGACAGAAGAGATTTCACAGCTCATAGAGATGGAGACATTCTTAGTCACATACAGATACAGCCTCAGCTCACGACACACCTGCTCCACCGTCACTCCCTTAGAGCCGAAGCAAATATACACATCAGAAAACCTCAACAAATGTGTGCATTAATCCAACATATGCAACCTCATCACCCAACCCTAGCAGCACACTTTAAATCTCAGTCCCAGCCGCCTCACCTGTGGCATGGTGTCCTTGTTGAAGGTGAAGGTGATGTTGGCGCAGTCGCTCTCGGGGTGACAGTGGGCCCTCACGGCTGGCCGGTGAGCAGACCAGCACTCGCCCTGTGAGGAGCAGGGCTTCACGAAACACTGCTCGTCTCGCACCGGCACACACAGCTGACCCAGAGGACAGTCGCCTCGTCCCGAGCCAAGCATATGACAAGGCTTAGGGCCACACCACAGCTGTGGAAGAGAAGGAAGCGTATTCAGAAACGATAATGCATCACTATTAACTTCTGTCCAGCTACAACACTACCTTGGTACAGCTGACAATCCCTCGGTGACAGTAACAGGTGTTACAGTCTTCTGCCCACTTCGATCCATCTACAGCAATCCGACCTCCGGCCAAACACGGACGTCCGGAGACTGAGAGAAAAAACATGGCATTTAAAAAAAACATGCTACATTTACATGTCTTATTCTTTAATTAGGGCCACTTCTGACTATTTTAGATTATGAAAAATGTCTTGTCATTTCAATTTGTGATGGTAATGATATTTGCCATGTTTCTGAGAAAAAATAAACAGAGATCTTGCAAATTACATTATCTAGTGCATTGTAAAATACAAAGATATATATCGCTTCAGAATTAAAATGACTAAATGTGTTATGTAGTGAATTTTTTGTTAATTACTCAAATTATTTCAAATGCTGAATTATTTTAAAATAATTCAAACTGAATTATGGTTCTGGTCATGATTAAACATATATATTAACACAATAGTTACAGTAAAAAAATTAAAGGCTATTATATTTTTCCCTTAAATCTAGAAAAAATATTTCGAATAATAATAATAATAATAATAAATGACTCCATAATATTAACACAACAGAGGCTACTATAATATATCCTTTAAATCTATTAAAATAAGTTTTTATTTTAGGTTTTAGTAGCAACACCTAAAAACCTAGTCTGAGACCATGAAAAAATATATATTATATTGGCCATAATAAATATTAAAATAGATAGAGAAATTTAAAAACTGCTAAAATATAACTATAATAAATCTAGAAGAAGAAAAGTCTATCATTCCCTAGGGGACAGAAAAGTTCCCCTAATCAATGCACAATTGATAATTTAATACTGAAGTTTAGGGATTTGACCAACTCCTGAATCCTGTATGATCAATAACTGCATGACTAATTATATTAATGTTTTAAACAGCAAGCACCAACAATAGGAGTTTGTAAAAGTGGAGTGTGGAGCACATACCTTCCTGACATCTGGGTCCGGTTCTTCCGGGGGGACACAGGCAGCGGTAGCCGTTAATTTCATCGACACACGTGGAACCGAACCCACAGGGAGACGACTGGCACTCATTGACGTCTGTGGGGTGAGACATATACGTTTACACAAGAACAATATTCCTCTAAAATCACCATCTTGTGTGCTAATGTGACTTTTTAGAATGGATTAATTTAGCTGTAACCTGACAAAAGATGAATGAAGCACGAATCACTCACTGATGCGACAGTCCGGCCCTGCGAATCCACTGGCACACTCACAGCGGTACCAGTTATCACCGTCCACGCACGTCCCGCTGTTATAGCTGCACACACATCACACACGGGATGAGATACAGGGTCAAAGTTCACCAGGACACAAAAGTCCCCCTGAGAAATTTCTATGATTTTGGACATCTTTGGCAAATCCTTCAAAATGATCCTTCAGAAATCACTCTAATGTACTGATTTGCAAACTGTTGTGCTGCATAATGTTTATTTTTGGAACGTGATACTTTTTTCAGGATTCTTTGATGAATAAAAAGATAAAAAAGAAGAGCATTTATTTAAAATAGAAATATTTTACACTACCATTCAGAAGTCTGGAGTCCTAAAATGTTTTATTCTTTCTTTTCTTTTCTTTTCTTTTTTTTGAAAAGATTTATATTTTGAATAAATGCAGTTCTTTTTTATTTTTTATTAATAAAATAATTCCTGAAAAAAAGTATCACAGTTTACAAAAGAATATTTGGCAGCACAACATTGAAGATTCCAATAATAAATCAGCATATTAAAATGATTTCTTAAGGATCATGTGACACTTTATACTGGAGTAATGGCTGGAGGAAATTCAGCTTTGATCACAGAAATAAAGTATACTTTAAAGGATATTAAAATAGAAACCATTATTTTATATTGTAATAACATTTTGCAAGATTAATGTTTGTTTTCTGTATTTTTGATCAAATAAATGCAGCCTTTATGAGCATAAGTTCTTTAAAAAAACATTACAAGTCTTACTGATCCCAAACACACACACACACACACACACACACACACACACATATATATATATATATATATATATATATATACACATTGTAAGAAAGTATTGATTTCATTAAAATATTTTTTTGATTAATTAATGCTTTACATATATATATTGAAGATAATCTTACTATTCATCTGAAGCTTAATTTGCACAGTATTTCATACAATTAAATGGTTTAATAAAAGTATACTAGGTAAATATAGCTGATTATCACTATGTATTATTTGTTACATTATAACATTGTTAGATAAAAGAAAAGACCTTGCTTTAGTTACAAATTACAATTAATTGCATTTTGCAAAATGATGGACTTAAAATGAAGCTCACCATGGTTGTGGGTTGCAATCATTGGAATCTGTAAATGAAACATCAAACAATTTTGTCATTAAACAGTATTCAAACACAGAAACAATCATCAGAAGAGTGAAATCAGCATGTTCACATGCACGACTGCCTATATATAATCCACGATGCAACATCAACCAGTAGATCAGTCGCAATCATTTCACCATAGTCATAAAAGGCAGATCATAATCCCACCTGAATTATTACGTTTGCTAATAATCTGTGAACTATGTAAGCCATTTCTGGGTTCATTTACAAAAACCTGGAGTTCTGCATCTGAAGGTAAAGACGACATGTGTCTTGATATACTTTCTTCTATCCCAGACAGACAACTATAATGATGACGCTAGTGGTGTAGGAATTTAAGGTGCTATCCGATTAGTATATAGTTTGAAAGAGAACCTTAAGCAGCAGTAGGTGAGAGTTGGAAACAGGAGGTAGACAGGAGTCAAGACAGGAAGTAGTAAGGAAGTGGAACAGGAAGTTTTGCCGTACTCTGGCTGCAGGTGAGCCCCTCCCAGCCTTCTTTGCAGACGCAGGTGAAGCCGTCACCGGTCACCACACACGTGGCTCCGTTCTGGCAGGGGTTCGGCAGGCAGCTGCTGTTCTTTGCTGCAGAGAGAAGAGGGGAAAAGCTTTAAAAGCGGATTCAGAGGCTAGTTCACCGAAACAGTCATTCAGGCTGTTCTTCTCACCTATGTTACAGGTCGCTCCTCCCCATCCAGGAGCACACGTGCACTTAAATGAGTCGCCTTCGTCAGAACACGTGCCCCCGTTGTTACAAGTAGCCTCGTCGCATTGGCTCTCGCCTATAAACCAGAAGAAATCAAGTGTAAAAATGGATTACATTCAAATCCTTTACTTGATACTTGAACGATTTTTTCTAATTCTGCATGATAACAGCGTCTGATTTAAACTAGTCCAGAAAGTCCGATTGGTTTCCGTGAATCAGCTCAAATTGTGTGTTTAAATGAACTGATTCAAAACTGATTTAATGATTTAATGATGTATCATCACTGTTCAGAATATTCAGGGACATTTTTCTATGCTATTTCATGCATTAAGATGGTTTAGTGAAAATATATGAAGATAAATATGGCATATGGATAAATATGGATAAATATCACTATGTATTTATATTAGATTTTCATATAAATTAAAAAGATTACATATCATTCTTAAAGATTTAATTTAATTCAAATATTCTTATTTGAGGAAAAAAAAACATGGTAGATTTTTTTATGTATTTAGTTTATTTCTTAATCATTGGATCTCCTTGACTGCAGCGGTTTTGTTGACAAAATCCCTTTTTATTATTATTATTTTTTTTACATATAGAATTTTGTTAGTTAAATCAAAATAATAATGAATATTTTTGTTAATTCTTATTTGTTTAATATACATTAAATAATATTAAATAATTATAATAATAATAATTATTATTATTCATTCTTGCTTGCTATACAGTAATAATAACCATGAGTATTAATATTGTTAATTAATCATTAATAAAATTGAATAAGTATTTTGTTATACAGTCTTGTTTAACACAAAAATATAAAAATCTTAAAACAAGATTCATTTTAAAGACAAAAAGTCATCTGAACAATGCCTTTTCCAGTCAATTGAAAACATTTCAGCAGAGCATTACTAGAAAAACGTTACTGAAAAAAAAATCTTGGGGGTTTCAAGGTTGTATGAATTATACAATATGCAAATGAGGAGGGCGTGGGCTTACGTGAGTGACAGGTCTTTCCCTTCCAGCCGTTTTCACACTCGCAGTAAAAGTCACTGACCAGATCCCGACACACTCCTCGATCCCGACAGGGGTTCAAGCTGCAGTCGTCAATGTCTGTTTTGGAAACAAACAATGATGTACTGCTAAATATAATCAGAGACATTGCTGAAATCATTTCCATAGAAAATCAGCTCCACTTGAAGTGACTATTAAAGGCTGTAATGATACTCACTGCTCTCACAGTTGTGTCCCTCCCACCCATCAGCACAGATACACTGGTACGCGTTGATTTTATCAATGCAAGTACCGCTGTTACGACAGGGACTACTTTCACAGTCGTTGATGTCTGAGAGTAAAGAGTGAGAGGTACAACGTTAAAAAGACTCTGAGTCAAGGCGTTAAATCTAATACGGGGGACTCCTGCTTACTCTCGTGGCAGTAGGTGCCGGTGAATCCCTCCTGACACTCGCAGCTGAAGTGTCCTCCGGCGTGACTTCGACAGCGGCCGTGAGGACCACAGACGTTAGAGGAGATGAGCCGCATGCCGCCCGGAGTGCTGTTAGACGCCACCGCAACCGTGCAGCTGTCAATCACTGGAGGAACCAAAGGAGTCATTAAGAGTCCTTCTGATCAAAATCAAAGTCTAGACTCGGTCAAACTCATGTCCAATAACTGGCAGCCATTTAAACCAGCTAGAAACCACAAAGAAGCTGGCTCTCAACAGCATTAATCATAATAAAGCTGTTATTATTAGTATAATATAATTTATATTATTAATGTTGACAAAAATTACATCTGATATAATAATCTTGATCTGATTAAGATTTATCTGATTTAATAAATATATTTTTGTTTTAATAAGCATTAATCATTTATTAAGTAATTAAGTTCAAAATAATTAAGTTCAAATAAGTATTTGAGCATTTTCTTATTTTTCGTTTAAATAATTCTTGCAGTAAATAATAATAATAATAATATTTGACGGTAGAACAAGATGTTATTGTTATTATTTCTTGCTATACATATAAAAAAATACATTTATGATTGTTAATAGTAAAGTTTCATCATATGTATTTTTAGAGAAAAAAAAATATTTAAAAGGATATCAATTAATTTGAAAAGTAAAAAGTCGTCTGAACAATGACTTTCCATTGTTTTTAAAGCCATTTGAAATATTATGAGCATAACTAAAACAAAAAAAAAAGTTATTGTACTTTAAGATGACTTTTACAGTCCTGAACAATAACAGGTGAAAATATTCCCAGGGTTTCCTTGAGCGTGGGAACCCTGCCTCCATCCAGACATCTCCTTCACACTGACAGCTATGATGAAAGCAGACAGCGGCATGCTAAGAGTTAGCGAAGTCGTCACGTCGTCTGATTAACGGTGGGTTTTCCCCTCGCGGTATAAGCTCACTTCGGGTTAGCATATGCATCGTGTAACGGTATCCTATCTGTTACCATAGTGCACCAGCCCAGGAGACCAATAGACTAGAGTTAGCAATCACTAACGCTACAGCGTACACAATGGCACGGCATCAAACGCACCGAGGCCTTGAGATGAGGATAGTCTTACAGCCGCGCTAACTAAAAAAGACTCAACTTCTATTCCGAGTAGCCATTAAACCTCAGAATGTGCCTGAACAGATAATCTTTCCCCCCCGCACACGAGAGCCCATCAGCAGCCAATAGCTGGAGACTTCAGCACTCCTGTAATAATTTGAATATTATTAATAAAAATATAAATGATATATATACTGGATTCTCTGGGTGACCTACCTTGACATGGTGTGATGAGGCAGTGGTCTTTAAGCTGGGAGCAGTTTTTGCCTTCGTAGTCTTCGGGACACTTGCAGTAGTAATCTGAGGCCAGGCTAAAGCACTGTGCCCCGTTCTGACACGGGCCGCTCTCACAGTAGTCTATGTCCAGCTGACACGTGTCCCCTGAGAAACCAGGTGGACACAGACACTGGAATCGGTTGAGCGCGTCCTGACAGCGTCCTCCGTTGAGACAGGGGCGACTAGCGCACTCGTCCACGTCCCGCTCACAGTGTTCACCTGCAAAGCCTGCTTCGCACACACATCGATATCCATTGACCAGATCCTGACGGACGGAGGGAGAGGCACATTAGGACAGGGCGGGAAAACACTACACTCACACAGTATTAAAACACTAATCAGGATGAAATAATAATACCATTATTATTATTATTATTATCAACTGACTACATTGTAAAATTAAATGTTGTATTATTATTATTATTAAGATAATAAATAATAATTATTGTAAACCTTAATAGTAACAGTTATAATAAGTGCTATTATTATTATTATTCATAATACTACAATATTGACAATAATTATTTAATCATTTTCTGCATTTTACTTTATAATTATATTTTTCTTTTAATTACTTAAATTTGAATAATTATTTATTTTCTTAATTCTTATTTGTTATACATAGTTAATAGTAATAACAATAAGAATATATTGTAAAATAAAAACCTATTATTATTATTTTATACAGAGAAAGATAATAAATAACATTTACTGCAAACTTTACTAAATAAACTTTACAAAATTTATTGTAAAAAAGTAACAATAATAGTAATAATAATAATATTGTTATTATTATTATTATAAATAATAATTATTGTAAACATTAATAATATATGCTATTATTAATTATTATTATTATCATGATATTGACAATAATTTTTAATCATTGTTTAATAATTTTCAGCATTTATCTTTATATTTATATTTTTCTTTTAATTACTTAAATTTGCATAATTATTTATTTTCTTAATTCTTATTTGTTATAGATGGTTAATAGTAAAAACAATTATAATATATTGTTATTTATTGCAAACTTTACTAAATAAACTTTAAAACATTTTTGTAAAATTATTTTTTAACAATAATAGTAATAATAATAACATTGTTATTTATAATACTATGGTTTCATCTATATATTTAAAAATGATTTGTATTTTTCTTTTATAATTATATTTTCCTTTGAATAATTTAATAATCATTACTTGTTATACAGTACAATAATAATAATAATGTATTTTTTGTTACTTGCTATACTTTAAAATAATTAAGTGTATTAATATTATTAATTAATGATCATTAATAATTTCATTTAATAACTATTAGTTATTTAAGTAGTATCATTCAGCAAGTATCATTTTAGAGCAAAAATATCTAGGCACCTACAAAATAAATCTACCTGAACAGCAAAACGGTGTATGGTACAACATATTTCCATTGATGATATCTTGAATTTTATTTTCTAGGACCACTGACAAATCGTTTTTTCTTTTAACAACATTTTGTGAGGTTTATTCAAACATAATCTCACCCATCCCTAGTGAGGATATTGTACTTTCTTGCATTATAAGCGACTGATATCCTACAGTCCATTACAACAGATTTAATTTGATCAAACCGAACACGGTATTGTCAGGACTGATTAGGGTTTTGGGAGCTAACTGGCTCAGATAATGTCCTAATGTATTCCAGCTGTACTAAAGCGCTGAACCAGAGTGAGCAAAGTATACAAAGAGAGCGGAAAAACAATGAATAAGAGACAAGAATGCTTCTGGTAATCCGATCGTTTTACAAACTCACTCTGTCTTTAAGTTCACTCTCCAAAACATGACTCCGCTTCTGCTATTATTAAACAGAAACGGACAGAGGGGATAGAAATGGAGAAAGAGGGGTCTGGTTTTTTTTTTCACATCTGCCAAAAGCGATGGAAAACATTTGTAGCCTTACCTTACACAGTCCTCCGTTAAGACACTGTCCATGGCAATCATTGACATCTGAGGGAGGTGATCAATCAAAATATCAGTTCATATTTCAGAAATCATGCCAAGAAAGCAGCATTAGGCTCCATATCAGGTCCAGACAGACTCTGCACACTTATTTGCATTTTCTGCATTTAGTGAGAAAACCTTAAACTTATACAAGGTGAAACATGTTAAACAGAGAGAGCTGAGATTACTAGACTCTATTAGGATTCTAGGATTTTGAAGAAAACTATTCGATGACTCGGATGAAAAGGTGAATTATTTTTTGAAGTTGTGTTTCGCCCCACACTAAACCACTAGTTTTTAGGAATTAAATAATGGACAACTTCTCGTATGCTTCTAAATTCACAAATTTGTTTGTAAAAAAAAAAAAAAAGGAATATTTAAAAAGTAAAAGTAATATAAATGTGATATTTAGGAAGATTTATATACTGTTGTAGTATTTATTAATATTTGTAATTAGCTTTTATGTTTTTTATTTTTACTATTTTTCACATTTCTATTTAGTGACAGAATAATAATGAATAATCATTAATCATCAATAATCATCATAAAAAAATAATTCTAAGTGTTTGCACTTTTTTTATTTCAGTTAGAAATAAGAAATAACTGTAATTAGATCACAGAAGAGTAATCCCTTAATTTACTTTTTCAAAGTTTCAGTAATTAGTTACATCTTAATGCATTCAACCCAACACTGATCACTTCATTACTCCCGGAAACTGCTCTATGATATGAAAACATATTGATATGAGTTTTATTTGAATATGTGAACTTCGTTGAGAGCTCCTAAGAATTCAATCTCTGACTGCTTTCATTAGAAACTGTGACATACTTACTGATGTCGCAATTCTGGCCCGTCCAACCAGAGAGGCACTCGCAAAAGTATCCGCCAATCAGATTCCGGCAGGAGTGGGCATTGACGCACGGGCTCTCCTCGCACTCATTAGCATCTGAGCCAAAAATGACAAAAGAAATCAGCATGAGCGCAGTCTAAATAACGTCCCTGAAGAATTTGTGCGTGTGTGTTAATGGTCTGTAAACGTGATCCACTATGAATCCACAGCGGGGGTCTCATGGGGGTCTGGTACTTAAATTCTTCCAAGGCTGATTGGGTTACCACCGTAAACTGAATTTTAGAACGAACACACCCTGACTCAAAGAAAGACACACACACACACACACCAATGAGACAGGTCTTGCCGGTCCACTGCGCAGGACAGATGCATTTAAAACCGTCCACCAGATCCAAACACACACCGCTGTGATTGCACGGGTTCGGACTGCAGTCGTCTTCATCTGAGGAAGAGGAGGAGACACAGAGGAAGTTTGCATCATAGTTTAAGAGACTTCTGAAGGTCAGAGTTCAGTTTCAGTTAAGAATCAAATAAAAGGGAAACAAATGTTTATGTAAGAAAGCTTGATTTTCTCATTTTCTGAAGAAACAAGTGGTCCTTGATTACGCAAAAGTCCCTGCAATGATACAAGCGTATTTTACATGGTTCAAATGGTGTCGCTGTGCCATTGCTGAGGTGTTTAGACTGGTTTTTAATGTGTTGACATGCACTTGCTTTTATATTCTGGGTTATAGTCACTGATCTATAATATATATAGATCAGTGGTTATAGTACTATATTAGAGTGATTTCTGAAGGATCATGTGACACTGAAAACTGGAGGAATGATGCTGAAAATACAGCTTTGCATAACAAGAATAAATGACAATTTAAAATATATTCATATGGTAATAACATTTCAAAATATATAATTTTTACTGCATTTTTTTCAAATAAATGCAGCTATGTTGAGCATAAGAGACTTCTTTCAAAACTATTTTAAAAATCATATGACAAGAACTTTAGAAATAAAATCAACAATAAAAAAACATTTATTAAAGTTCTGATGAAGTAATTATAATAATAATAAATTGTCATTATTAATAATCATGACACTTGTTGTTTATATTTAATACTTACATTTCTTAATACTAACTGATATTAATATATTTTCTTAATTAACACTCATGTACACTCAGGCAGATCTGAGCAGTTTGAGGCATTGCAGAGATGGCTTACTGATGTTGCAGGACGGTCCGGTCCATCCCGGTGCACACTGACACTCGAAGCCCTGACTGGACTCCACACAACTGCCTCCGTTCAGACACGGCTCAGACAGACAGGCGTTATCTGCTGCAGAGAGCCAGAGAGAGAGATTGTAATGTATGCTCGCACACAATCAAAACAAAACTGAGACAGAACAGCATTTTCCACAGGAATGCACAAAATACACAGACATTTTACCCCAAAATAAAAGACATGGACCAAACATTTGCCAAACCATGACAAACTCCCTTTCTGTTCTAGCAGCACTGTATGCTTCGGACCGTTTCAAGTCATTTTATGACTCCACGGTCTCTTTTCACTCACATAATAAAATAATTACAAATCAAATAAAAATTTCATATCTATTTATTTAACCAGTTACTTACTTAATAGCCTCTTCATGTCAGGCAGTGTTATTGTTAATGAAAACCATTGAAAATAAAATAAAATAAATGAAAACATTACAGTGAAACATTAGACATTTTGACTTGGCAAGTTAAGCTTACTTAATAATAAAATTAAAACTAAAATAAAAACCTAAATATATAAAAATATATAACATTTGCAAAACTAATAAAAATGATTAAAATAAATTACTGAAGCTTTACCTAAAATTAAAACAAAAAAAGGAAAATAAACAAATAATAGCTAATTCAAAATATTGATAAAAACTCTAATAGTAAATAAATAATATTAAAATAATTATATAAAAGAATAAATAAAAAAAATAATAATATTATATATATATAAATATATATATATATATTTTTTTTTTTCTTTTTTTTTTTTTTTTTTTCTGTAATTATATGGAAGTCATCTGTGTCTGGAAAGCTTTACTGAAAACTCCTTTTCCCCAATTCAGAGATTATTGGACATTCTGTAAAGCTTCTCAGACCAAGCAATGGTAAGCAGGCAGAGTTTAACAAAGGGTCAACTGAATGCTAACAAAGAAAGAAAATAATCAGTAGGAGTTTTGTGGCATCAAATCACATTGTCTTTTATTGTTCACAGACAGTCAGGCAGGACCACGTTGGTTTTCCCCCTTTCAATCTCCCAGTCCCTCCCTCTCTTCACTGTTTATCAGATCAGTCAGTGGACGGGAAAGCCCCTTTGGCCTTTCTCAGAGACCACCAACAAAAACAGACGAGTGTAGCAAGAGGCTGTGAGCTTTTATTTCCAATAAAACATAACAAGAAGAAGGATAAACAAAAAATCGAAGCAAACCAGAACAAAACGAAAACAGTAACATCTCTGTAACTGTGTCCTGGTGAAGTGTGTCTGACAGGAGACGACACATCATGCCAAAACAACCCAACCAACAGATCTATTCCAACACACATATGTGATAGAGCCTGCGCACGATCGGGTGCATTATTCTGCCTAAAATCAACTTAATGCACACTGCATTCATAGGCCTGGCCAGGACACGGACTCCTTGATTAGTAAGAGTATGTTTGCTCTCTGATCTTTTCTTTTCAAAGAAAGACAGATGACAGAATCCAGGATACTTTGAAAAAGAGAAATATGGACAAGCAGGATCCAGAATGAACTCTCGCCAAGTGCCAAATGTGAGTAGAAACTGGCTTTGGAGAGTAGGTAAAATTGAGTTTCTCGCCAGTTGGCTGGAATGAACTGCAACATGATCCATGGCTTAATTCGACGACTCGCTGATAACTAACACGAGCGAAACATGCAAACCGCACACTCAAGAAAACATCTGTCCAACAACTTTTTATCCTCTTTGGAAAAATCTAATCAATCAGAATTTTATCCATGATTGTTTTCCTCCAGTACTTCAATTGATATGGAATAATCCTGTTTTTACTGCATTTTTGATCAAATAAATGCAACCTTGGTGAGTATAAGAGACCTATTCCAAAAACATTTTAAAATCTCATCTGTGGTGTAACAGTAGTGTAATAAATATGGAGGAATCATGATGCATCCTCAGGTTTTGTGATTCATTACGGTGGACATCAGCCATGTGAGGTGTGTGTGTATGTGTGTGTGTGTGTGAGTGTGTGTCCCACCTCTCTCACAGTTCTGTCCCGAGTAGCCATCAGGACAGGCGCAGTCGTATTTGTCTGGTCCTGTGTTACTACAGGTGCCGCCATTCAGACAGGGCTGGCGTGTGCCACAGGTGTTCAAGTCTAAACAGGAGAAAACAGTTCAACAAAAGACTCAAGCTGAAGAAGCTGAATAGAATAGAATAGAATAGAATAGAATAGAATAGAATAGAATAGAATAGAATAGAACACCTTTGTCACAGAGCTGGCCTCCCCAGTTGGTGTCACACAGGCACTGCCAGGGTTCGATGCATGATCCGTGCACACAGCCGGGATGAGGGATACACTGGTCACAGTACTCGCCCTGCCAGCCGTACAGACACCTGTGAAGGGCAGAACATCGCCTCTGAATATACTCTACCACATGCACTTTTTTGAAATATGAAATCACTGACATAATAATGTGGCACTGTTGCAAGATCTAGTGAGCTGCCTACCTAGATAGGATACACTAGGCATAATGTGTGCACTTACAATGCAAAGGCTGCTAGTGAGGGTACACGGCAACAGTATGCTGCTTTTTACGGCACTTCGTTAGGCCAAAATACATGACATTTTTTGCAGAGAAGGAAATCTTTTAATGCATTTTGCAGAAAACAAATCATATAAAAAATGTACAATATAAACAGTCATATTACATTAAATTCTGAAGTAAACATAGTTCAATCTTATAAAAATCCCTAATTAAAAGACTATATGACTGAACTTTTGTGTATTTTATTGCTTATTTCAGTATTTTGTCATTAGCTTACCAACATGCTTAAAATTAGACTATCAAAATTAAAAACATTTGAAAATTAAAAAAGAAAGAACAAGACAAGAATTAACGTTGTACTTTATTATTATTATCATTATTATTATTTAGGGTTAATAAAATATATTTAAAAAAAAAAACATGGCCAAATTTCGCAGCTCTACAAAAATGCACAGAAATAGGAAAAAAGATTTTTAAAGAAAAAAAATAAAATAAAAACAAAATAATAAATCACATTTTAAACTACAATTGCAATCATAACCAATAAAAAATTTAAAATCCCTAGCAGCCCTAGTTAGTAGTCATCGTAGTGTTCCAAACCAGTCACTTAATAGAAGGCCAGTGCAGGCGTTTCATTTGAGTTTACTTATGATGAGGCTCTAAGAATTTTAGTTAGCATGCTCCCTAGAAGGGAGAAGTTAGCTCACTTGATTTTGGAAAAGAGTCATTAGATCCATGATCCGTATAATAAAGACGATGTGTTACCTGCAATCTCCGGGCACTTTACAGGAGCCATGCTCAGTGCTACAGCCCTGCTTACAGATGGCTAAAGAAACAAGAGAGAAAGAGGGACATGGTTACTGCTATCAGCTCCATCTGTGTGATCTCAGCAGTTCTCTCTCATCACGCCATTCCAGCGGCTCTCAACATCATCACACCCTCAGCCAGTGATGTCACTTCTCCTCCCCTCCACTCGTGTTTCTTCATGCGAGAGTGAATGAGGGAATAAACACTATTACAAAGATAAAATCCACCCTAATACTGTCGCAAACCCACACCGTTTCAAACAGTAACAAACACTAGCTGGCAGACGGGATGCTGTGTGTCTGTGTGTGTGTGTGT
Source organism: Carassius auratus (assembly GCF_003368295.1). Taxonomy (NCBI): domain Eukaryota; kingdom Metazoa; phylum Chordata; class Actinopteri; order Cypriniformes; family Cyprinidae; genus Carassius; species Carassius auratus. Next base: position 6,453,662 of record NC_039243.1, read on the forward strand.
GTGAGAGACAAAACTTTGTTGTGATAGTGATAATCTCAAATAATAACATCCCTGTGAGGTCAATGATACAGAGCCAGTATGAGTCCAGACTGACCGAGCCTAAATCTCATTCCCACACTTATCAAACAATGAATTTCCATGACTTTTCCGTAGTTTTGTGAATTTTTATATTTTATTTTATTATCAAAAAGAACATTTTATTGCAGATTAAACATTTATTAAAAAAAATAATTAGTTAAATATATATTTTTTAAACACTATGAAAAACATTTTCATTATAGGAATGTACATGACTTTTCTGAATGCCAAGTAATTTCCAGGAGTATTTCAGGTTTGGAATTTGTTTTCAATTCCTGACATTATTTATAATAAGAGACCTTTAAAAACCAATCTTACAAATCTCTACCTTTGAAACAGTAGTGTGAACACTGTCCCCGATGGAAACAGACCTCAAATATGAACTGTGAAGTATTTTACCTATAGCAACAAATCCATAAATTCATGCACAGTAGCACTGTAAATCTGACAGATGCCCAGCCACTTACCAGTGTTGCATTCTGGGCCAGCCCATCCCTCCAAGCAGGTCTTGTTGCCATTGTGATCGCAGTTATAGTGGCCGAAGAAGTCATCTCTGGGCCGACAGAACTTATTGCATCCGAAGCCGAAGTAGTGCTCGTCGCAGGTCACCCGAATCTGGTACTGGAAGTGAGCCACGAGGCCGTTGTGTTTCAAGACGTGCCACTGACGGTTTGGGTTGATCATGCCTGACTGGACCGCTTTCTCTATGACTTGTCCATTAACGCCTACAGGAGTGAGAGACAGAGAGAAATGGACACTTAAGTGGGCAGCTGTGGTTTAATTACACCTCTTTACAGCGTGACTGAGAAATTCTGCCGTCTTACAAAACCCTGACGCACACACAAAGTCTGATCGCAACAAGCGGATTTGTGTAATGGCTTAAAGATGAAATGTTTCTGAAACACAAAAGGAGATTTTAGGCTGAATGCCTATTGTATACAACAACAAAAATACAATTTATACCACCAAAATAGACAAAAAAACACTAAAAGTATCACAAAAGTTTCCTGTAAATGTAAACATACCCTATATTCCCAGTCTTCTGAAGCTATATGATAGCTTAGCTTGACAAATAGATCTAAATTTAAATCCTTTTTGGAGCTTGACAGCATAAATCACCATCACCTTTTGATTTTTGATGTGTAGAGCGGCTTAGACATTCTGCTTAATATCTCATTTTGTGTTTCAAAGAACATGTAAACAAAAAAACAATGACAGATTTTTAGGGGCGAACTGTCCCTTTAAGAGCAGTGTACTATAGTCTTTGTTTACTATTGGGCAGAGAAATATTGTAGTGATTTTTTCACTTCAGGCAGGAATCCAGCACAGCGGTGAGGTATTTGGCCGAAGGGCTGTAAATTGTGAGACGAGTGTGTGAAGTGTGTGTGGCTCGTGGTTTAAGAGAACTGTCTTGACCCACACCTGTCCTTCAGAAATACAGGAGATCTCACTGTTACCTTCCCTCACTGTTTACCTGAGAGACGCTGGACACATCACACCATAGTGCAAGAGCCAAAAGTGTTGTGTTTTTGATTTTTGCTAGCATACATACACAAATATAATATATAAAACAAAATGCAAAAACACACACACACACACATGTATATATATGTGAAATATACATTTCTTCTAGTATACAGTTCACAAATATAATATATACTTTATATATAAATATATAAAATTATATATTTATAAATATATTTTTTACTTTTGTAAATGTATGAACTTAATATTTACACTATTTATTGTACGTATGTATATAAAATAAAATAAAAATTATTCTATATCATTTAAATATTTCAAATTGATCTAGGGAGAAAAATTACAGTCGATTTTACGCCCAGTTCATTAATTACGCACCAACACATTATATATACAGTGAGTATTAATATATAGTGTGAGTATTAATGTTTAAAAACACAGCCTAAGAATGTATTTACTGCTTTATTTAGTCTTTAAACCCTGGTCAAACAGCATTCACTACAGTGTGTGTGTGTGTGTGTGTGTGTGTGTTAATGAATGCTACACTACAGAAGCTGGAGCCGCGCTAAAGGCTACTTGACATGTAGGTGTTAAGTACAAGTCAATATTTGCACTCCTGTTCACATTTGGCACACACTCATTTAACTCTGAATCAGAAAATAAAAAAGATTATACACATTTTACATGCTTGACTCTACACAAAACTAATGTACCAAATTTCCAAGTGTCTCACTGCTTCACATGTAAATTTGTCTCCTGCTTGTAACAATGTGTTTAAAAGACTGATGAATGTAAGCAGGTGCAGGCAGCGGTTTAGTGACAGGAAGTATTTGCCAGCCATCCACAACACACACGCACAGAAATACACACAAATACACACATGTTGCATGCTGCCTTTACACACGCTCTCTCTCATTATCACTTTCTGACTGTGCTCTCTTCAAAGATACAGAATAAAGAGAGAGAGATAGTGTGTGTGTGTGTGTGTGTGTGTGTGAGAGAGAGAGAGAGATACTCACTGCCAGTGCTCGAGTCATTATTGAAGTCCAAAGCCTCCACAATCAACGTATATGACCTCTGAAAGAAAGAAAACACACATGAAATCACCAATACACACAATCTCAAAGAAGCTTCATTTTATATTCATTCACAATGTTTTTGTGTCTTCTTTGAACATTTGTGTTTCAAATTCTGCTGCTTTAAGTTATATGGTTGGCTAAAATGAGCCAATGGTTTAGTCAAAACTGAGAGAAAGACTTCAAGGTGTAACTACAACTACAATAATTATAAAACAAAAAGTTCTGCGTTCATCATAAGGACTTTACACCAAAAGGTTTTTACTAATTTTAGAGCTAAATGGTTAAAAACATGCAGAAAGGGCCATTCAAAATGCAAATAATACAATGATATAATCACTGGCTGTTCAAAACATCATATCAATGCATTCTTGAATATATAGCCTAAGTTCAAAATTGTTGACAGTTAAAAAAAATTACAAATGAAACATTTAAACATATACTTTAAACTATTGTACTGTGAAATGTTACAAAATTTAAAATAACAGTTTGAATATCCCATTGATGGCAATTTTAAATTTTCAGCAGCCTTTCAGTGTCACATGACACTTCAGAAATGATTCTAATAAGCTGAGTTGTTGCTCATTTCTACATTTCTTTTAATTATCAATGTTGAAAACAATTGTGCTGCTGTATATCTTTGACTAATAGAACAGTTTGATTGATACAGAACGTTCATTCTTGAGGTTGGGGTTTAGAACATTTGAGAAACATTAATACAGCACTGCCTCACACACACTAATGATTGATGACTCGGTGCCTTATCAGGAGACAGCACTGAACTACTTTTACTATCAGGCTCTTCATCGACTGAAGATAATCAACAGGACAGACAGGAGAGTGAAAGAATGTGTGAGAAAAACCCTCCACGAGATGTTAGATGACGTTTGAGGACAAGGAGAAGCATGAAACTGACAGAAACAGCCTGAGAAATATTCTCAGAATATAAACTGATTCGGAGAACAGACCGCAGACGCGTTTACTCCATCGGTGCTCTCTGAGATTACCTCACACACACCAATAATGCCGGCTCTTCCTGCCTCTGCAGTCTGAGGGATCTATGGCCCTTTGTGAGCTTTAATCCATCCACACACACACACACACACACACACACATGAAGGTGAAGTCAGACGAGTGAGTGCTGCATGGACTGGAGGCCAATCAGAGTTCAAACTCACGCACAGAAAGACACAGCAGGGCCACAGGATTCATCCACACGTGACACATCAGTGATTTGAACTTGAGACAGTGTGAGAAAGACATGAAGAACCTCTCAGACAGAACTCATGTCACACTGACTGACTATTTAAGTATTTACTCTGAAATGGCTTCAATTACTTTCAATTAGATGAGCCATCCTTTCACTGAACTTGTCAGTGTAATCATTAAGATTCAAAACGTTTGATGCAAGAACAAAAAAATCAAGTTATAGAAACAAATCAAGGCTAGTCTGTCACTGTTTGAACAGAATTAATAAGGATATGCTCTCCCACTGAGCCACATGAACCACTATCACAATAAGAGCCAACATATTGTTTACTAAAAACTTTTACAATTTTAAACATTCCATGCTTTGATTCAATTGAATCAAACTTATAACAAGGTTTTTCCCACACCAGATATTATTGATGTTGCTTAATGAACAAAATCACTATAAATGGGTTATATTTGTGAATATCTATTATATCAGCTATAAGACTAGTCTTCATCTTCTCCAAGTTCACTAACAGCAGGACGCTGGTTACCAAGACACGGCCTGAAACATCCATACACACCCTGCATTTCATCTGACTACTGCTGATGATGCGAAAACCAACAACAAATAGATCAGGACACACACACACACACACACAGTCATGCAAAGACCCCCTGTGTGTCTTTGTAAACCCGCTTTGTTGAACCGCCGTCCAAAAATCCAGCATCGCAGGCTGCGTGGAGTTCAATTGCTAGGTAGACTAGTGATGGAAAAGAAAGCATGCAAGATGACAATGTCTAATTAATCTCCATTCAGAGCGGCTGTGAGGCAGGTCTAGACCGCTCTGGTCGATGTGGGCAGGGGGTGAGATGTTTGAGCACGCCTGCCACGGTAACTGGCCCTAATTGAACTATCAGACTGACTTGCATTGACCTCGTACTGACGGCTCAGCCTCAGGAGTTGTGAAAGTAAATATGGGCTTCAGCAAAAACAATTGCACCATTCAGATTCAGAGTGGAGAAAATTAGATGCCAAAATCAGATCTGGTTAGATGCTCTATGCACTGACAGATAAGAGAGTTTCAAAGGCTGATGTCAACGTCTGGTGGTCGACAGATATGAATATTTTGATGGCTGATGCCAATATATTTTAGAGCAGATATAACACTGAATTACCCTGTCCCACTATTTAATTTGAACAGTTAAAATTATTTTAAATAAAAAAATGTTTTTGTTTTTGTTTTGTTTTTGAAAAATAAATCTGTAAAATAAGACAGGAACTTCGTGTTTTATTAATCCTTATCTAAAATAATTAGAAGTACAGACGTTGACAGCATGTGGATTAGAGATCAAAAATATAGTCTCATCAATATATCTCAAATGTGATTGTAAAATCAAAAAAATAAAAAAAAATAAAACACACACTTGCATAACCCTTATTTAATAAACTATAATAATGTGTTGCAAGCAAAATGTATAAATAGTCCAATAAATTAGCTTGGATGAATAATTGAATAATCAGTCAACCATGTTATATTATTTATTTATTTAGTGAAGTTGAAGTAAATACTTTGTAGAATAGGTGCTGATTTATTATTTGCTATGATTGTATTGTCATTTTTTATTTCAGCATACAGCATTATGTTGTCAAAATGTTGTAAATATGAATGCATGCTTAGCTTGAATTATAGGATGTGTCTAGGTAGGCAGCACACTGTAGGTTTCATTAAGACAATTAGAGATAGTGAGATAACCCCCTTTAAATGATCAATGGTGGTCTGACTGGATATCTAAGAGCAGCTTCCAGAGACCACTGTGTGTAAATCAGCCTCTGCGTGTCCATCAGCAGGAGCTGGAGATAAACTCCAGCATTGTCCTGCTATTCTGAGAGGATTCTGGGGGATTGTGCCGGATAGGGTGGGGTAACACAACACCTGTCCAACCTGAGAGTCATCATACAGGAATGCCATGGCCCAGAGCACGAGAAGAGAACGGGACAGAACCGGCGTTCACAAACAAGCCTCGTGGAAAAAGGTATGTTGGTGAGACCGGGGCAAGTTGTCACAAGCTTATGGTCTGCTTTTGGGGGTATGATGTCAAAAAACACTGTACATTTTTTATGGCTTATAACAGTGGCTGTTTTGAACAAATAAACCCGAATTTACTTTCACAATAAACCCACCGTGGGAAACATTTACTGTGGTAAAGAGTTTGACAACTAGTGTCCCGTAATCCTTGGATTTGTTTAATCAGATTAGGATTTCCCAACAGCTTTGATAACAAAACAGCCTTTTTCAACTCACCGGCCACGCGAAGCTGAAGGGCAGCACGATCCGGGATTTGTCGTTCGGGGTGTCGAGGGGCTTGACAGAAAAACTATTCCCACCGATAACGGGAGTAGATCCGCTTCCGTAGCTGCACGGGCCTCCCGATGACACCCGCAACTGATACTCCTTCAAACACAGGCGGAAAAACGTGTCGCACTCGTCCGCCGTGCACGAGCGATCCGGGTCGTCGCGAGCACCGTCACAGCACGCGCCGCTCTGCAGCTCTCCGTTCAAGTTCTGCATGGACAAAACCTGCATCTCAAAATGCCCCGATGCCTCACATACCTGGAACATTAAAAATACGGCGGTTAATAATATTAGAGTACAGTATTTGTCAAATGAGACATCTATCTTAAACAATTGTTTATATGAATGCATGTGCTCAATTCTTGTCCTGAAGTTGTGTGCATGAAGAATCAAAATCTGTCAAAAAGTTTTTAAAAGCCATTTAACTCAAAAGGTGTGAAAAAAAATTAGAAATCTTAAAAATACCCGAGTTTTCAATCTATTCCAGTGTAAATGTTCAGATAGCATCACATAAACAGTTATGCCACAAAAGCCAAATCGCACGTACCCGCATCCACAGGCACCGCAAAAGTACATGAATGGACAGCACCGCGAAACTTGGACTCCGTCTCAGAATCATGCCTCCTCTGTCTGTCTGTCTCATTTAGATCGCTGTGAAACTAGAAGTTCTCTCATATATTACCTCATGCACGAGGACAGAGCCGCTCAGATCCAATAGAGGACAGATTCCCTGATGTCCCTTTTGAGGCTCTATTATCCGTTACTCTTTTCTTGTATTGTCCTTCTGTTTTATAACAATCCCCACGGGTTGGAGAGGAAAAGCTGCGAATGCGGCCAGGAGAGCGCTTCATCTATACAGCGCGTTCACGGAGGAGGGGCGGGTCCGACACTTGCGAGGATTCCATATTCATGAGTGGGCGGAGCCATGACTGGAAATAACACAGGCTACACCTTGTTTTCTAAAGCAAATTGTTTGCCAAGGTTATTTGAAGGATTTTTTTTTTAATTCAGGTGAATAGGGTGTCAGGTTTCAATTATAAAATAAAATAAAATGTATTGTAAATTTTAGATGTTAAAGTGTATTATATAATAATAAATATATAATAATAAAATCAATTAAACATTACATAGGTAATAAAGGATATATGGATTAAATTTTAATATAAAACAACAAATAAAAATGAAATTTTATTCAGTTATATAACAATGTATTTATGTATTAAATAAACAATTTTATATGTACAAGACTACTATATAATAACAAATTAAATAAATAATAAAATGTATCGTGATTTAATTCTAAAATGAAATCAAATTAGATTAATTTAAATAAAATAATAAATAATAAGTGTATATGTTAAATAAATACATTTATATGTACAAGACTAGCGAATAATAATAAATATATAATATAACCACTATATTAAATATTAAATAAATAATAAAGAGTATCGGGATTCAATTATAAAATAAAATAAAATACAATCATACAAACAATAAATAACAATTTATATTTCAAATGAAAATGTAATATGTACAACACCATATAATAATGAACATATAATAAAACCAGATAAATTTTGAATAAAATAATAATGGTTATCAGAATTCAATTATTAATTTTTTTTTAATGAAATGTGATAATTTATATGTATGAAACTACCATATATAAGTACATTTATAATAAAACAAATTAAAATATTGACAAAACTGAACCTTAGTCAGCTGAATGCCATTGTATCTGTATTTACTATGCCACACGGTGTTTACAACCATGTTTTGTTTTGTTTTTGTCCACTGGAAATACATTTTAATGTTTCATTGTCTTCACAATCGACACCAAGGCACTCACAGGCACAATCTTTGTCAGTTTTTGTTCCCATGAGCCTGCACAGGCGTAAAATATGCGTGAGCAAAGAATGTCAGTCGAATAACATTAGGCATCTCTCTCTGACCTTCTTCCCTAGTGTCTCTGCCTTATTGCATTTTCACTACTTCACTTGATTGCATTCTAACGAGGTTCATTTGCTACACGTTTCGGCACAAGTTGCCATTGTGGCATTCCTGTTAATATGCATATATTATTCATGAGCAAGAATCCTGAAATTTTACAACACAGGACCCCTGCTAGTTCGCCATTGTTTTGGGCACAGAATCAGCCTTAGTCTTTTCATGCCTTTAATGGCAGCTGGTCAGAGACGGCTCTTTCTTGGAACAACAAACTGCTCTTTTCAAAGCTTAAACGTGAAGCGGTTAATCATCTCCCAGTCCATGTTAGAGGAGTCCCAAAAGAAAAGGACATGACGGGAATGAGGGGGGATAGAGAAGAAAGGGCGATCAGAAGGGGGATCTCCTGTGTAACAGAGATGGAGGAAGGAGGGGCTGACAAAGGTGGGGCTCTTTATTTATAAATTAGAGCAGCTGGGTCTCAGTCTCTTTAAAGAGCTGTCATGAATAGATTATGGCACAGACCCAAACAGGAGCTGCCAACCCCTCCCTTTAGGACACGCCCCCTCAGCCTCTGCTGGATGGAATGAACTGCATTACTTTGACAAGACAGGAAGAGTGCAGGTAGTAAATTACACGTGTAAAAAAAAAAGGGAAATTTCTCTTAAGTACAAATAAACACTGTTTGAAGATCATAAAATTTGTCTCTTATGTTCACTAAGGCTGCATTTATTTGAAGATATATTGGTTTTTTTTTCAATCAAATTTTTTTTTCTATCTGAATAAATTTTCTAATGTAATTTATTCCTTTGATCAAAGCTGAATTTTCTGCATCATTACCCCAGTCTTCAGTGCCACATGATCCTTCAGAAATCATTTTAATATGCGGATTTGCTGCAAAAAAAGAAAAGAAAAATAAATGACTTATTATCATCAGTGATGGTGACTCCGTGATGTTTGAAAACATTTGTGCTGCTTTATATTTTCAGAAAATCTTTACTTTTTTTCAGCTTCTTTGATGAATAAGAAGTTGAAAGAACAACATTTATTAGAACTATAAATATTTTGTAACATTATAAATTTATTTTATTATGTAATTTAATGCATCCTATTAATTTCTATCTCTTTAAAAGTAATTCATTTGCACTTTTGAATGGTAGTGTTCACAACTAATCAATCATGATCTCTATAATATTTAACTAATTGTTTAGCTGTTCTGTACATTTTCCAGGACTGGAATGACATTTTCAAAAAGTGTGAAATTGAAGCGTGTTGATGCTGGCAAATTCAAATATTAATCTAGGAGTCTAAAAATATTCAGATAAATCTAGGAGTCTAATAAGCATTTTATCAAGGATCCTCAGATCCTCCCAATTCCTCAGAACTGAGTGACATCATAGCAGCTCAACCACAATTTACCAAAACTGATTTTAGCATCGCAGTAGGCCTGTAGCCACAGGCAGCAATACGCTGTCAAGCTGCCAGAATCATGCAGCTTTACATTCCTCTATCTTCACACCTTATTTATTCATGCATGACTGATGACAAGGGTTAACTCACCCTCATGAGAAAAACTTTATCAGTCTGTGATTTTTGACTATTTTCATGTTTGTTTATTCGTTTGTTTCCATTGACTTCGTTTTTGGAGGCTGATCATTCGTATCTGGGATGTTTTACAGTAATATCGCGCTTTGTGTTTGTGTGTTTGTGTATGAGCTGAAGTTCCCACAGTTTCTCCTCTGCTTTTTCTTGCACTGACCTGCATGTCAGTTCCCTGCAGGAGCGACGTTGCGAAATATGTCAGTGAGAAAATAACGAACAGTTAATGAGCAACTGTTGTTACATATTAGATCTGCAATGCTTCATCTGTCCTTCAGATTACTCACAGACACCCAGTGAATGTGCACTGCAAATATTATTTCCTTAAAATATATATTTTTTTCACCTGTACATTAAGGGGCATCTGGACTGTCCAGCACCTGATGGAAATGACCAGTCCTCCTAATCTTGAGCCGAAAGAAAATGATTGGCAATGTTTGAGTTTGTGCGAAGGAAAGTTTTGAGTTAGTTTGAAGGGAAAACGTAGCTTCCTTCTTTTCTTCTGGAGATGAAATAGCTCAACACAAGCCAGACACTGTAAATACTTTCAACTGGACCACATGACGAACACGTTTCAGATCTCTGTGAGGTTAGCTAGCTAGATGTTGTCATTGTCTTCAATGAAAAAGTGCTGCAGTTTCTACACTCTTCTATAGCTGCGCCGTGTAGTCGATCGCACAAGTGATGAGTTTGTGTTTCAGGAGATATATGATCACACATATCTTTATAACAGATAACCAGATATAAGAAAAGATTCCTAAGAACAAAAGAAATGACAAAAAACACAGCTTAGAAATAAAATGCTGTGCATCTTCTCTACAGATATCATAGATAAGAAAAACCAAAGACATTTGACCAAAACAAAAAGGTTCCTGTACTATGACATAATAAAGTATAATACAAGATTACAATTATGGGCACAGGTCAAAGCTCACATGTTTGGCAAAACACTGAAAACAAGACCTTCTTTATGTAAAATGGCAACATTTCAGCGCCACATATTTACATCACTTTCTAATTGACTTCTACATATAATTAATCTACCATGGATTCATGTCAACAATGTGTTTGTACTCCTTTTTGATCTACGATTCATCATTATTTCAGTGCTCCACCTCTAAAACAATCATTATTTTTAAATACTGTTACAAATACTCTTTAACCTCCCCCCTCCGACTTCTTTCCGGAATGTACCGTCCACTTTTCAGACATTCCCGATGGATAAATCAAATTCCTCCCAGATTACAGAAGTGAATAAGGATATTAAACAGTGTCTTCATGATCCATTTGTCCTCGTAAGCACAACTTGTAATCTTCACGCTAATGTTATCACAGATGAAGAGTCAATGGAAGAGTATGTGTGGGATCTCAAGGGTGTGTGTGTGATTATATTCTACCAACTGTGCAGAGAATGTGTGTCCTGAACTCCCCCTCATCTTTACTACAGAGTTTATGTGCTGTAAGTGACTGCAGTAATAAAATGACCTCAGTCATGTATGGGCTCAATATATATGCTAATTTATGGAAGTGCTCCAATGTCTAATAGGTTTCATGTTTTCACTTCCTATGACAGTATATTTAATATATGGAAATGTAATAATGTATGCACGTAATGCACGTATTACATTTGCATATGGGAAATGTTGTAATAAATAGATGCAAGTAAATAGTGTTTTTTATTAATATGCATTGTTATATTTGTGCATGGAAAAAAAGATTAAATATCATTAATCTTTGTGTTTATTTAGTTAGAATAATTTGAGTTACATTCATTTGATCTTATTAATAAATTCATAAATATTGTGATTTTTATAACGTTTTAGTTATATGCTGGAATAGTCTTTATCTTAATTGTGTTTATTAGGCAGATAACAACAGCAATCTCTCTTGGCCGTGAGCTTGCTGTCCGTTTCTCAACAGGTGTTGTTCTCATGAGACTTCGCTGAATCTGTGACCTGGTAAAGGGACATCATGTGGCAAAGGCCACGTTTTGTTTAAAGTTGTTTTGGTGCAAACCTCCCATCCTTTCCCAGAGGAGCAGTACACGGGACCAGCTCGAGCCGAGACCCCGCACCGCGGGCCGTGCAGCTGCGCTCGGTGGGACTTCTCCTGATTACACAGTAATGAGCAAATAAAAGAATGGGAATGCTATGATTCACTCGCCACAACACTTGCAGGATAGTCGCGTAAAATTTGTAAGTGATTGGTCAATAGAATCAGAAAATGAGCTGTGTTATTGCCTGTGTGCATCTGTTTTTTTAAAGTTGTGAGGTGTATATTTAAAAAAAATAATAATAACCCCAGCGGTCGACCATTGGTTTGTGAGCTAGACCTCATGTTTTGCTTCAAATCTACTAATCTCAGCAGGTTTGAATGAGGGTTCAGTTTAGGATTACAGCAAAAATCATTAGCTGAGTATAAAAACCATTGTATTTTAAAGGGATCGTCACCAATACAGCTTCGAGATCTAGGCTGCACACACATGTGATTGAGTTGAATTCCTCCATCCCTGATGTGTCAGGAAAACATCTCACACTCTGAAAACAGAGCTCAACATGCACATCTGGACAGGAGATAGAGACAGAGGAATATAGTACAAACTAGGGGTGGAACGGTTTTACTTTTTCATGGTTCGGTTTGTTTCACGGTTTTAGAGTCACGGTTTCGGTATGTGCTGCTTATGGAGAAACTATACTTAAAAAAATAAAGTTTGCACGCTTCGGGTGAGCGCATGCACAATTCCTTTGCTTCGCATCCTTTGGTTCTTAAATGTTTAAACTGACAAAGCTTAAATGAGTTTAGTTTAAACACAGATATCAACGTGTGCTGTTCAGGTCTCATATGTGCACGCGTGCTATCAGCACCCGGGTGACGACGGAATACATGACTGCTTATATACCAGCATAAGGCATTCACATTGAACAAGAGTTAAAGGTTTGTACACGGTTTTTTATGTCTGGGAATCCAGAATACACATGCATCAACAGAAATATATATTAGCTGAACCCTTTTTGTTTAATGTGCTAACGGATCTAAGTCCCCGAACGGCAGTGTTCGAACTATACCGTGTCCTTTGGGGGAGCCCACTTTTTTGGGGGGGTTGGGGGGGGGTAGAGTTCGTGCACATGCGCATGCCTCAAATAAGGACTTACAACAGCTACAAGTGTATGCACTATTATACATTATCGACACGAGTGCCTCAAAAAAGGACTTATAATAACTTACAAAGCTACATAACAGCTACAATATGCACTATTATACTTTATCGACACAAATTGATAGGTCAGGAAGACAGCCTTGAAATGATGTTGTGGTCTCCTCCATTAATTTAGACCTCAATTACTTTATTTGGCAGAATCGCCTTTTGCTTAGTTAATGCCACTTCAATGGCCATCTTGTGTGCAATGCTGTCCCTGTATTTATATATAATTTTTCGCGACTGGTTCTGAGCATTAACCATTAATCCACTCCTCAGACAAGTGCGTGCCAGGTACCTTTTCAGAGTCAGACAGAAGAAGGTTTTTTGCGTCCTTACAAGTTGTAACGAGTGGGAAAAAATGTGGCCCCTTTAAGAGCTGCGCGCTCCCTGTAAAACGGTATGCACTCTGTATGATAATGTATACAAGCGCGACTCGAATCGCCCATGTATGCGGGTAATCTCTGTTTGGAAATCATTTTGTTTTAATCTTGTTTGTTTTGTTTTGGTTACGCTGTGGACGGTGGAACATGGGACAGACAATTGCCCGAGTTCGATTGGAGAAATAAAACGCGAGTCGTTGTTAAATGTCAATCGCCTCCGTGAGTTTTGTCTGGCCTAATAACTTTGTGAGCTACCCATATTTTGTCCCCCTCTTGACACAACGCGTTACAAAGTGATGCACCCCAAGCTTCCATCCTTAACACACAGCCATGTATATTGGCTCTTCCAGTCTCTCCACTGCTGGCTGTTCCAGTTTAACGCGAGAGAGGACTCGAAGCAAGAAAGCAAGAGGGTTTAGGATCCCAGAGATTACTTTTCTTCAGCTTCATGCGTTTTCACGGTGGGCTTGGCTTGAGGTTTACCAGTGCTTTCAGCAAGTGAATCAGTCGTGCGTCATCACTACACAATTTCTTAATAAAACCAAAATTAATTGAACTACCTTGTTTTCTTTTTGCCCTAGCTATGATGCTATAACTGCATAATGGAAGGACTTTTGCGCACGATAAATGGCCTCCAACGTTTATTTTGTTTCTACGAACCTATGACATACTAACATGTGGAATTTGCAGCGCAGCGCCCCCACACCTTCTGTAATCTTAATTGAAGTTAATTAGGTTTTAATCGCCGTCATGCATGAATGAATAATATTTTGCCATCATAATCACATTACAAAACTGAAATTGCAATATTCACATTGTCAGTATTTTTTGAGACCCCCCAAAATTTCAGATTTCTCGTTTTCAGGGGAGCCCATGTCTTATTAAGGGGAGCCGAGCTCCCCCTAGCTCCCCCGTAGTTCGCACTATGCCGAACGGTGCAGTTTTTTTCAGTGAACCATGCCATCCCTAGTACAAACCAAGCACAAAACAGACAAAAATGCATGTAATATTTTTACATAAAAAGTCCAGGTATGCAAATAATCTCAACGTAGCCAAAAAAATATATTTTCCTTGAACATATTTGAAATGTTTTTTTATTATGCTTACAGAAGAACGTTTGTTCAACAGCTGAATGTGGAGCGCAGTGTCTGAACCCCCTGAGTTGTTCTGAAATCACTCGAACCACATCCTCAAAGGGCTTACTGATTTAATAAAATGCTTACTAAATATACAGTACAGGTCAAGTCTTCATAAACACACAGCAACAAAATGTAACAATTTATTAATAACAAAACAGTTTTTCACCAAACTGCGTTGGTTTTCAGCAATGTTTAGCAGAACATAATTAATGGAATGTAATGAGGTCACAGGTGTTTTAATGGAGTTTACAACCGCTTTAACCGTGGCTCAGCCAAACATGATAAAGGGGCTTATAAAATTTACTACAGTAACCATAGTTAATGCAATCAGTCCGTCTGTCTATCTATCCATCTATCTATCTATCTATCTATCTATCTATCTATCTATCTATCTATCTATCTATCTATCTATCTATCTATCTATCTATCTATCTATGTGGATGGATCAGTGATTGCCATATAACAGAACGTGGAGAGCCAAATGTGTATCAAAGCTGAAATCTTGTGTTTGTGGCCACTACTTTGTTAATAGGTTGTGTGTTTGTTTTTTAAATAACACCATAATTCAGTTTGCATGAGAAAATGGAAAGCTGTTTTTGATTACAAACACACAGACACAGAACACACACTTGACCTACTAACCCTACACACTCGCATGACGTCACCGTTGTCAGAGATTCCCATATTGGGTGTTTACACAGAAACGATAACGGTGGCATTTTCAAAAACTTGCACTTTGAAACCCATTTTCAAATATATGCATTATACACACACACACACACACACACACACACACACAAAACTGAGTTCAAACTGTGTGACTGCAATGAATTGTAAAAAAAAACTTATATAATACCATTAGTAAATCAGAAATTGCAAACAATATTGAGCTTTATTCGTGTCATTGTTATATCCAAAAATTGCACTTTAAAGCAAAACTATATATAAAAAAACCTATAAACTTTGTGTCCCAGTTCGGTTTGGCTCTCAGCACAGACGCAGGACACAGATCACAGACCTTACTGTTATTATACACACACATACAAACACACACACACACACACACACAGTTGGACTGACACATTCATACATTCCCATTTGCCCTCATGAGAGTCTGACACAACACACACCAATCACAGAGTGGATGTGCCAGATTCAGAGTGTTTCTGATCGTTTTGATTGGGTGGAGGTTCAGTCTCTGGAGAGGACGCTTGAGGAGCTCTTGGCTTCAAGGTTTGGTTGCATATTACTCAATAAAAATAACTGAGAACTGTCCTCTTCATTTTGTTTAATTTGCTCTCACTGATATGTTATTTAAGTTTTCCCTCAATCTAAAATGCTTTTTCTCGGTGGTCCACCCTGCAAGGTTCAGTCACTATACCCATTTACTGTAAATGAATTAGTGCTATCAAAATATGGATCACTGTGTCTTTTTCACTTCCAACATCACCTAGACGTGCCATTTTTTTGTCAGGAAGAATCCAGATCTGGACGAGATTGGAAATATTAAAATGGATTTGTCTGTTAAAAGCATATCTGTTATCAATCACATACAGCATAAAATTCATAAATCCACAAAAACAGTTCACCTGAAAATTACACTTCCTCTCAGCTTTTAATTACCATATTTGATAAGCTCTACTTTTGTGCATTGATCAATGTTTATATGTCATTAAAAACAATCAAATCCATTCATCATAAAAATCAACCGTCTCTCTTCAGCTAACCTGCTCAATTTACAGCCTTATGGATTACTTTTACAATGATTTTTGATACGTTTTGAAGCTTGAACATGTTGACTGAATAGACTTTCAATGGACTGACAAAAATAATGAGAGAATATTAAAAATATTTTTGTTTGTGTTCAGAAGATGAACAAAAGTCTTATAAGGTTGAAATGACATAACAGTGAGTAAATGATGACATCATTTTAATTTCTGATTCCAATTTTTTTAATTTCTATCATGTTTTGTTTAATTACCAAACTAATCCTTTATAACAAATTGATTTGAATGATTAAATGCAATTTTTTTTTTAAACAACAAAAAAACATTTATATACTTTTAAACCACAAATGCTCATCTTGCACTGAGGAAAGGTCACGCGTGATGTAGGCGGGAGAACCATCCCAGCATTTACAAAGCGAACATGCAAAGTTGTTGGAGAAGTTGGTGGAGAAAATGAGATGGGAGTTTTTCACCCCACTTTTCTGAACCGGAGTAAAGAGATGAAGAGTTGACCTCACGTGACCTTTTCAACCTGATTACATAATGCGCACCTTTTTTTTTTTTTTTTTTTTAGGAAATGACAAATAGTTTTGCTAGATGAGACCCTTATTCCTTGGCTGGGATATCATGTAGAAGCTGCAATTTGGACCTTCAGCCGATTGATTCCCATTGAAGTCTATTATATGGAGAATAATCCTGGAATATTTTCCTTAAAAACCCTAACTTCTTTTCGAATGAAGAAAGACATGAACATCTTGGATGACATGAGAGTGAGAAAATTATGCTATCAGGAAATATTTATTCTGGAAGTGAACTAATCCTTTAAACTAGGCCTACAAACAACCACACAAAGTTCATTTCGAAGACTTATAGTAAGTGAGTCAATTCAGTGAAGGAATCATTAGACTGTTTTTTTAAAGGGGGGGTGAAATGCTCGTTTTCACTCAATATCCTGTTAATCTTGAGTACCTATAGAGTAGTACTGCATCCTTCATAACTCCAAAAAGTCTTTAGTTTTTTTATTATATTCATAAGAGAAAGATAGTCTGTACCGATTTTTCCCGGAAAAACACGACCGGCTGGCTGGAGGCGTGACGTGTGGGCGGAGCTAAAGAATCACGAGCGCGAGTTTTGCGTTGAGAGCGTTTGGAAGTTGTGACATTACCGTGAGGAAAAAAAACCATAATCCAAAACAAACCATGGCTAACAGTCAGCCGTTTATTTATGATCCAGAATCAGATCCCGAGGCTGAAACTGAACGAGAGCAGCAGCAGCAACGACTCGCTCCGAGCGGGGCTCGAACCCGGGTCTCCGGCATGGGAGGAGACGCACTAACAAGGAGGCAGAGATATTTGAAGCAGTTTTACTCACCGCATGCGGTTCCAACACACGATCGTGACCCTTTTTCGTTGGGATTGCATCTTCCTTAAGAAATAAACGATACGCAAATCCGTCATCAAACTGGGCCTTGTTTGTAAAACAAGCATCTTCGAAATGCAGGGAACAAACACAAACACTTGCACAACTCCGTTGATGCTCTGTAAAAATAAACTCCATCCACTGGTCCCTTAATGCTGTTTTTTTTTGGTAATCTGTGCAGGGTTGTCTTGCCCTGGCAACCAAAAACACACTTCTTTTGTGACTTTTCACGACGCTCTCGCTCTGATCAGTGAATGTCTGTTGTGCTCTCAGTGCTCTGCTATACGGGAGCGCGCGCTCTTCCGGCAGAAGTGCCTTAAGACCCATATAAGGAAATTCCGCTCCATCTAACGTCACACAGAGCCATACTCGAAAAAAACTTTCCGAAACTTGTGACAAACCGGAAGGAGTATTTTTGGAACAGAAATACTCCTTCAAACGTACAACTTAATTTTTGAAACTTTGTCCACATGGGAATCCAACTCTTTAACAGTGTAAAAAACTCAGTATGCATGAAATAGCATTTCACCCCCCCCCCCCCTTAAGTGTTTTCGACTCACTAAAAGGAATCGGCTCATAAGATTTGTTCGTTTCTCATTTTGTTTTCCACAAACAACAGAAAGCTACATGGGTTTGGAGCGACATGAGGCTACGTAAATGATGAAATATTTAGTCTTCATGTGTTTCTCCAGGCGACAAGGTTTCCCGCGGTTTCTCTGTGGTGTAAACAGATCTGCAGTGATGATGCCCAAGGCACAGGCTTCAGCTACAAACACTAATGATGCTCTTTACAAAAGCTAGCAGTTTTACACACACAGAGAGAAGATAGTTCAGAATGACTTGATTCTAGTCAGTTTCCTTCGAAACCACGATTCTTCCACCTTCACACACACACAAACACAGGCGTTTAGAAATGTCCGACCACATGATCACGGCTTCTAACGTGTCACAGCCTGCGGTTTTAATCTTGTTTTATGCACTCGCGATTGTGTTTTGTGTTTATGTGCGCCTGAGAGAAAAGCAAAAACGAGTGTAGAGAGCACAAAAGTAGAGTTATATTGAGGCCGACAGATTAAATGCAAAACAAACCTCGCTAATCGAATACAACTGTGTTTACGAGTGAGGGAGAAACGCGCCGCGCGCCGCACAAGGCAAGAGGAAACTGCTCGGTCATGAGTCACGATGACTTGTTGATCTCCATGGCAAACTCGTTCATTCTCACTCTGCGACGGTAACCGGACGCCTGGAGCAAATTACTACACACAGATGAACGGTTGATGGTAAGAGCAAGTAAGAACATGAGCTCTGGCCAAAACCAAGTGTGCTGCCTTGCTACCTTTTAAGGGTGCTCCCTTACTGAAATAGAACCTCATAAGTGATCGATTTAGAACTTTTTGAAAGATTTTTTGGTAATTAATCTTTCAACATGAAGAATGTAACTTTTTTTTTTTTAAGTTACTTTTCATTTTCTTTGCATGTACACTCTTAAAAATAAAGGTTCTTGATTGGCATCAATGGTTCCATGAAGAACCTTTAACATCCATGGAACCTTTCCATTCCACTCAAGGTTCTTTATAAGAAAAAAAGTTTCTTAGATTATTAAAATCTGGTTCACTTTAAGAATTAAATGGTTCGTTTAAGAACTGTTGACTGAAAGTTTATTTGAAGATCCCAAAAAATATTTCTTCTGTGGCATTTCTGTGAAAACCCCCTCTTTTCGACCCTTAGTGTTTAGTGGAATGGAAAGGTTCCATGGATGTTAAAGGTTCTTCACAGTAGATGCCAGTAAATAGCCTTTGTTTTAAAGAGTGTGGCTTTGAATTTGGAGACGGCATCTGAATGAAAATCCCACACGGAGAACTGAGGCGAATAATTAAGACCACAAACCCATGAGAGGAAACCAAACGAAACCATTAATCCGAACAATCATCTCTCTCGGTTGTGATATCACCGTACAACATCTCATAAGACCAAAATGAAGGGCTTTTAGATGATTATGACGCAAAAGGAGGAAAGATACGCCAGGATGTGTTCTAATGCAGATAAACAATATAATAATTTGTAATGTTAGACAAGAAAATGTTTTCTATAAAACAGTCTTTCCACTCCAAAATGTCCTAGTGATCAATGGTGAACTTCACTAGCAGTTTCTGAGGGAAAATTGTTTCTTCACCAAATTTCTTTCAGTGAAGGTGTGTTGATAGTTTGAGTGAAGGGTCTTTACAGGTGATTATTAGGAGCGGATTCCTGTCGGAAGCATCTTGTGTGTACAGAAATCAGTCAGTGCAAACTCTGGCCTCATTTCACAGTGTGCATGGAAAACACACACAGGTACGCCTGGCCAAACTGAGACGCTCTTTCACAGCGTGCAGAGAAAGACACAGACACTAACATACACCTCGCTGGGCCTATACGGAGTAAATTAGTCTGTGCAGTGTAAACTGTTCATTTCACAAGCCCCATTAGCAAATGCATGAGGAAAAGTTTTGACGTTGCATCCACACAAACACATACAGGTATGCTTTGTAAATCACTGAACTGATTCACAGTATCGAGTGAAAAGCACACACTTCACAGTAACATGTTGAAAACAGTTAATTAATATTTTAGTGAAAACTGTGATAATTATGACATTTTCAGGATACTTTAATAAATAGAAACATCAAAAGTACAGCATTTATTTGTAATATTCAAGACATATTAAGTGCATCTTATCTGTCTTACTCTGTAGTCGCTGTAGTTTTGAGTCTGAAACTGAAATTCAAGACTGTGTTCCCAACATCTGTCACAGCAAATGACGATAAACTGCTCTAAGTGACTTTCCAATGGTTGGAAACATTTGTTCATGTGAATCTCAATGTTTTTTGACAAGTTATTATGGGTCTTTCACTGTACACTGACTTTTTCTGCCACTGAACGGCTCACTTAAACAAAGAGGAAGGAACATATCAAGCCCCCTCTTCCCCTTCACACACAAATGAAAACAACACACGGCCCTGAAAAACACAAACGTGAAGTATTTCTCTGGCTTGTTTGCAGTCAGTGAGGCACATCTAATCCTTCCACTGATGAGTGAGACTGTTTCCTCTAATTTCAGAGCTTTGGAGTCTTTTTCTTTTGCCATCAGGGCATTCAAAGTAAACCTGCTATTTTACTGTAAGATGAATCTCTCAAAGCCTAAGAATGAAGCCTGTTTTAGGAACCTTTACCATTTCTTGAATTTGTACGTTATGACAATTACGTACATTTTAATACTGAATTCTCATTACGGTATTGAAAAATATATATTTATATATTATATATTTAAATTGTTAAGTATTTCTGTTTCATTGTTGTCTGTTGTGAAACCTTTAATTTATGCAGATTTATGCAGTTTTCTTCACTATAATCGGGATTATTTGCATTATTACTATTATTTTAGTTGGTTTTTTTTGGACATTTTTTCTCCCAAATTACTGTAAAGCAACTAGATATTTTACTCGTTTTTATACTATTTCATAGTTTTGTAAAAAAAAAATTATATTATGACTAATTGTATTTATGTAATACAATAAAAAAAAAACAGAAATGCAGTACAATTTGGATGATCTAATCATTTTACACAGTTTTCATTGTTTATTATTTTTATGGTTTTATTATTTATCAGCATATTTATATTATAAGCACACTGTATTAAGGTAATAACATTTATTATATTAAATTGCTGGTGTTTTTACTATTTATAAGCAGAATTATAAGCGCATTACTTTAATCTACTACAATTAATTATATTCAGTGCAATTAATACTAACAAAATGTATTTAAATGTATTGTAATAATATTTTCATATATTATTTTCACACAGTGTAACCCGAACAAAGGGAGCCCATCCCTGGTGCCGTAATGTATCAAACATGCTGTAAAAACAGCCTAAAGAGAGAGCTGGAGCTGAAAGAATGAAAAGAGAGGGGAACTGATGGAAAGAGGGATTGAGAAAGGAAGAGAGAAGAGCCTGAGAGAGGGATTAGATGAGAAAGCGGTTCCCTGCGGCCTGAGGCTGTGGATCGACTGAACGCGCTGAGGCCACTTCCTCTCCGGACGCTCTGTTTAAGCCACAGAGAGGACTGGACATTCCTCCTATTGTCCTACAGCAGAGGACACCACGAGCTCAGGATCCCATGGGCCTCAGGGAAGAGAGACACACACAGAAAGGGTGACACCATGACTTTTATACACATGCAAAGAACTGATGCTCCTGCGTGATGTCAGATTTCAACCTGCAGCAAGTTGCATGATTTTATCAGCCGTTTTATTGCCACAATTATTAAAATGAATGCCTGACTGATTAAACAAGTAAAAACACATTCTCCTCAGCAAGTTCTCCTCTCAGAGGATCTCATTAATGACACTTTTTGGAATATGAATGGCCAAATTAATACTCCATACATGTTTGCAGCATACTGTCAAACTGTTTTCCAGTCCAAAAAAACAATAATTTGTCAGAGTAAGAGGAAACCCCAAAGCAAGACAGGAAGTATTTGGTGAAATACCCAGATCTGTTCTCCATTAACCCCTGAAAAACACCTCTGATACAGTGAAGAAACAAGCACATCGGACGATGGTTTTCACATCTAATACATGCCTTCAGTATCCAGATGATTCCACCCAGTTAAAGATGAGGGGAAAAAATATCAATTCCTTTTCTGCACTGATTGAATAATGTATGGAGGTCTTTCCCATGGCACTCTGTGGTAATGGCTTCTTCATGCAGCAGTGCAGTGAATGCATAGTTTCCAGCCAATGTGCCATGCAGCGTCTCCACACGGGCCAGAGTTCAGTCCCTCCGGTGAGCGATGGCCCGCTTCAACAATCTTTGGCACCTTTTTCATAAACCGTTTCAAAATTTCGTTTTTAAGTCTCTCTATTCCTTGTTCCCTTATAAGCTCCACCAATGGAAAATAATTTCAAATGTCATATTTCAGAACATTTCCATTTCTTGGGTTTCCCAGTGGATCTATAATGCTGGTTTGAAGGGTCAAAGCCGCTTTGTAAGCAGATCAGGTTCTCCAAAGTGAAATACCCTCTCAAATGGGAAAATATGTTAATTACATGAGAAAAGAGTGATGCTGGTGTTTGGGCTGTACCGTAAAAGTTACATATTTTTTCTTTACACCATTAAGCCACCAAAAACCAACTTTTAAAATGCAAACTTCACCAAAAAATATATATTGAAAGCAAGTGCCTCTGTTACTCACCGTTTACTTACATTCACTGTTCAGAGGAAAGTAGTGCATTACAATATTGCAGTATTCAGTATAAAGTAACTAAGTACTTGTGTTACTTCATTACTTTTATGGAAAGTATTGCATTAAATTCTTTTTGAGTTACTTGAGTTAAAAAGTAACGTGCATTACTTAATGAAAAAAAAAGTAACTCTGATATTTTCTTGTAAATGTAAAAGCAACACATTACATTAATTACAATTAATTATAATTAATGTTTTTTTATCGTATCATAATTTTTCTGACATTACTAGCATCACTGGATGAGTATCGTATTTACTCTAATTTTCAAACACTTTTTTTTTTATTTAATCCTAAATTAAATAGGTGCTTAGGAGCTCGTTAGTTTGGCCTCTTTATTGAAGAATTTTCTGAAATACCAACCCGATCTCACGGCAATTCGTAAATTTTTCAAAAGGTGGCTTATTCGTATGAATTCGTACGACCACACTCGTACAAAATCATACGATTGCTACCAAATCGTACGTATTTTACGAGTTTAACAATTCGTATGAATTTGTACGAATGACCTACACCTAACCCAGCCCCTAAACCTAACCA
Organism: Carassius auratus; assembly: GCF_003368295.1. Taxonomy (NCBI): domain Eukaryota; kingdom Metazoa; phylum Chordata; class Actinopteri; order Cypriniformes; family Cyprinidae; genus Carassius; species Carassius auratus. The sequence goes on from NC_039243.1 coordinate 6,477,078, forward strand.
TCACTGGGGTTTAGACAAATCGTACAAATTCGTACGAATAAGTCACCTCGTAAAATACGTAGGAATTGGCAGTGAGATAGCGTTGGAAATACACATGGAAAAAAGTGCAAAACACTTCACAGTTGTATAGACTAGCAGTAAGCATACAAATTCCAGACACATCTGAGCCATCCTTCTTCTTTTCCTATCAAGAAGTGGCAAAAAGCCCAAGAGTCTAAAAACATCACATGCTAATGTTCAACAGCATGCTTGTGTGTGTTCATTTCAGTGAGTCACAGTGCAAACAGTGGACACTTTTGCATATTGGCCTCATTTAAACCCCATTTAAAGTCACTAATGCCTGTAATATTGGTTCTGAGAGTGATGGCATGTCTGTTTGGCTGCTCTTTCTACCATTAGAAGGTCCTTATGAGGTTGACGGCCCCTGAATGCTCATAAATGTTTGAGACTATTGACGTGACAATAGAAAGACACGGCGAGCAGTACACAAGCCGATTATCAGCAGCTGTTCCAGCGCTCCTCTGAATAGAGACCTCCTCCCGAAGGAGCGAGAGAAGGGCCCTCATCCGTCTCTATTGTGTGGCCATTTCTGATTGGCTCTGTTGTTGCTAATGGAGTTTATAGTGGTTTAATTGAGTGGAGTAAATACACGGAGCACATCAATGGAGCGGGAGGCAGATGCTGGCGGAGATAATAAGGGACGGTCTATTCTCAAGTATTCAAAACTCATTCAAGACTCCATTATCCCTTTCAACCACGCGCAGGAGAACCACAGCACAGATGGCAGGGTGACCGTTTGGGCCAGAGAAGAGCTTTCTGAGATCCTTTTCTTTCAAGCAAATGCAGCGAAAAGTGAACACAGGTCCCTACAGCTGAATGAATGACCAGTGGAGCACAGAAAGAAAGACCCAGACCTATGTTTGCAGACTGGTTTATGTTAGTTACTGCTGGTCTGGTCATGATCTCGCAGATAGTCCACTCAATTGAGATCGATCTATCTATCTATCTATCTATCTATCTATCTATCTATCTATCTATCTATCTATCTATCTATCTATCTATCTATCTATCTATCTATCATCTATCTATCTATCTATCTTCTCTCTGTCTGTCTGTCTGTCTCTGTCTGTCTGTCTGTCTCTGTCTGTCTGTCTGTCTCTGTCTGTCTGTCTCTGTCTGTCTGTCTGTCTGTCTCTGTCTGTCTGTCTGTCTGTCTGTCTCTGTCTGTCTGTCTCTGTCTGTCTGTCTGTCTCTGTCTGTCTGTCTCTGTCTGTCTGTCTGTCTGTCTGTCTGTCTCTGTCTGTCTGTCTGTCTGTCTGTCTCTGTCTGTCATCCGTATATCTGTCTGTCTATCTGTCTGTCTGTCTGTCTTTCATCCGTATATCTGTCTGTCTATCTGTCTGTCTGTCTGTCTTTCATCCGTATATCTGTCTGTCTATCTGTCTGTCATTATGTCTGTCTGTCTGTCATTCATCCATCTGTCTGTCTGTCTTGTAATCCTTCTATCTGTCTGTCAGTCTGTCCATCCGTCTATCTGTCTATCTGTCTGTCTGTCATCCGTCTATCTGTCTGTCTGTCCATCTGTCCATCTGTCTGTATTTGTCTGTCTGTCTGTCATCCATCTATCTGTCTGTCTGTCTGTCAGTCTGTCTGTCTGTCTGTCTGTCTGTCTGTCCATCTGTCCATCTGTCTGTCTATCTGTCTATCTATCCTTAAGGTCTATAACCTGTCTTTTTTAACTACTTTTTTTTTGTTTTGTTTTGAATTTTTACTTTTTGGCTTCAAGTTTTTAGTTTTGTTTGGTCTCTTACTTGCTGTTTGTCTTGTTTAGTTTTGTATGCCTTGTTTTTGTCTTGTAACCTGCTATTCAGTTTTGTTTTGTTTAGTTTTGTCCTTTTTTGTTTGCTTTTGTTTTGTCTTTTTACTTGAAGTTTGGTCTTTTAGTTTTCTTTAATTCTGTTTAGGTTTACTCTTGTTTTTTTTTAATTTATATGCTGTTTTATTTAGTTTAGTTTAGTCCAGGCCGAGTTTATTTTGGTCTTGTTTAGTTTTGTTTAGTCTTTACTTGCTGTTTTGTTTGTGTTTGTTTTGTCTTTTTACATGCAGTTTGTTTTTTGTTTTGAGCTTTTTTGTTTGCTTTTGTTTTATCTTTTACTTGCAGTTTGGTCTTTAATTTTTCTAGTTTTGTTTGATTTTGTTTTGTCTTTTTACTTGAAGTTTGGTCTTTTAAAAAAAATTGAGTCCTGTTTAGTTTTGTTTGCTTTTGTTTTGTCTTTCAACTTGCTGATTGCATTTGTTTAGTCTTTACTTGCTGTTTTGGTTTGTTTTGTTTACTTTTTTGTCTTTTTTACTTACAGTTTGGTCTATTTTAGTTTTGTGTAGTTCTGTTTAGTTAGGTTCACTCTTGTTTTTGTGTGTGTGTGTGTGTGTGTGTGTGTGTGTGTTATTTTTTAAAGTCTAGAATGACGTTTTCTTTGATGAAATCTCTGGCAAAGGTGTGTTACATACTCTCATAAAAGACTTTCAATGATATGGACACACAACTTGAAATTATGACAATGGATGATGTGACAAAGAAGGGGGTGGATCAAGACACACCGGATCCCAGAATGCACCTGGCTGTGCAGCCCAGCCAGTCTGTTCCACTCATTCGCATCCAAATGAACAATAAGAGCCTTCACTAAGAAATACTACAATACCCTTTATGAAACACTGTTATCACCCTTTCCTTCTCCACAACACATACACTAAGCCCTGAGAAAGCCTGCGCACAATACAAGGGGCAGGAACTGACCAGCCTATGAATACAGAGTCTCCTATTATCACACCATGTGTTCAGTCCAAACACTGCGGTTCCCAGGCATGAGACGTATTATTCAATTTAATGAATGCCACTTGACAGATAAAGAGAAAGAAAGAGGCTGTGAATAAAGAGAGTTAGTACGGCTAATTCATCCTTTATCTCCATAAACAGCATTTCATTGTAATAGACTTCTAATTGACTTTGACCAATCTGCTTGCTGGAGGATTTGAAAAGGATCATGGGGGGTTTGGGGGCTGAATGCATGTGATGTCACTCATTGCACAATGTTTAAGAGTTAAATATTAGTGTAACATGTTGAAATATATTTTGAAATTAGTTTTCATGTTGAAAGCATGTTGAAATATATTCTGAAGTCAATTTTAAAATGAACTTATATAAACAGTGTGAGCTCTGTTGGGCTTGAATGATCATAACTCAGAGCAAAATCTCAAGATCATAGAGGTTTTGTGCAATGGTATAAAATATGTTTTGCAAAATTACAGATAATCTAATAAAAGAAGGAAAAAACACACAAAGGCCCAATTTAAATCATTGTGGAGTAGGAAAAGTCTTACCAGCCCTGTGTTCAGAGACGCTGATATCCCACAATACACTTGGGGCATAAATCACCGCCGCTCACTACAGAGGAAAAAAAAGAGAACATCAGATTTCATTAGCAGCCACATTCAACTAAAATGATACAATATCTGTATTTGTAGATATAGTATAACGTTATGACTGCAACGCCACATGAGTTATGTAAAAATACCTGCATATGCTGTTAATCACAGCTCATGATCTGTGGTTACGCTAATATAAATTGCAAATACAGTGGCCCCTAAAAGTTATTGGAGACTTAAACCACACTTAAAAATGAGGTGAAACCCTTGAGCAAGGCACAAACCCCCAACTGATCTCCGGGTGTGAGTTCATGGTGTGTGTGTGTTGTGTGTTGACTAATGTGTGTGTGCACTTGGATGGGTTAAATGCAGAGCACAAATTCAGAGTATGGCTCACCATACTTGCCCACAGGTATGTCACATCACTTCAGAATGGAATAGCCGATAACTACATTTATAATAATGCATTAATGTTTTTTTTTTTTTTTTCACATATTGTAAATTTAAATTTTTTTGGAACATTGTAAAGTATGGTCCTTGCTGATTTTTATTGAAATGTATTATGTTAAAATGTTAAAGGCAACAATTAATGTTTTATTTTTTTTTTCCTTAGGTTGAAATACATTTTATTAAAAAAATCTTTAAATATATATTTGATATTTACATTTTTTAAATATATTTGTAAAATATATATGCATATCAAAAAATGGCCAAACATATATAAATATTTTATGTTTTAAAATAATTTATTTGCTTATTTTGCCGTATGAGAACATTTCATAAAACTAAGTTTCTTAAGTTTACATGTTAAAACAGTAGATATGAAATTGAAGATACCAATGAAAATAGGTTTTCAGAAAAGCCTGAATAATATTAAGTGTCCGAATACGTCTTGGGCACATTCTGGTGTCTTCCTGTGCCTTGCATGTTTTTGTGTCTGCCATAACCAAATCGACCATCCTATAAAAGGCAAACTGATATTTCAATATAACATTTGACAAACTTTACCACAGAACTTTAATCTCAGACTTTATGGAAATGCAAAGAAAACTGACTGGATCTATGAATAGAAGAGCAAACATGAGAGTCTCCACATGAACAATTTTATGTACAAGCCAACTACTGTAGACAGGCAAACAATGGTCATTTCCTACCTCTAAATGACCTAGAATTGGTCTGAGAGATACAAATCAATGGCCAGACAATAAAAGTGTGGCTTGTTTATGGACCCCTTCCATTAGTCGGTGCCTGTCGGAGTCTGACTGAGAGAGCCGTTACCCAGCATTCCCCAAGGCTGAGGCCTCTATAGTGTCATTAGTAAACCATTACGTAAAGCCTTTGCATCAGTGCAACAAGGCCAGCGTCGCATTCCTGTGACTGTTTTTGCTGTTAAGCTCCAGTCAAGCTGCTTTCCAGGGTCAATGTTCAGTCAGAGGTTTGCTGGCCGTGGGATTCCAGCGATGAGTCTGAAAATTTTTTTATTTTATCATAATAAAAGAGATTCTTTTACTGTCTGTGAATTTCGCACTCAGACCTCCATGTTTAAAGCTGAAGATGGATAAATAGTTGAAGTCTAAAAATGTGTAAGGTGCAAAAATCCAATTTCTTTTTGTAATGCATGTTTTGTCAGTGGCAAGAGAATGTTTATACAATAATGTATGCTTGTAATTATTTGCAACTGTACTTTAAAAACGTTATTAGATAGTCTTGCCCATTATTCATGAGCTAAACATTCTTGTATTTGAATTATCCATTAATTCCCTCGTTACAGTGGACAAACTGAACAATCTGCAAAGATTCTTTAAAAAAAATATTTTTATCACAGTTGCAGAACGCACCTGAGGCAATGTTCACAATGTATACCATTTCTATTTAAAATGTTGTTTTTATAATTAAGTTTTCAGAGTTTTAGCTTGATTTTCTAAGTGAAAAATTTAATTCCAAAAACTAAAATTGGGTTTTACAGTGCTGAAAAATAAATATAATTATATATATATAAATAATACATAAATAGCATATTATAAAATAAAAAAATAAAAAAAAAACATACGTCAATTTGACTGAGGAAAGACGTCATTGCAACGATTTAAAAAGGTTATAAATTATTCTACAACCTTGCATTAAGCGCCACCTGCTGGTTATATTAGTAACAATGCATTATAAGTTTAAACATTTATAAATAATATAAGAATTTTCTTTGGCATTAAATAAATAATTTGGTAGAAATTCTTACAGCAAATATTTGTAATTTATGTGAAAACCCGTATCACATCAAGACACGACTGTTATGTTACGACTGTTAAGTTATGGCCTACTACGATTGCCCTTAAAACATCAGTTTTAGTCTCTAAATATTAACAGAATTCCACATAACATATATAAAGTTCATAGTACCTACTGTTAACTGCAAGCAATACTTCTCTTTTTTCCCTTGAATAATAATAACAACCAGAACTGTATTTTCCGGCGCATGCGCAGTCCGTCAGGCGGATCCTCGCTCATGGAGGATGTTGATGTGCAAACTTTCCTCACTCTTATCACTAAACCTGCTGCATTAATCAACCTCTGGTAATTTACTGCTGTTGACCCGTTATTGGTTGATGTCGTGATATTATTTTAGTTTGATGTTTTGGGGATTTTGTAGGTTTGTGAGCTCGATGGCCGCTTTTGTTTATTTCCTGTTGTTTGCGTCTGAATTCAGATCATAATCTGTCATCATTGATGTTACAGTTATCAAACGATTTACTAAATGCACATGCTTCTAGATCATTCGAACACTTATTTAACAGTACTTGTTGCTGTTCTGCGATATTTGGATGCTCATCGCCGCTTTAGCTGTGAGTGCTAACTGTTTGTGTCAGGCTAGCAATGAATGTGAATTAACTGAGGTTCTTACGTGAACTGCTTCAATCTCAAATTGTTTATGTGTGAGATAACAGGGATGAGATATTTTATATTAAAATCAAGTCAAAAATATTAAATGCTTGCTATTCATTCAGAATACCCGGAGTGTTTTGTCTCTCCAGTTTCGCAGGTTGCCAGATCCTCTGGCATGTAATCCTCCTGATTAATTGACATGTTTTGGTAAAATGGCTGCTGAGCTGTTTCCTGCCAGAAAACTGTCCACTGTTCAACAGTACCAGCAGCAGAACCTCAGCAACAACAACAACACCGTCCAGGGATGTAACTGGCAAGGCTTGTATCCCTCCATCAGAGAGAGGTGAATCACTCTTCTCTTGTGCATTGCTCTGTTATGCTGCCACCCTAGACATCATGTGATGTTGCATTGATGCTCTGGATGTGAAGGGTCTCACTCATTTGTCCTCTGCAGAAACGCAGTCATGTTCAACAACGAGCTGATGGCTGATATTCATTTTGTGGTGGGACCTCCCGGAGGAACCCAGAGAGTCCCGGGACACAAGGTGCAGATTCACCACGCTTCAGCCATGTTTAAAAAATACTGATATTAAATCACTCCAGTGCATGCAATAAGTTAGAAATGAAATAAATTAAATATTAGAGTAGGTTAATTAGATTTCTCTTTTTTTTTTGAATGCAAAATTGATTTATTTTTTCCTTTTTGATTTTGGGGTGGATTATAACCGGGACATGTTCTTGAGTGATGCTTCCGGTCTCTTTTTGTCTTTCAGTACGTCCTGGCTGTGGGCAGTTCGGTATTTCATGCCATGTTCTACGGAGAGCTGGCTGAAGATAAGGACGAGATCCGGATCCCTGATGTGGAGCCTGCATCATTCCTCGCCATGCTCAAGTACGCTTTTCAGACTCTAGCGTACAGATAGACACTATTTCATTAAAAAACTCAAATGTTGTGGGGTCATGAAGATCTAAATTTATACAATGTTTTGCACTCTGTTTTCAGGTATATCTACTGTGATGAGATAGACCTGTGTGCCGACAGCGTCCTCGCCACGCTGTACGCTGCCAAGAAGTACATCGTACCTCACTTGGCCCGCGCTTGCGTCAACTTCCTGGAGACCAGCCTGAGTGCGCGAAACGCCTGCGTCCTGCTCTCTCAGAGCTGTCTGTTCGAGGAGCCCGACCTCACGCAGCGCTGCTGGGAGGTGATCGACGCGCAGGCCGAGCTCGCGCTCCGCTCCGAGGGATTCTGCGACATCGACGCTCAGACTCTGGAGAGCATCCTGCGGCGCGAGACGCTCAACGCCAAAGAGATGGTGGTGCTGGAGGCGGCGTTGAGCTGGGCCGAAGCAGAGTGTCAACGACAGGAGCTCCAGCCCACCATCGAGAACAAACGGCTTGTTTTGGGAAAGAACATCTACCTGATACGGATCCCGGCGATGGCGCTTGATGATTTCGCCAACGGTGTTGCGCAGTCCGGCGTGCTGACGCTCAACGAAACCAACGATATCTTCCTGTGGTACACAGCGGCCAAGAAACCGGAGCTCAAGTTCGTCTGCAAGCCACGTAAAGGGTTAACGCCGCAGTGGTGCCACCGCTTTCAGTCCTGCGCGTACCGCAGCAATCAGTGGCGATACCGCGGCCGCTGCGACAGCATCCAGTTCGCCGTGGACAAGCGCGTCTTCATCGCCGGGTTCGGGCTGTACGGCTCCAGCTGCGGCTCGGCCGAGTACCAGGCCAAGATCGAGCTGAAGCGCCAAGGCAGCGTGACGCTCGGCGTCGCCATCATCAACTACTTCTCCGACGGCTCCAGCAAAACCTTCCCCGTCTTCTTCGAGCACCCGGTGCAGATCGAACCCGACACCTTCTACACGGCCAGCGTGGTTCTGGACGGGAACGAGTTGAGCTATTTTGGCCAGGAGGGCATGACGGAGGTCCAGTGCGGGAAGGTGACCTTCCAGTTCCAGTGCTCCTCGGACAGCACCAACGGGACGGGTGTGCAGGGGGGGCAGATCCCTGAACTCATATTTTATGCTTGAGAGAGCGTCCCGTTCACCACTGATTAATCAGAACCCAATCTTCCTGTTCCTTAATGAAGTGCTGCTCAGATTTTGCACAAAGGCTGCAAAAAAGATTATTAGAGATTACTGACAATCCTTAGAGACTATATTAATGTTGGTGCACCTGAAAATGAAGTTCGGTTATACTCAGCCTCATTGTCTTCCAAACCAATATGCCTTCTGTGCAACGTCAAATTTCAGACTCAGAATTCTTAAAGTGGTCGATTAAACTTGAAAGCTGTAATTTACACCATGAAATACACTTTACTGTGCTAAAGTTAATACTTTTATTCAGAGAGAACCAATTAAATTGATTAAAAGTGACTGTAAAGACATTTATGATGTCTCTAAAGTTTTCTATTTCAAATAAATGCTGTTCTTTTGAACTTTCTGTTCATCAAAGAATCCAGTTTAATAAGCAATAATTAATGACAATAAGCAGCACAGCTGTTTTCAACATTGATAATAATCAGAAATGTGTCTTGAGCAGCAAATCATCATATTAGAGTGATTTCTGAAGCATCATTAGACAGTATTGATGCAGAAAAAGTTAACCAACCGCAAACTTTTTTGTTATTATTGATTAGTTGAGGCTCTCAAGTCTCATTTTCCAGTTGCACATATTCAAAACTTGTGGTTTCAAGACACTTCTGCCATGTTTGATGTTCTAATTAATAATGACATAAATTTCCACACGACTTCGGCTCACTTGGACAATGGTGCAAGGGTGAATTAGATGACATGAGGTTGAGTAAAGGAACTCATCTTCATTTTTGTGTGATGTATATATTGTTAAGCGCAGAGATTATGATTCACTTATTTAGCTGGATAGACCTTTCTTGAAAATGAAACTAATACTAAAGATAAAAGTGCAACTTAAAAGCTTCAGCACAAATAACATCTGCCTCACGTAAATCCTTGTGAAGCGTTGGTGTCCTGTCGGGTTAAAGGTCACGTGAGGTTCACGTTTCCTCCCGACTGACACTTATTGAGCTAAATAACAGCAGACGGGTTTTGAGGAAGATGATTTGTGAAGCCACACACTTGATTTAATCTACAGAATCATATTTTATTGCCTTGTGTGTCGTATCGTAACGAAACTGTATTTTGCTGAACTCTAAAGTATTTGTATACTTTTTTTACTCAAAGCGTGAAGCACAATTTGTCCTGAAGCGTTTCAGTAAAACTTATTTTCTCTACTCACCATCCATGTAATCCTATATTTTGTAACATTTTGGTGCGACACAACATTGTATGTGAGTGGGGTGAAGTCAAGAGGGGTTTTACAAAGACTTTGAGAGGAAAGATGAGGAGAGGGAGCTATTGCTTCAAAGTTTAGAGGTTTGGGGCAAAACTCAAGGAGTTCGGTCACTTTTCATAACAACCAGACTTGGGAATTTTGCTATAAAGTGTATCTTCATAGATGACGAAGGAGGGACCTGAGCCACATAAAGAGCAGAATATCATAGAAATTTGGGTTGTTTACTGAAGCAAGTAAGAAACCAACGCCCTGTCAATCCATAACAGTTTAGCAGCATGACGGCAATGTCGAGCACCGTTTGCATTTGCTTCAGAAACTGAACAAATGATACTGTGGTGATAACCTGAAACACAACACAGCACCCGAGCTCTTTCAGTCGATGTCAAACCTTAAATGCACTATTTCTCGTAAAGTAGCTGTTTTTTGTAACACTGTGGCACAATCTAGTATCATTTCATTCCGTTGGTTTTACTTCTGAAATGCTTGTGATCTGGAGTTCCTGTTGTTGACATTACTCGGCTAAAATCTGTTATTTGTGCCTTTTCTGGATTGGGTTTACTGACTTTTACACTTTGTTCCTGGACCATGAATTGAGATGTCTTTACATGCTCTGAGCACTGCTCATATTCACTGGAACTGGAAGAGGTTTCATTCATTCGTTGTTTTACAGTTGTATTTGAAAGTGCCAACAGACTTGAATGTGTGAGCTGCGTTTGTGTCAACATGAATAAAGATTACATTAACTCCATCTTACAAGTGTCCGTTTTTCATTATTGTAGTGCCAATCAATCTAAATCAACAGAAACCTGTTTTTGCCGCAGCTCATACTTGAAATTATATTCTACAATATATTCTATATTCTTTGGCTTCTCTATGTTGAAGTTCAAGATTTTTATTGTGATCGACTGCTTATGATTTCACTGTACATATCCATGTGTTTGTTGTGTAATCTTAAAGTTCTAAATGGAATCCAAGTCAGTATGGAATCAAAATTAAAGCAGCAAACAACTTTAAATGAAACACACACACAAAAAAAACACATTTCAACTTAAACTTACTACCACTACTAAGTATTAATTAATAATAATAGAAGTAATACTAATGGGCCTTAAAATAAAGAAATAGTATGATATTTTTCATAGAACACCACTAGAATTACAATACTAATTATGCTTTTTTTTTTTTTTTGCTAACAAAACATTGTTCTCATTTCATTACAAGTGACTCCTTGCAAACCTAGCTCCTCTCTATCAATTTTGAAAACTTGCTGGATCTGCTGGATCAGACTCACAATAGCATTTTAAGATGTACACATGCTCAGGTCTGCAGCAATTAAATGTGCCACACTTCACATTTCACTCACAAAAGTACATGTAATATCTAATGAATGTAACTTGCACTAAATCCTCAGAATTCAGCGCTTGCAGTCTCTTCTGATGATCTAATGAGATGAATCAGGTGTGTTAGATGAGGGAGCTTGGGTTCCTGGAGGATAGGTTTGGGAAGCACTGATCTGTGATTTTATCGAGCAACACGAGTGCAATGAGATTTTGGAAACAGACCCTTGATGTTTTCATCCAAAACTGGCAGGTCAGTTACAAAAGTCTGAAGCAGACAAGTTCTAACAGTTTCGAACTAGGAGAAAGTATGATATTTATTAAATCAAAAACTTCTCATTTTTTCTCCACTAAAGTGACTCCAGAAAACCAACCCTGTTGTATAAAACAGCAATGACTCCACTTGTTATCAGTCATTTTGTCTTTTGTTTCTTGCGTGCTTGAAACTGTTCAGTTTTGTTCTTGATGGATTTGATGAGCAGTGATAAACTGGGGTCCGTGACTTTAGTGGAGGAAGAGGGTGTCTCTTTGCTCTTCAGCGCCTCCTCCTGACTGTGCTGGCGCTCCTCTCTGCGTCTCTGTTTCTCCTCTAAGATGCTCTGCGTTGCTTTGGTCTTCTTGTAGGCCGGGTCGGACGGGTCCAGGTTGTAAAGATGGGACGTGAACACAGCCTGGAAACGCGGGTCTTGAACGTCCACCTGGAAGAACAACAGCAGAAATGGGGTAAGAGTCAAATAAATTTGATTCAGTTCTTCAGGGAGTTGATTCAAATCTCTGATTCAGTGATTCTCAAGTCACTAAATCTGTGAAGGTGATATTTTGGGACTCTGACCTGGAAGTCGTCCTCCTCCAGTGGCGTGTTGCTCTTCAGGAGCTTCTTCCTCTTCGTCTTGCTCAGGTTCTGCTGCTCTACGATCTTGTCGTAGTTGAAATGCTTGTGCTTGTCGTCTTCATCGTCATTCATCAGTAGCTCCATCTCAGCCTAGATGCCACAACACCGCCATTACCCATGATGCATTACACACAAACACCCATTCATGAGCATCAGAAGAACATACCCTCCGTCTCTCCAGCTCTTCCTGCTCTTCTGGTGTCCTGTCCTCATCCTTCTTGCTGTTCTTCTTCTTCTTGTTGTTTTTCAGGGCTGCTGCAGAGAACATGCAGAGAGAGCACCAACAATGCAGTACTCCTGAAGGACTGTGAGATTCTTTCTCATGTTGAAAAGAAGAAAGCAAACTCGTCACTTACTGGTCGAACCGAGCTCCTCTTTGAAGAAAGGGTCATTAAAGTCAATATCAGCAGGAAGTTCATCATCACTGATCTCAGGCACTGACCGCGTCCAGTACCTTTGCTCTTCTGTGTCGACGTCAGGGTTCTCCGGGAGGCCGCTGAGCTCCTGCGGACCCTGAGTCTGTTCTGCACTCATCCTCTCCTTCCCAAACTCAGACGGATAGATCTGACGAATGCACGACAACAATTCAGACTCGCCGGGTCAGGACTGACATCTCACAGAACAGAAACAAGTCTGGAGGAAAGTGCAGGAAGTGATGTGACAGTTACTGTCACGGACAGCACCACGCCTCCTTTGGGTTTGAAGGAACTGAAGAGAGCCAGAAGATCTTTAGCTTTCAGTCGGTCCCAGTTCATGTTACAAACCGCCAACCGCCGGGAAGACTGAACACAGCAACAAACACTAGTTTGATATATAAATACTTTTTAAATACAAAAGTAAATATCTTAACTGCATTATGCATTTTTAAAAATGGTCTGTAAAATGTGTTTAAATGTCATTTAAAAAATATCACAATTCAAAAAAGCATAATAGCTGTAATCATTATTACAAAAATTACTATATTAAATATTTTTTATATAACAAAAATAACATTTTATTTTAATTTAACAAGTATACAACTGTTCAAAGGTTTGGGGTCAATAAGAGATTTTTTTTTTTTAAGAAATGAATACTTTTATTCAGCATTCAACTGATCAAAAGTGAACGCAAATAAACTTAGAAGGTTACAAAAGATTTCTATTTCTATATAAGTGCTGTTTTTTTATTTCTAATCAAAGAATCCTCAAAGTATTACTGTTTCCACTAAAAATATCGAACAGCAAAAACTGTTATCAACATTGATAACAATAAAAATCTATGTATTTTGGAGTAATAATGCTGAAAATTCAGCTTTGCGACACAGGAATAAATTACATTTGAAAATATATCCAAACAGAAACCAGTTATTTTTAATTGTAATAATATTTCATAATATAACTAATTTTTTTATCAAATAATCGCAGCTTTGGTGAACAGAAGAGACATCTTTCAACAGACCCCGAAATTTTGGATGGCAGGTTATGATTAATAAAGCATTGGGATGAAACTCACGTTATCACTGCGTGGAGCATCCTTCCACATCTCTCCCCAGTCATGCTCAATCTCATCTTCCTCACGACGAAGATAGTCCTCCAGCTCGTCATCATCTTCATCAGAGCTGGTCTCAATGTTACCCTTCCCTCAGGCCAGATCGGGTCCACTGTCGCTGTCCTCACCACACTCGCTCTCGTCATCTTCATCAGACTCCTCTTCCTCGCCATCATCTTCCTCATCTTCTTCAACACCAGATTCCTCATCCTCATCTGATAAAACCAATACAAACAGTATCAAGCCATAAATAACAAACACCACTAGTATAGTCTTCAGAAGATCCATATCAAGACGAAAATCAGATTTACATAACTCAGATTAATAATGAATATTAAAGGAAGTTAATGCAGTACCTTCTTCAAAAACTCTCACTCCCTTTACCAGCGGCTCTTTCGTTTTCTTCGCTCCTTTCGGCTTCGGGATCTTCTCGGCTTCTTCCTCCTCTTCAGATTCATCGCTCTCCTCTTCATCCTCAACTTGAGGTTCCTCATCAGCCTTTTTCACTTGCTTTTCTTTCTTGGGCTTCTCCTTCTTCTCGTTCTCCTCTTCTTCGTCCGACTGTTCAGAGTCGGAGAGATTGTAGAAGCGCTTGAGGTCCTCGGTGGACGTCTGGTTGACGGGTCGGCCGCGTTTATCGACTGTATACTTCAGTTTAAAGCGTTTGTCGTGAAACATGGACTTGAAGCGCTTGTCGATTTTGACTTTGCGTTCTCTGCTGGGCATCTCCCAGAAGCGAGGGTCCTTCTGGACCTTGGAGAAGCGGTCGTCGCCGCTGACAGTGTTTTTGGAGGTCATGGTGATTATTAGGAAGAGCTAGATGAAAGCATGAACCTGCGGGGAAAAACAGAAGAGGTTCATGTCAAGTACACGTGAAAGCACTTACCTAGAATTACATCAGATAGTTGTAAATGCATATTTAATACGCAGATAACCCAAAATAACTCGGCTCGTGTTTCCATCTGTATAGAAAACACTAGGCAAACAAAATATGATAAATTGTGGGAAAAAAATGAGTGAAGTGGTGCTTGTTTGCACACTTTATACTGTTAGATAACGGTGCATGCGGTCAGATTATAGTTTAGAATGTACACTTGTCATCTGGCTGTATGCAAGCTCTTTTTGAATGTATTTGTTTACAGCGTCTGTCTATGATTCGCACTGCACACATTGTACAGACTGTAATGACACAGAACCAAAACACTGAGCATGTCGTTCATTTACAACACGACAGACTGCACTTTACGAAAAATCAAAGAATTCAGTACAAAACTGACTGCATAGTAATAAAAAAAACCCGACTTACTGTGGTTTCGTGCGATGTAGCACAGATCCACTCCACACGTGTTTTCCCGTGATGCTTCACTACTTCCGTTACCACTTGGAAGCCACGCCCTCTTTTCCTCAAAACACTCTAGACGCGGAGGTGTTTCAGTCTGTACAGTTCGTTTCTATTCTGATATTTCTGACAGTAAGCAGTTAGATTATGTCTTAAAATGTATGTGTATGATGGTTAAGTACCATTTACACAAAGCTTGATGCCTTATATTTTGCAGCTATGTTTAAATTTTTGTTTCTGATCTACTTGCATTATTGCCATCCCTTCAAAAAGACACTTAATAAAAAAGCTCTGAAGAAATCTCGTATTATTGAACGGTTTTAAAGTAAATTATAATATGCTATTTTTTCTTATTTCCTCTGTATTGCCTCACGTTCTTTGTTCTGTTTCATTTATTTGTTTTGTATTGAATTAGATTTCTTCATTAAAAAAAGGTATAAAAAGCACACCAGACACGAGCGTCTTTCATTTTACTTTTGACATTCTGTGCAGATTTTATAGCCAACTTAATTTTTTTAATTGTTTCTTAAAATAAAATAAACTAAAGCTGAAATAAAATGAATATAAATAATGTGAAATATATTTTTACAAATAATACAAAAATAAAAATGACAAAACAACACAATTACTAAAAACTTGAAGTCCAGTGGAAATGGAAATATAAAAATACAAACTAATTCAAAATGCGAATAAAAACTATTTAAGATACCAAACACTGAGCTGAGGCTATTATTTAGTTTAATTCATGAGTTTTTAGCTGGAAATATAATTAAACTTACAAATAAAAATAATATAATAAATAATAAATGAAGAGTTCAGTTGCAAAAGCCTTTTTATCAGGCTCCCATGTTTAGGTTCGGTAAATTTACTTTAATGTCAATGTATGTATAGGCTAGATCTTTTCTATGCCATTAAAGTGAAATAAATGAACATAAATATAGGAACCTGATAAAAAACAAATGCTCATTTTAGATTAAGATTTCAGACTCACTTCAAATAAATAAATTCACAAATAAAATACACTTCAGTCACTTCCATTATTCATCATCAGTTTTATATCAGAAAAAGTGGCAGCAACTTCTGTTTTACTACCATCACTAATTTACCAGCAGTTTTATTGTTTATCGTTTATTTCATGTATTGTTGTTGTTTTTACTGTTATTTAAAAATGTAAAAAAATTAATTTGAAGTCATACTTTTTATGTTTTTCAATTGAGGGTTTGAGACGAAGAACCATATAAGTCCATATTTTCAATTTTTGAATAATAATTTTTTTTTTTTATTTGGACTCTGAATATTATATTACTTTTTTTTTTTTTTTACTTGGAAGATAGACAACAAAAGCTTCCCAATTCTAATGAGACAGGATTTTTTTGTATCAATCTTAAAAATAAAAAGTTAGAGTAATTTACATTTCTGGAATGTGGAAGAACAGTATATGTCCAGTCAATGTGGAATAACAGTATAAGTCCAATTAATCATATCAATTTAACAAATATAAATGGAAGCCTCATGAGACTCAGGTCTGTTGCATTTTCATTGGTCAGCATGGAACGAACCACAGCCAATCACATTTCTCCAAAAATAGAATTGTAGTGAGATTCTGACTTTGCAATCTTGTGATGAATTTACAGGCGAAACCAGCAAAAAGGGGGTCGGCGAATATCTAATTCGCTGATCTGTCAAGTTTAAACAAACTTCAGAAAACCAACGAAAAATCCTAGGACAGGAAGATGTTTTATCTTTCAGATCAACTCTGGATCTGCTTTACTTACATGAACATGATTACACTGAAATGTTGCATCAACAAGCTGAATTTTGCAAAAGCTTCTTTGACAAATGTACTCATTACAACATAAATAACCAATGATTTTAATACGGTGCTAAACAATTCATGTTACTCTCTAAAACTGAGTTACCAAGTCATGTTACTCACAAATTATTACATTCAGTTCCAGAAATAAAAAAAGCAAATGTATAAATCTTACTCTCAGTCAGTTCTCTTTTAGAGGAAACAAGTGCTCTAATGATCAAGAAGATCTTAATGGCTACTATAGCAGTACATCCCTTTCCTCCAAACATCATGAGATGTTCATGACAAACTCCTCTGTACACATCAAGTGTAAATTACATTTACATATACATTTATATGGCTTTATAGTGTTGGATAGTTATCAGTGGACATATCACAGCCTGTTCTACTTAAACTTCATCAAGGGTGTTGAGTAAGACAGTAGCTCTGAACCAGGAGCATTAGTCGTTTTGCTGGAAGACATAAGCTCACACTTCATATGCTATTTTGTGAGCTTTGACATCTTAGTGGTTATATAAAAATAATAATAATCTGCTCAACGTTAGCCTGAGTATCATAGATATTAGTACAGATTTGCTGTAATTCATTTAATCTGGAGTAGATATGGACTGGAGCCAGTAACACGTTGCTGTTTTCATCATCTACATCCAGACTAAAGTAGAGGAGATTGATTATACTGTCCGCATCAACTACAACAAGAGCATGATTTAGAGTCGATCACTAACCCAAGCAGCAGCTACAGGACGTCCTGTCTGTGCACAGAAACAGGCTTCACGGTCCTCGATGTAAACACAAGACGTCATCTGTTGTCAGTTTATGTTTGTAGCATTTAAAGCTCAATTAATGCCAACAAGGCACAAACAAATCTTTGGATCCTTTTTTTCACCATACATTTTTTCCATTTCAAGTAACTCTACCTTTCCTGCTCGATTTTCAGATTTCCTAAATGAGTGCACACGTGTCTGCATGAACCCAGGTCATGTTTCACCTCAAAAAAAAAAAAAAAGCCTAATTTAGATTATTTTTTTTTCATTATGATATTATTTTCATGACAATAATAATGATATTATATTTCAAATGTAAATTATTCATACACCATGGCAGTCTTGTCGTACTGTTATTTAAATGTATGCTACTTAAAAAGAAATAGAATTTTTAACTTTAACACAGAATTAAAAATAAAAATCTATATTACTATGGGAATCACACTTGAAAAAAAACAACAACCTTAAGTTAAACCTCAAAGTGTATAGTATAATGAGAATGTCATATGAAAAATATGCTTGTCATGAAAACAATATCACAATGCAACGTTCTCAGGCTTGATTTTCTTTATGCTGAATACAATTTCTTATTTTTTTTTCTTTTGGCTGTACTTTCACTTTCTGGGAGTCAGTTTGTATTTATCTATTGAGTGTTTTAATTGTTTAATTGTTGTGTGTGAGTGTGTCAGCCCGTCCCGTGACTGCTGTAGTCAAACACTCCCTTCTTAAAGAAAGGAGAGATGCTGCACACGGCGTGTTTTGAGAGGTGTAGTCCAAACTCGTCTGTTCTCAGAGGAGAAGAAGGCGAGGATGACATCATCACGTGGAAGAAGTTCCGCAGGTATTGCTGGGAAGACACAATGACATCATCAACATCTCCAATCAGTAAAACCCCTGTAGTGTTCATGAGGTTCTCACTCAAAAACAGTTACCTCCAACTGATTCCGGCGTTCTGCAACCATTCGCTCATCTCGGTTTCCAAAAATCTTTTTGGGAGGGAAGTCCAACACCGCGAGCTAAAACAAGATTCAAGATTATCTAAAATATCTAATGCACCACAGTTGGGTGAATCTCACAAAAATGGGGTCTGTGTCATATTTCAAATTTTGATGGTCCAGAACATATTATTATTTTTGGATGAAATATATTAATATGTAATAAAGATGGATTAAAAAAACTTGAAAATTCACAGGATACATGCATGAACTTGATCTGATTCTATTATTATTATTATTTATTTATTTTATTAATGCATGTATCAAAGCAGCTTATTCATGCACTAATATCAATTGCATATAAATACAGCGGAAATGGTCCTTAATTATATTTTGGGTTGAAATTATACAAAAATTACAAATATTTCAAAAATTACATCAATAAATTTGATCTGGAATAAATGTACATCTATGCATTTTTCCAATGCAACTTAGGATGCACTCTGATACATGTAATTGATATGTGCATTCTCGAGGAATCAAACGCCATGACCTTGGTGTTACCAGTGTCATGCTCTACCAGTTGCGTCATATTTGTTTCTTAGTATACATGTGGGTCATACCTCTGGATATTTCAGCTTCAGAGATTTGTGCATCTCCCGAAAACGACTGTATCTTCTGAACACTGTCCACGTTTCATCTAACACAGTGATCTGAACACAGACACAAAACCACAAGAGGGATTTTACAGGAGCTTGCGAGAAGGTCAATTCAATCATTCTTACAGATAATGCAGTGATTGTGGTTCTATGAAATGCAGACAAACCTTGACTTCGAACTCAAAGTGTTCATCTTTTCCCTGCCCGCAAAGGACATAACGGGGAATACTGATCCTGACTGGATCTTTAAGACTCTCCGGACTCGGATCCAGAGGAACTGACACCAGCCGCTGTGGAAAGACAGGCACTGACGGTCAGAAAACATCCTCAACTAAAGTGCTAATGAAATAAAATGACCTAAACATACAGGAGAGTACCTCGTATTTCAGTTTGCGTTGATCGATGCGTTTTTTATCGCTCTCCTGAGAGATTTAAACACATTTCATTAGGTTCATAAAACAGGTTCATAAAATCTCAATAAATAGTAGCTGATTTAGGGGAGAAAGCACTTGTTTGTCATTTCCCATCAGTGTGGTAGCAAAAAGAAAAATATCAGTTTCTTTGCTGGAACATGTGAAATGCATCTATGAAGACATCATTGGGCAGGCTGCATGCTCCCAAAGCAGAAAACCACAGGAAAACAGGAAAGACCCAATCTACTGATACCAGAGATTGTGAGCGGAAAGCAAATTAAGGCTGGATCATGCAAATCACAGTCCACTCAGCTGGTGCTGATTGGCTGAGGCCTGTGCTTACCTCATCCGTCAATCTAACAGAGCTACCCTCACTATCCTGCTCCTCCTCCTGCAGAGCCAAAAACAATTCTGTGGGTTTTAACGGGTTTCTTGTGCATGACTAGGGTAACATTAAACATCATTTTTGTCCTCTTTTATAAGCCCACACCAATTCTGTGCTTGCACAAAAATTTCACAGAAGATAATTGGGCTAATTTGATTGTGCTTTCGGCACAATTTGCATTCAAACCAAATAGAAAAGCAATTGTACATCAGCAAGTGTATGTTTATAATAGAATAATGATAGCAAGAACATGACGTTTTGGTCTACAATTTAAAGAAAACATTAAAACAACATATTTCACTTCTGTATGGTAAAGTATTCTTGAGTGAGACAAAATATTCAGTTTTATTAGTTATAATAGTTTATTATTTGTTGATGTTTGTCCCTGGTTGTGTCGTCTCAGTTACACTGGTAAAAATGATAAGATGTTCTGAAGAAAACAGTTAAAGTAAAAAGATGACGTGCCATTGTTATTTCAATATGTTTTATATAGTATTGAAAATCATTTTTGCATTTCCTGGTCTCATTAATTTCAGTCTAAATTTCAATCATTTTATTTGCTTTTGTAATTTATTTATTTTTTTGGTGGGGGGGTTGGGGGGGCTTCATTTTTATTTCAGTTTTAGTTTCAGTCATTTTAGTAATTCAACTTTTGCCAATTATTACATTTTAAAAAGTTGTTCATTTTTTGATTTCAGCTTGATTTCGATTAACGAATATGACACTTCATAGATTTAATTAACAATGAAAACACTGATTTGCACCAAAGTTAAAAGGCAAAACTTTAAGTCTGGGTGTTGCAGTTTAAAGAGAGTGTGTGTGTTAGCTGTAGGTTTATACCTGCATTGAGTCTGAAGACAGTGACAGTGTGTTGTTATTCTCTCTGTTCCTCAGGTTCAGTTTCTGCAGTCTCCGCTGCACCTCTTCTTCAATATATGTGTTAATCCTGAGAGGGAAATGGCCACAAATTAAATTACTTTCTGATAAAATCACAACCAAGCAGTAAGTCTTTACTACACACTGCTTGTTTGAGATGGTTAAGCAGCAATAAAAGGCAGCTGTGGTGTGTGTACCTCTCGTCTCCTATAGACAGCACAGTCGGGAGGGTCTGTATGGGGCTGACGGGCGACTGGTTCACACTGTTTTTATCTTCCCCGCTCACACTGAGACTCCGCACACTTCCTTCACTCTCACTGATCCTCTGCTTCAACTGTGCGATCTCTCGCTCCATCCTGAGAAACACCCAGAACAAAACGATAAAGCAAAGACACAGCATACGGTGTACTTTTACATAACAATATAGGGCAGTCTTTTTTTGTCCAACTACACACCTGTCCTGGTCCAGGTCTTGTGTTCCTGTAAGCCTGGAAGTGCTCTGTCCTAGAGCGGACTGTGACCTCTTTCGGGGCCCTTCGGCGTCCGGCTCCAGACTGAGGCTCCTGCGGTAAGCGGAGTGTCTCTTCTCCAAGCGTGCGACCGCCTGCTCCAGAGCCTCCCGCTGCTGTCTCTCCTTCCACTCCAGGATCTCCTTCTCCTTCCTGCGGACCTTCTCCTCCTGACGGGCCACGTTTGCCGTGAACTCGTACGACTGCTGGAGCTGCTGGAGCTGTTCTGCGCTCGCGCTGTACTGAGACAAACGCTCCTCCTTCTCCTCCAGCTCCTTCTCTACCTACAGAGAAAAACACAGAAACGATAAAGATGGATAACCAGGAGAAAAAAAAAAACATGTGCGAGATGCTACTATCAATACAAGTATGCAGCTTATTCAGGCCAAGTGTCATCCATTTAGACAGGAAGAGATCATAGTTTTACCTGATACAGAGTCTCATCCAGCTCTTTGTCCATAGCTTCTGGACTTCCGTCCAAACCAGGAGACCCTGTTCCTCCTCTAACTCTCTCCAGTAGCTCAATGGCTCTCTGTCGCTCCTCTGAGACAGCAGGGAGGTGTTTCTCACAGAGAGACTGGAGCTGTCTCTCTTTAAACTGCAGCCTGTGCTCGGCCTGCTGGATCAGAGCCTCCTCCTGACCCAGAAAGGACACGTCCTGAACGCCGCGCTCCATCATATCACAGACCTGCGAGGATGAGAAAAGTGAATCACCAGAGTCTTTTCATTCTGGGTTATAATTCAGTTATAATGTCCATTTTGCACACATTTCAAAGAAATTCTCTCTTTGCTAATGCTTTAAATTACTTAGTTTTTCTAATTCACTAATTCAAAATGGTAATTTGTCTTATGGAACTATTCATAAAATAAAATAACCTCCTAAGAGTCATTTTTTTCAGTCAGACTAAATTGGTCTTGATGAATGTTACAGAATCACTAAAAAGAACCATTTAACAAAATGCTTGTGCTTTTTTAACCTACACAGGCCTTGTTGGATATAAAAAAAATAAATAAAAAAAAATCTCAAAAGATTCAGTTGTTTGTGAATCAAACTACACTGATCCTGTGGTATGTTACAGATTCACTAAAAAGAATCATCTCAAAAGATTCAGTTGTTTGTGAATCAAACTACACTGATCCTGTGGTATGTTACAGATTCACTAAAAAGAATCATCTCAAAAGATTCAGTTGTTTGTGAATCAAACTACACTGGTCCTGTTGCATGTTACAGACTCACTAAAAAGAATCATCTCAAAAGATTGTGACTTCAAACTTAAATATAAATGTAAAAATGAACACAATGGTATTTACTTAAGTGTCGTGAATGTGCCACACTCTCATCACAATCATTACGTTTAAAAAAATAAATAAACAATGAAAACCTCCCCACATCAGTTTTCCTCTTGTTTGAGAGTGCTTTTGAAACAAGGACCCCTGTACCTGTCTCTGTTTGTCCTTGTGCGTGTGCAGCAGCAGGCCGATAGACGTGCGCTCATGGGTAACCTCCCGCTCCAGTCCGTCCTTCTGCTGGATCAGTGACTCCTCCAGCAAACTCAGCTCCTCCACCTGCATCAGTTTGAAGTGTTCATACCGAGCCTGCACGCTCCTCCGGGCCTCCTCCCCGCCCTCCTCCTCTCCATCGATCCGCGCCTCCTTGGCTCTGAGCAGCTCCTCCCTGAGCTCGGTGAGCGTCCGTCTATCGTCCTCCAGTCGGCGCGCTTCATCCGGCGTGAGCAGGGCGGCCGCCTCCTCGCTGCGCTCCCTCAGCTGCTCCTCCAGACGCCCAACCAGACTCAGCTGCTCCTTCTCTCGCTCCTCCAGACGCCTGGAGGTTATTATTGTGAAATATTGTTACATAACTGATCTCGGATTGAATATATTTTAAAATGACATTTCTTTCTGTGGTCAAAGCTGAATTTTCAGCATCATTACTCAGTCTTCAGTGTCATATGATCCTTCAGAAATCATTCTGATATACTGTTTTAAAGCTCAAGAAACATTTCCTATTATAATCAGTGTTCATATTTTTGTAGAATCCATTTTCTGACGATTTTTGTAATGAATAGAATTTTCAAAAAGAACAACATTTATCCGAAATAAGTTTTTGTAATAATGTCAGTCTTTACTGTCATTTTCACTAAAGAAAGTACACCCTTGCAGTATACATTCATTTTGACATGACAAAAGTACACACTCGATAAAGCTACATATATTAATATATCTAAAATATATTTAGTAATTATAATACCTTTATAATATATAAATACGATATTACTTAAGTGTATAATTATAACAAAATAATTGAAAGTATAGCTTTATTATAATTATTATATTTAATATAATTCATATAATTTTTTTAATTTTATATCTAAAAATAATAATAATTATTATTATAATAATATAATCAATATTACAAAATAATATATTATATATTTTAATAATAATTATTGTAGTTAATTTAAATTATGTATCATAATTACACATAATTATTTAAATTAAATACTTTATACTAATAATAATATTCTTTGTCTTATTATTGTAGTTAAAAAAAATTAAATAACATTTAAATTTAAACATAAAATCTATATGCAAGTTAGTCCGGATTGCTTTCACACCAATATATATATTACTGAGACTCAACATATTTTCTTAAGTCAGGTGTTACCAATACTTGTACTGTATTTTTCGGACTATAAGTTGCACCTGAGTATAAGTCGCATCAGTCCAAAAATACGTCATGATGAGGAAAAAAAACAAACATAAGTCGCACTGGACTATAAGTCACATTTATTTAGAACCAAGAAAACATTACCATCTACAGCCACAAGAGGGTGCTCAGTGTTTTCAGTGGTAGACTACAGGAGCACTGCGCAGCATAAAGCGCCCTCTCACGGCTGGAGACGGTAATGTTTTCTCTTGGTTTACTTCTCTTGGTTCATGTCAAATTAATTTTGATAAATAAGTCGCACCTGACTATAAGTTGCAGGACCAGCCAAACTATGAAAAAAAGTGCGACTTATAGTCCGGAAAATACTTGTAAGTCATTGACTTTTTCACCTGTGCTCCAGCTGGAGTTTGATGGCCTGCTCCACGCGCTCTCGTTTGAGCCGCTCCAGTTCCCGAAGGAGCTCGGTTTGTTCTGCTCGATCTCGCTGGGCCTGAGTCTTTTCGTCCTCCTCCAGATCCTCCTCCTGCACCTCCTCCTTCTTCTCCTTCAGCTTCTGCTTCGGGTGCAGTCTCCTCTGTTTCTGCTGTTCCTGCTCCTTCTGCTCTCGGTGTCTCTCCTCCTGAACACAACAGACATTAGCATATAAAAAAGGCTCTTTTTGGAGACAAAAACTAACCCTAGTAAAAACATGTCATGATTTTATTAGCAGAACATTTCCAAACACTGAACCATAGAATGTCCTGCTTCCTGATCAGCAGTCTGACCTGAAACCTCTCTTTCTCAGCGATCAAGTCTCGGAGGCGGCCCTCGATGTCCTGACTGCGTCTGTGCAGGCTCTCCTCCTGTCTGCGGATGCGCAGCTGCACCTCCTCAGACTCCTTCCTCTGAGACGCCACCTCCTGCTGCATGCGCTCAAGCTCCGCCTTCTCACACTTCTGCTTCTCCTCCATCTCCTTTATCAGCCGCCTGGACCAGCAACAAAACAAAGGACAGAAATTGTGATTAGGCCACAAATACATCAATCTGAAATGGATTTCTATAAATGAATATATATTATTAGATCATTATTACGTGATTATAAATACAATTATTTTACAAATTACTTATTATATTACACTAAAATTATTAGTAGATGTTTTGCAGAACTGCTTTATGTAAATCACGTGTTTCACTGAAGTATTTTGCATCTTGATATGTCACAAGATACACCTTTTATTTTCCAGTTTTTCCAGTTCTTCTCTTTGCTGCCTTTCAAACTCCAGTCTGGAACATATAAGACACAATTAGTTTCCACCCTTAAAACACACACACACACACACACACACACCACTGCAAACTCACACCAGCACATGGGATGAGGGTCACTGAGCCGTCACATTGCATGCGCTGCAACTATAAGCACGTGCTTAAATATAAGAGATGGAAACACACATTGGACTAAAGTGTTAGGATGATGATGAAGTGCTTCTCACAAGCATGATGAACGAGAAACGGAGAGACTGAACCCACAAATACTGACATTATTATGTATGTAAAAACACAACAGTTAACACGAGAACACTAGCTGTACTTTGGTTCTACCTGAGAAAGATGGGACCCTTTTCAGTGAAGAGACTGCCATGAAGAAGTTGAGAAAGAGGAAACGTTACCAAAAACTGCTGCACAGGTCCAGACTGTTAGTGTTCATTCATTTTATTTGAGGATAATGGAAAAAAATAAATAAAGACAGAATTTGTGTTTGAACAACTCCTTAAAATAAAATAATATAATAAAAAGCTCAAATCAAATGAAAGTTGAATGTTTGGTGTTGATTCATGAGATGTAGTTGTAGTGTGGTAAGTCATGGCCCAGGATCATGATCAGTCTCGAGATTAAATCATCAGAAAACTCTTTTTTACTGTGCGTTCCTTTATTAATGAGACCATGCAAAAAGTCAACATGCATTTTGTAGTTTATTAGGGATGCATCGATTTAAAAAATGTTTTTTGGTGAACAGATGTTTTTTTATACTAGACCAACCTTGTCCAACCTAAAATTATATATGCTCAAATTTAGGCTTGAAATATTAAAATGTACAGCAAAAATGGCAAAAATCTGTTCAGTGCTCATGAGAACTGTAACAGAAAAAAGCTTGTAAAAAAAAAAGAGGATTTTCTTCCAATAATGATTTGTATGGTAAGATTATTTTCAGGTTTGGATAGACATCTCTTCTGCTCACCAAGGCTTTTATTTGATCAAAAATACAATAAAAACAGTAATATAGTGTAATATTATTACAATTTAAAATAGCTGTTTTCAATTTAAATATATTTTAAATTGTAATTTATTTCAGCTATGCAAAGCTGTATTTTCAGAATCATTCAGTGTCACATGATTTCTCAGAAATCTAATATACTAACTTGCTGCTCAAAAAACAATTCTGATTATCAATCTTTTTCTGAACAGAAAGTTCAAAAGAACTGCATTTATTTGAAACAAATCTTCTGTAGCATTATAAAAGTCTTTACAGTCACTTTTGACCAATTTAATGCATCCTCGCTGAACAAAAACATAAACCCCAACTGACTTCAAACTTTTAAAGGTAGTGCAATATACCAATGATGACCAGCCATTCAACTCAAACTACTGGCTGTTGGTGGTCATGTTGTATATTCCTCCACTATATACTATATACATGCTTTATCTTCCATTAGTCAGTACCAGTATGGTAACTGATATATCGTGCATCCCTATTGGATCACTGATGATCTGGCAAGCGGGGATGAATCAGAGTTTCCGATCAGCTGTTTTAAGCACTGGGCATCAGCAGTACCAGCAATGGTGCCGGAGGCCATGAAGAGAGAGAAGGATGGAGAGAGGAGGGAAGAGAAGGCTTCTGGGAAGGAAGAGAGGGAGAAGGGCTGAGGAAGAGGAAGATATCACTCGCTCTGTTGCACACACACACACACACACACACGGTGGCTTACCCAGGGTTATACAGCATGACTGTGGAGAGGTTTTCACAGGACTTGGACAGATCAGACATGGATAGGCTCAGACTGGTGAGGAGGCCGCTCTGGAAAACAGGAAGAGCAGATACATGAACAAATGAGTGTTTGTGTGAGAGAGATGCTGAAGTTTTGTGTGTGAATTCCTCTCACCTTTCTCTTCTCCCGAAGTTTAGCCGCCTCTTTAGGATGATTGAATCTGAACATATTGGTTCTGCCGAGGAGCATGACAGCACCTGAGCAACACAAATGCACAAATAAATCTACCGTCTGTTTAATAAATGAAAAAACATCAGCTTTGCATAAAACTGCATAGCTTATTTAATAAACAAATGCAATTCTTTGTAGAAAGGTATATGTGTGACCTTGGTTGAGCTGGCAGGGCTCAGTGATCTGAACGCCATTGACTGAACACTGAGCGTCGTTCAGAGGAATAAGAGTGACCGTGCCATTCTGATTCTCTATCAGACAGTGCTCACTCTCCAGACCCAAACCATGAAGAACTGCAAAGAGAGAGAGAGAAAATATCTGGCAAAATCTGAGTTGGGGTTAGGCAAAGATCTGATTTTAAATTCTACTCCAGTTGCAAATCTAAATCTAAATAGAACTGAAAACGGCAATCCAAATCCGAATTAAGAAACAAAGAGGATAGAGCATCTTGGACGTCCTGAGCAATTTTTCATTTTTGGGTAAAATATCCATTTAAGGGGAGAATTCAAATGGAATTAAAAAAAAATGCATTTAACTGAAGTTCTATTTTTTATGAAATGTTTTTATGCATTTAAAACATAAACCAATGAATGCATCATCATACACAGGATGTTGCTCTGATATTTGAATTGTAATTACAGGGAGAGGAATTTACTGTGAAATTGCAATTCATAGAGATACCTGTTTGATAATAAAACCATTACATGATTAATTAATTCTGATTACTTCTTTCATTTTCTTCTTTCTTTCATCTGATCTGACTTATCTAAACTACGGGTAAAATAGTTAACACTAACATTAAAATAAATAATTCTGTTAAACAGCACCAACTAAATATCCACATTTTCCAAAAAAATAAAATGAAATCATATCACATTATACAGATTTAATTAATTTAGATAATTCTAGAAAACATGGTGCATAAATTTAGACGGATTTACATTGTGGCATTTCAACTGCTTCTTATTAATATCATGTTTGTGTGCTGTGACTGAATCCAATAATATCTAAACAGATGGAGAGAGAGTTCTGTCAATGAAGCCTGGTAAACTCACTGATGTCCTGTTCGGTAGTGGCATCATCACGGCCAACGTATGTCCTTCCCTCCTGAACACACACACAGACACTGTAAACTCTTATGAAATAAACAACATAACGTATTTTTCGGACTATAAGTCGCACCTGAGTATAAGTCGAATCAGTCCAAAAATACGTCATGATGAGAAAAAAACATATATGAGTCGCACTGGACTTTAAGTCGCATTTATTTAGAACCAAGAACCAAGAGAAAACATTACCGTCTACAGCCAAGAGAGGGCGCTCTATGTTTTCAGTGTAGACTACAGGAGCACTGAGCAGTATAGAGCGCCCTCTCGCGGCTGCAGACGGTAATGTTTTCTCTTGGCACTTTCTCTCGGTTCATGTCAAATTAATTTTGATAAATAAGTCGCACCTGACTATAAGTCGCAGGACCAGCGAAACTATGAAAAAAAAGTGTGACTTATAGTCCGCTAAATACGTTAATATAGAAAACTCATTCATTCGGTTGTAGTTGCATCTTCATCTTCACCACCATGATGAACACTGCCTGATGTTCACTACCTTTAAGTGATAGAGAATGATGCCCGTGCTGAGCAGATCATCATCAATCCCGATGAGATGAGGCAACTCCGAGTCCAGGATCACTCCGATTCCCTCCTTCCTCAGAGCCAGAGTCTCCTCCTGCTCAACACACACACACACACACACAGTCTCTAACTCAGAGAACCAGGTGATACAAGTGAGATGCTTGACTGACAGATGGTGACAGACCTTCAGGATGTTCTGCGTTTCGTTCCATTTGTTCGTCCATTCCTTGGTCAGCTCCAACACCTGCGACAGAAAAACATGCACACGACTGTGTGTGTTATCTCATGTCCTGCCATAACCAACATTTGAATTCATCAGTGGAATTTCGCACAGCATTTATTAGCAAAAAGCAAAGAAATCCCTGCTGTTCAGAACATCATGGGCTTCAGTGTGTGAAAACTAATCGCTTTAGAAACTGCTTATTCAGTGCGACTGCATCAGCTGGGAGGAGAGTGTACAAGAGCTGTTGTTATGTGATTATGAATGAGTTTCGTGTTACCCTGGCTTCATTATGGTGCAGTTCCTCCTCCATACTTAACGCTGTGGGGGAATCGAGCAGGGCTATCTGAAATATACGACATAAAAATATAACAACCAAGTCAAGTCACCTTAATTTATAAAGCACTTTATACGATAACGATCGCTTTAAATTAGCTTCACAGTAATAAACAGGAAAACAACAGAATCAATGAAGCAAACTTCTTCAAATATGAGACTCAATAGTGTTTATTCAGTAGTTTAATTCAAATAGTAGCTTAATTCCATAACTGTGTAAAGTTAATCAATTATGAAACAAGTTTAAAATTCAGCTAGAAACAGACTGGTAGAAGACAATAGTGTCCTTAAGATCAATATTGATTCTTTTCAGTTTACTGACTGTCGATTATTGAACGAATCTGAATCAACATAGCCGCTCCACAGCTCTAACAGCAAGTGAAAGGATCTATTAAAACTGATAATTGGATAAGAAAAGAAGATCCATCGTTAAGGCTAAATAGCTTTAATCTTTTAGAGTAAATACCAAGTCAAATTCACATTCAGACCTGATTTCCCTGCACGAGTAGTGCTTTCAGCCGAGCGATCTCCGCCCGCAGTTCTCGTATAAGTCTAACGTTGGAATCCTCATTAATCGTGGGTTTGTTGATGATGTTTTTGGCACGATTAGCATAGCGCAGCGTGCTCAGCGTCTCGCCGTAGTTGACGTCCGCAGGCGATACAGCTGGACAAAAATATTTGAGATCTCACATGCATGACATTCTTGCAAAAAAAACTGATTTAATAACTCTAATGGTGTCACCATCAAGAAAACAAGTGGTGTGACAATCAAGTAAAAAGTTATAAATGATGTTCCTTCCTTCAAGCCATTGTCTGTACTAATTACAGAAGGTGTTACTCACTAGCAATCATGATGGTCTTTGAGTTTCCTCCCAGACTGTCCTTCAGGAGCCACGTGAGCACAGAGTCTCTGTAAGGAACAAACACCTGCTTCTTCTTCAAATGACTGTTCCCTCCTTCCAGTGACAGATCAGCTACAGGGACAGGAGGAGACATCAGAATAACCATTAAAAGAGACAGAATTTGAACCATCTGTACCCAAAAGTTTAATGGAAGAAGACAATCAGAAGTGTGTCAGGGCAGGACAGCGCCTCTCACCTAAGGCGGAGATGACATTTCCCAGAGTGACCAGTGATTTGTTGATATTGCCGCCCTCTTTGAGCCGGACACCCGTGGCTCCGGTGGCATCGGCCCTCTCACTTCCTGCTAGGTCCACCAGGTGAATCTTGCTGAGCGTCTCACTCGGCATCTCAGCGTCAAACTTAGCCTGAGAAGAAGGGAATAAAAACAAAATGCATGATTTTATCCTTTTAACCTTATTTCCTAGTAATGGTATTTTACATCTTTTGCTGACATCATGGATTTTACAGATGGTTCAAATCCACTTTCTATGGCAACGACACTAGTGTAGATCCTGTACCTGTGTGAAGTTGATGGTGAAGATGGCGTGTGAGCGGCTGCTAGTGTCGTTCATGCCGGTGCTGGCAGTCGTGCGGTTGATGTTTCCCGCCTCCATCAGCTCCTCCACATCATTATAGTTCTGCACGAGGTGCTTCGACAGGTCTGAGATCAATCAGGACGCATTAAAGTGTTTTTTAAAACATGCAATATTTACACCATTTTTTTATTTAATGTTTAAATATTAACATTTTCACTCAATATTTAAGCAATGTTTACCTAATATTGCAATATTTACTGAATGAGTAAATACTGCAAGATTAAGTAAATAAGTAAATATTAATAAATATTGCAATATTTACTTGAACTTAATATCGTATTTACTCACCGTTTACTTAATATAACAATATTTACTCAATATATAATATCACAACGATTACTTATTTAAATAATATTGCAATATTTACCAATATTAATATAACATTATTTACTCAATATATAATATCACAACGATTACTTATTTAAATAATATTGCAATATTTACCAATATTAATATAACAATATTTACTCAATATTTAATATCGCCACGATAACTTAGTATTGTAATATTTACTGAGTATTTAAATAATATTGCAATATTTACCAATATTAATATAACAATATTTACTCAATATATAATATCGCGACAATTACTTAGTATTGTAATATTTACTGAGTATTTAAATAATATTGCAATATTTACCAATACTTAATATAACAATATCTATGCAATATTTACTGAATATGTAATTAATATTGCAATATTTACTCAATATTTACTTCAATTATTACTAGTAAAAACTTAAAGCAACATTCACTTAATTAAACAATACCAGAAAGCTATATGCCACTGTTTTGATCAATTTATTAATATATATATGAATGTTTTTGTTTTGTTTGTTTTTTAATTAGAGGAGTGCCATCCATAACATCTTTGTTTGGCTGTGACACTGAAATCAGTTTGAGAATAGTAAAATTTCACTAGTATAGTTTTGGTTAAGGTCTGAAGTCATGCTCTTACCTTCTACATAGGGTCCTTCTTTAGGATGCTCTCTGACTCTGAGGTTATACGTCTCTGCCATCTTTCTCCTTAACAAGTCCCGCACCCGTTCATTGTAAATCTCCAAATAGCTGCCAGCATAATCAAAACGTGACAGTTTTTCTTTTCTTTTTTTTCTGTGTGTCTACTGCAACAGACCTTTACTTTGAAAATGTAAATGTGAATAAATATGAATTCTGTGCTACTAGCATCACCGAAAATAACTGCAATCTGACGCAAGCAATAAATGTGTGAGTTTGTGATGGGGACTGCTTGAAACTTTTATGCAGCTCTGTTTGCTGGCCCTAATGGAGCACACTTCACCATTTGACTATCATACTTTAGCTATCGAATACTGCAGGATGTTCACATTTGATTTCTGAACTCACCTGACCTCTGTACGGAAAGAGGCTTCATCTCTCCGAGTCATTCCTGAAATTCGGCTGAATAATCCTTCACAGATCCGTGGGATCAGCCCGACGTCACCCTACGGCACAACGAGTCATGATTCAGAGCCTGTATTCAGCTCAATAGGCTGATAAATAAAAAAGACTTGGATTAATGAAAAGGCTTACAGGGATGCCCATCATGGTGTGTGACTTCCCTGATCCAGTCTGGCCGTAAGCAAAGATGCAGGCATTATATCCTTCAAACGCTGCCTTTAACACATCAGTGCCCAGGTCCCTGAACACCTAAAATCACACACACACATCATGCCTGTGATATTACAGTAGTTATAGATGCACCCGTGCAAAGCTGATAACTGAAAGTTAATCATAAAGTCAAGATGTGAGCTCAACTGTACTGTTAATGATGGCTGGGCATTTACATTACAAACCCTTCAGGATCTGGGAAACCAGCCTTGATTTTAGCTATTATTTTAGTGTTTACTTTAATATATGTGACCCTGGAGCACAAAACCAGTCTCATGTCGCTGGGGTATATTTGTAGCAATAGCCAAAAAAACATAGTATGCGTCAAAATGATTGATTTTTCCTTTATGCCAAAAATAATTAGGATATTAAGTAAAGATCACGCTCCATGAAGATATTTTGTAAATTTCCTACTGTAAATATATCACAACTTCATTTTTGATTAGTAATATGCATTGCTAAGAATTCATTTAGACAACTTCAAAGGCCATTTTCTCAGTATTTTAATTTTTGTCGTATCTCGGCCAAATATTGTCTGATCCTAATAAACCATACATCAACAGAAAGCATATTTATTTAGCTTTGAGGTGAAGTGTAAATCTCAATTTAGAAAAAATTTACACTTATGAATGGTTTTGTGGTACAGGGTCCCATCTAACTCAACACTCAAGATTATTATTATTACCTGTCATCGTTGAGTAACAAACCATTCTGAACACATGCACTAAGACGATTAGCTCCTAATGAGATCTGATTACTTTATTATACGTAAACGGAGCTGGGGTTTTCAAATAAAATAAACCCTTCCACAAACATGCTCCGGTTATTATCAAATGCTCATAATCTGTTTGAATGATATTGCATTGTGGATAGCATGAAGATATGTATTTGGCTATTAAGTCACATAATTAAACTAGTTCTGAGATCTTGCAAGATTTACTTTGCATTCATGCATTAGGTAGATGCTTTTATCCAAAACGACTTACATTGCATTCAATTTTCTCTGATTTAAATCTTAACAGAAATTTGATCTGTGAATCAGTTTTTACTATTATTATGTATAGTTAATTTGATGCACATATATATTTTTTCATTTAGTAAAATAAGTGTGGAAAACATACTTTGATATAACTAGATTTTACCGCATTATTGTTTGCGTACACAGCTAATTAACAAATTAATGCATGCAAATGTCAAAAGTTCTTCAATCATCATTTGGCAATCTGTGCTGCTGTTGATATCTCCACTGACCTTCTCCTGAGACACAAAGCTGCCGTTCTTACAGTCCGAAGAGTCGTAAGAGAAATCATATGTGAAAGTCTTCGTTCTCTCTCTTACAGAGTCTCCAGTCACTCCGTCTGGAATCTGATGTAAAAAATAGCACAAAAAAAACTATAGTTTTATCTGTGAAAATCTACCGTTTAGAGACTTTCATTGCAACGTACTTTTAAGTTGGTGATGGAGGTTTTGTTGCCTTCCATTTCGATGATGCATTTGGCAGACAGATCTTTCTCCCTGTGCCAAAAATCAATAATACATTAATAAAATATATATTTATGCACTTTATTTATTATTCACACATACTGTAAATCCATCGTCCACATGCGTTTACTCTCAAGGGAGATGATTTAATTTAGAGCAATCAAACAAAACAAACTAGGTGTCTATTTTAGACCCGATGCTTTTATTAAGGTGGAAAGCAGATTTAAATCTTTCAGCTCGTCTGGGATCAGGAGATCTTTCAGAAAGAATGAGCCGTACACAGTAAATCCCCAGAGACATACAGAAGTTACACAAGCTAAATCCACACAGGTTTGTGTGCATACAGTCCCACAAATCCTCATCCTTATTTTAAAGCATGTTTATAATTCCTATTGCACTCATGGATGATTTCAGGATGATACTAACATTATTGTAAAACATTCATTATATGTTGCAAATTAAAAACAAAAATAAACAATATTTATACAAACATTATAATTAATTTATTCACATAACAGTAATGTTAAAATCATTATGAATCATCATTTTTTTATTATTTTTACAATTGTGATAAAAATATTGTTTTATTATTATTATTATTATTATAAATGACAAGTATTATGATAAGTATTTGGTTTGGGACAGTCTCAATACAAAGGGGTCTGAAAAAAAAAAAAAAAAAAAGAGAGAGATTCAAGAGATTTTGGGCATTTTGCATCCGATTGACTCTCGATCTGATTGTTTACAGTAGAGTCCAGTGTCTACTCTGGGAGCGCAGGTTCGTATCTGACCTGCGACATGACAACTTTCCAAAGGAAAAAAACCCCTCAATAATAATGAACAGATTATTAAGAGTTAATAATGAGAAATACAGCTCACTAGTTTAATTTTACGTGTATTTAATAGCTGTTGTCACGCCTTTCACTCAGCAGCTGTTGTGACATCATTAACGCCGGTGTTTGCGTGTTTGTTTATTCGGTGATTTATGTGTTTAAGACGCACTCACCGTCTGTTCATGGGCCGGACCCGCACTGCCACCCGAACCGATGCCATGACACATCCCTAAAGAGGGTCAGAACCCCACACACACACACACACTTCAGCGGTCAGTTCTCATGGGTGACTGACACAACTCTGACCGGCTCCGGGTGATGCGACTGTATCCCAGAAAACAGCTCCGTGTGTCCGCGAGAGGAGCTCGTGACGCTCGTCTAGTATTTATCAACAGTCAGCATGTAAGGAGATCTATTAGTCCGGGACGCAGATGTTCACTTCGTATTATTTTCCCGGAGTGTTTCACAGTGTCCTGCTCTTTGCTGGCAGCAGGGAGGCGCACGGAACACATGGCGGACGCGACTCCGCCTCCTGTCGGTCTGGAGTAATCATGGATCGTGCCGGGAACAACATCACGTGATATTAGATTGGATTAGATTTTATTGTCATTATGTACAGTAGAGTACAAGTACAGAGCTAATGAAATGCATTTAGCATCTAACCAGAAGTGCAAGAAAATAGTGTTTAATATGCATATAAGTGCATAGTAAGTGAAGCTATGATTTACAGAATGTACAGTGGAGTTGCTATATACAGTATTGAGCAGAGTATATACAGAATATAAATACTAAATAGAAATGCAATGTAGGGATTGTATGTACATTATGAACAGAGCAATGAAGGATTATATATACATTTTGAACAGCAGCAACGTAAAAACAGTGGTAATGACAGTTGGAGGATTGTTGTTAAGTAATGTATTTTATGCAAAGTAACATTTGTTCAATTAAATTTTTATAGTTTTTAGTTTTAATATAAATAGTTTACCGTGCTTTGTACAGTAACAACTTTAGACAGTTTACAGTGTAATAGCTTGAACAATGTGCAGTCTGTGCAAAATGTAGGCAAGGCAAGGCAAGGCAAGTTTATTTATATAGCACATTTCATACACAATGGTAATACAAAGTGCTTTACATCAAAGAAAGTAAAATAATCATGAAAAATAAGAAAAAAATAAAAAATAAAACAAGCAATTTTAAAACTTTTAAAATGATTAAAACGTTTACTTAAAATCAATTTAAAAACATTTAGAAAATGATTTTATATAAAATAAAACAGTGAAAATATAGTGCAATCAGTTCGGACATAGCACAGTGCTCATTCAATAAATGCACAACTAAACAGATGGGTTTTGAGTCTAGATTTAAATGTGACTAGTGTTTTAGCACATCTGATCTCTTCTGGAAGCTGATTCCAACTGCGGGCAGCATAGTAACTAAAGGAGGACTCCCCTTGTTTTGTGTGAACCCGTATTTCTAACTGACCCGATCCTAGTGATCTGAGTGGTCTGTTAGGTTTATATTCAGTGAACATATCTGCAATATATTTCGGTCCTAGGTCATTTAGGGACTTATAGACGAGTAAAAGTACTTTAAAATCAATCTTAAATGTAACTGGAAGCCAGTGTAAGGACCTGAGGACTGGTGTGATATGCTCAGATTTTCTGGTTCTAGTCAGAATCCTGGCAGCAGCGTTCTGGATGAGCTGCAGCTGTCTAATGGTCTTTTTGGGAAGGCCAGTGAGGAGCCCATTACAATAGTCCACCCTGCTGGTGATAAAGGCATGTACTAGTTTCTCCAAGTCTTGGCTGGAAACAAAACATCTAATTCTTGCAATGTTTTTTTAAATGATAGTATGCTGATTTAGTTACTGCTTTGACATGACTACTGAAACTAAGGTGTCCAGAATCACACCAAGATTCCTGACTAGATTTTTAGTTGTATGACCCCTAGAGTCAAGGAATGCTTTCATCTTTGTTTCCAAATGCAATGACTTCAGTTTTTTCCTTGTTTAACTGAAGAAAGTTCTGGCACATCCAACTATTAATTTCATCAATGCATTTGCAGAGGGAGTCAATGGGGCTGTAGTCATTTGGAGATAAGGCTAGGTAAATCTGGGTATCATCAGCATAGCTGTGGTAGGCAATTTGGTTCTTTCTCATTATTTGACTCAGTGGAAGCATATACAGGCTAAACAAGAGCGGTGCAAGAATTGAGCCTTGTGGGACTCCACATGTCATGGACGTCCATTTAGACTTATGCTCTCCTATACTCACATAATAGCCTCTCCCTTCTAAGTATGACCTGAACCATTTAAGTACCACCCAGAAAGCCAGATGCAGTTTTCCAGTCTCTCTAGTAGTATGTTATGATCGACAGTGTCAAACGCAGCACTGAGATCTAGCAATACCAGCACCGATATTTTTCCAAAGTCGCAATTTAAGCGAATATCATTTATTATCTTAATGAGTGCTGTCTCTGTGCTGTGATGCGGTCGAAAACCAGATTGAAAATTGTCCAGGTATCCATTTGAGTTTAAGTATTTGTTCATCTGATTAAAAACTACCTTTTGTATAATTTTGCCTATAAAAGGAAGATTAGATATTGGTCTGAAATTGCTCAAAATTGTGTTATCAAGATTGGTCTTTTTCAGGAGGGGCTTAACAACTGCAGTTTTTAGGGAGTTTGGAAATGTCCCAGAAAGAAGTGAGGCGTGCACCACTTCTAAAAGATCTGCTTCTAAGCAGTTAAACACACTTTTGAAAAAAGATGTGGGAAGTGTGTCAAGACAGCAGGTTGATGATTTTAGGTGCTGCACTATGTCTTTCAGAATTTTGCTATCAATTGTTTCAAAAATAGACATAGTATCTTTTTGATATTTTGGACGAATCTGTCTGACCTCTGCATTACTTGAGGATGTGCTAATCACCTTCCTGATATTGATGATCTTCTCAGAAAAGAAGGAAGCAAACTCATTGCATTTGCTGTCTGATAGCATTACACCGGGAATCTGACTTGGGGGGTTTGTCAGTCTCTCAACAGTGGCAAAAAGAGTACGAGTGTTATTTAAGTTACTGTTTATAAGGTTTGAGAAGAAATTCTGTCTATCTGTGGCTAGTTTAAAATGTAGTGCAATACATGTATGTAAAGTACTGTGATCAGTGCAGTAAGAGAGCAGGTGCAGGTTATATTGGTGGTGTGGGGTTCAGAAGTGTCACATCCTCGGGGAAGAAGCTCTTCCTGATCCTACTAGTGTGAGAGCGTGGCTCCTGTAACGCCTGCCCAATGGAAGGAGGGTGAAGAGTCCATGGTTAGGGTGAGAGGCATCTCGATGATGTTTCTTGCCCTGCCCAGACAGCGCTTATGATAAATGTTCTCAATGGAGGTTAACTGGGTACCGGTGATCTCTTGAGCAGTTTTAACCACCCGCTGGAGTGCTTTGCGGTCGGATTAATGTATACTAGAACAAAAATACTTGGTGTATTAATATGAATATGAGGTATCAGTGCATAACCATTACAAAAATAATATAGAAGATAGTGCTTTTTTCTTTTGTTTTATTGGTAGAATAGCACATACATATTATTACAAATAAATATATAATAAACTAAAAACAAAATAAATAAACATTAAAAACGTGACAGTTCTTTTAGCAATGGCCTTTTTATGAATGGTGAAATGGTGTTGTTGTTTTTTTAAAGACATTTTCAGATATTTCTCTTAATTCTCCACATTGAAATGATTAGGCTGTTGTCTATATTGCTGTATGCTGTTTTAATCTTCTGTGTTCTAGTCTATTCTAATTAAGTGTACTTTAGTCTTTACAGGTTTGCGTTTAATCCAGTAATAACAGCATGCTCTATTGGTTATAGGTCAGTTTACACGCAGACCTTGGCTAACATCTAAATAATGTTCAAATTAGTTGTTACCTTAATGCCTTCACAGACCCCTGGCTGATTAATTATTTAGTTATTTACATTTTATTTTTTATTTGTTATAAAACCATTAGGTCTCTTAAAACAGGTCGCCTCTTACTTTAACTTTAGTGACTGATGGCACAATTTGAGGCATTCAATTATAGCACCTCATAATGAATGAGACATTTTACACATTTTGCATACACATTCCATTAAGAAATTAAATGCGTATTTATCAGTGCTGTTTTTATTCACTTAAACTGTAAAAATGTGTTTACATTGAAATAAGCTGAACTCAAAAAGAATCAAATATATAGTAAATATTTGATTGAAAATGTTGATGAAAACGGAAATTAAATAAGTTTAGGTAGTCTACTAAATTACTAAAACTGAAAAAATAAAGCTAAAAAGAAATATTTTTTTTTAACTAAAATTAAAATTGAAACTGAAAATTCAGAAAATGACAATTCAAAAAATGAATAGATGCTATAGTATATAAAAAAACCCACTGCAATCTGTAAATAAGGACAGACAAAAATAATTCCATTATGGAATGCTTTTATTATCTAAATTACAGTACAAATGAGACATTTAAATAACTTAGAGTTATTTGGTAATGGACCTCTCTAGATGTTACATCCAGAACAAAAATAAATACATTGAGACAACATTTAATGACACGTGTTTCTGCTCCCGCTGACCGTCAGGAACAATGGTCCTCAGATGCTGACCTGAATCCATGCATGCTGTCCTGTGGCTTTACAACATTACACATCATAATCATATCAGCTCTATTAGTTGTCATTTTTTCTTCAGCAGAGCCAGCAGAGGCTGTTAACATCAGCTCATACACATAAACTGAGTTATAAGGCAATTCCATCATGAGCCATTAGAGCTAAAGTGCCCTGAAGTTCTTGCTTCAGTTTTTTAAAGCGCCCAATCTCTGATCCTGGATTTTTTTCCCACAGTTCATAGCCAGAGTCGCTACAGCGTAAGAGGAGAGGATGACGATGGTGGATCCCACAAAATGTGAGGAGGCCCCCCGAGCCGGGACCTTCAGGGCTCTCCGTGGTATGGATCCTTCTGGGCGAGAGAACGAGTGAGACACTGATTCCATGATTCCCGTTAGTGGAAAATCCGGTTCACTTGGATCTTCTTAGGTACAGAAGTTGAAGTGGCTTCACCAGCTGAAGATGAAAAAGCTTGAGGCTCCTTTGAGACACACGTTCATTCATGAACACTCTGCCCCTTCTGTCCATTCCTTCTTTTATATTCATCACCCCATCCTGCCCTCATAACAAGCATTAAATCCCTAAATTAGCCCAGCTCCTGTGTGCGTCAGTGGGATGTGGGACAGATAGCATAACAGAGGTCAGCTAAACCGGGATCGCACAGTCAGACGCGTCTGACTTTAATTCTTTAAGAGGAGTCCAGCTGAGGCTCTGTAACACAGAGAAGGGATTTAAGAGACGGGAAGTCTTACACAAATACTATTAGTCCAAAAAGAACGTGTCAGGAGCTGTTTTATATTTTTTATGCATTTTAAAATTAATTTAAAAACGGCATGTATGCTACACTGTAAACCCTAACTTCACAGAACTCAAAAAAATATTTTGTAACAGATTAGACAAAAACATTTAAGTGGTGTTTTTAAATGTTTTAGGTTAAAACGTTTAAGTTTGTTGCCTTAAATTATCTCAATGTTATTTTATAAATATTGATATTTTCTCAACTTTTAATTAGGGAGTAATTCACTCAAAATTTTCTCTATTATTAACTCATATAATGTGGGAAATACACTCAAATTTAGTCTAACCATAGGCTCTACTCTTCACCACAATGGTAACACTACAAAACCAACATAACAGAAACCTTTGTAAATTCTAAAATAACACAACATTTAAGTACTAACTTATGTCCCTCTATGTTAATCTTGTGTAAAACACAAAATAACACTTAATTTCTACATTTATTTTCCTTGTTTTCTGATGCAAAGCATGCTGGGAACTAGAAAACGCAATCATATTAAGTTCACCTTACTACAACAATATTTTGAGTTTACAGAATTTATTTAAATTAAGTCCAATGAACTTTCATTATTATTTGAGTGCAATTAACTAATTTCATTTGATTAATTTCACTGTTCGGTTTTACGGTGATAAAAACAAACAAGCAAATAAATAATAAATAAATGCAACTTTTAAAAATTAATACAAAATCATATTTATGCACAGAAAATAATTTGTATTTGTTTTTTACAAAACTGTTTGAACACATTCAATTAAGTTTTGAAATGTCTGACTTGTAAGATTGAGAACGTTGAATGTATAAAGAATTGGCCTCATCTTTAACTGGTAATGTCTGATTGAGGACATTAGCAGGGGATGTCAGTCAAGGCCGCGCTGCTGTAAATAATCAGGTGACCCAGGAAACACTACAGTCACCGTTAAACCATTAATCCTGTTTGGTTTGTTCATGTGTGATTCACTTCTCACAGTCAGCGGCACTTAATGGTTAACTGCTTTTTCCATCACTCTTAGCTGTGCATCATGACAGAATATTTTTTTATTTTAGTAGGTGGAAATGAGAATGCTAATGAATAGCTCTCCCCATGGTATTACTAGAATTGTGTCTGCATTCAATTCATATTCATCAATGATTTTTAATATAATTTTTTTTTTACTAAATAAATCATGTTGTCCGCTATTCTTTATAAATAGCCTACTTAATGGAGCAAAAATGTAAATGTTTTGATTGAACTATAATTGACAAATCTAATTATCCGTCTCAGTAATGCCAGGCGAGGCTGATGAGAGCGCTCGGTTCTTGGCACTGTCAGTTTAGGCATTATTGCACCACAAGCTCACTTCAAGAACAATTAACCGTGTGACGCAACAATCAGTGTCAGAAAGAGACTTGGTTGCGGTAATTAGGATGACTTTCAGAAACAAGTATAAGCCTACTTTAAATATGCCTCTTTTCAGAGTTTGTTTAGTTCTGTTGCTTTGCTTTGTCACAGGTTTCCCAGGATCCCCAACAGTCACACTAATATGCATCATCTCAGTCCTTCATTGTTTCAACCTCAAAAGTGGAGACAGACGGTTACCTGCGATATGATTTTCAGGGCATTCTTCTTTGTCCTCACAATCAGTTTTGTCTAATTTTGCTTCACTTTATTTAGTTTGTCATGGTTTTCCTAGTTTTATTTATTTTTGTTTGCTTTTGTATAGTTTTGACAAGTTTTTATGTGCTGTCTTGTTTTGTTTAGACGTGTGTAATTTAGTTGCTTTTTTCAGCTTTAATTGCTTTTGTCTACTTTAATTTTCTTTTGTTTATCGTCACTTTCTTGCACGGTTTCGTTTTTCGGTCTAGTTTCATTTAGTTTTGTTTGCTTTTGTTCAGTTTTGCTCACTTTGTTTAGCTTTGTTTTCTTTCATATAGTTTTGTATATTTTTGGCTCATTTTTGCTTTATTTTGATTTGTTTCATTTTGTTGTTTAGTGTTTGATTGCTTTAGTTTCAAATAGTTTTTATTACTTGCCATTTAGTTTGGCTTAGCTTCTCACTTTTTTAGTTTAATTCCACTTTTTTGCTTGTCTTTTATTTGCTTTTTAGTTTAGTTTTTGATGCCTCTTATATTTACTGTTTGGTTTAATATTTTTTTAAATTGCTGTTTGTTGTTTTTGTTCTTGCTGGTCAGTTTGGTCTTATTTATTAAATTTTATTTTTTTTACTTGCCTTTACGTTTTGTATAGTTTTGCTTTAATGGCTTTTTTTGCTTTCTGTTTTGTTTAGGGTTTTGTTAAGTTTTGTCAAAGCTTAAGTGTAAAAACAAAAACACCCTGGATATTTCCACTGTCTACCAACAGATGTCAATGTTAATTCTTTCACTTGCATGCATGCTAAAGTCTGGTTTGTGTGTGTGTGTGTGTGTGTACGGCAAAGCCTCTAGTTACTGATACTTTTGTTTTCACTGCACACACACACACACACAAAGAATAACATGGTTAACGTTGTCTAAAGCTTTGTTTGGCAGCACACGTTCTTCCTTTCATAAGGACTTGTTTGTCGCAAGGACCTTAATAAAATGCGTGTTACACAATTTATCCATGTTATCCATCTAATTTGACAGATTAATTTGCACCAAAATACTGTTGCATT
Organism: Carassius auratus; assembly: GCF_003368295.1. NCBI lineage: Eukaryota > Metazoa > Chordata > Actinopteri > Cypriniformes > Cyprinidae > Carassius > Carassius auratus. The sequence goes on from NC_039243.1 coordinate 6,519,718, forward strand.
TTCTCCTCCGTTTTGAACAATTGTTGTCCTTCCTGTGCATGACATTATGCATTTTATGTACCTTTTTATATTTTATGTTTCTGTCCCTGACCCTATCAGAACAGATCAGCAGCACATTTTTCGGTTGGAACGCACCAGTTGAAAACTGTGAGCTCTTCACCTGTTTCATAATTCACTTTCCTGCTTATTTTAAAGCAGTGGTGCTGGTATATAATCTTGTAAACAGCATTACAAGTTGATTAGTGGTGTTGTTCTCAGTGTATATGGATGATTTGATGTAGTTTCCCGTGGTGTTTGTCTTTCTCTCATGTAATGGTTTCTAAGGCAGCTAAGCTTCTGATTAGAGATTCCTCGTGGGTGCATCTTTTCTTTTATGGCTGATTGCATTCTGCTTGCCTACAGCTTTTGAGCTTGTGTGTGTGTGTGTGTGTGTGTGTGTGTGAGAGAGAGAAAGTAAAAGAATATGTGAGAGAGCCAGTGTGCCTTTTACTTTTAACAGAAGAGCCCTAGCAAAATCACACAATGGATTGACATTTCATCTTTTCGAATAAGAATTGACATATATAGTATAAGCTTAAGTAATTGTGTTTGTTTGTGTGTGTGTGTGTGTGTGTGTGTGTGTGTGTGTGTGTGTGTGTGTGTTCTGACACTTCTTGTGTCCTCGTAAAACATAAGGCTTAAAAAACATATTAAATGGTGTTTTTTGAAATTCAAAGACTGCCAGTATAATTTTCTCCCTGCAAATCACATGCAAGAAAGTGTGAGTGACTTTATGCATCGTTAGGGGTCAGACATCACAATGAAACATTTAATTTGTCTTAAAATGTATATTTAAACGTGTGTATAATATAAAAAGTTTAATTACATATATTAAATATGTTGTATTTAAATATGATCAGTGTGATATGTTAGTGTAAATATGTCAGTGTGGTTGTTTAAATGTTGTACTGTGATGTTATAATGGACTTTGCTTGGAGAGAATGGCATCTGTTTTTGCTCATTTCTGTGTCTGAGATGTTTCTAGGATACAGCACGTTCTACCTTTTAGTTTGACACTGTTGTCATTGTCAGGTGGACAATCCCCCCTCAACACTGTTCAAATGAACATAATGTCTCAGTGAAATATGTAACAGATTTCATCTAAACTAAACCAGGAAACCACACCTTGGGGGAAGGCTAATATTTCCACTCATACACACCCACATGAACACACAGTCAGTTATGTATTTAATAAATACTGCGACAAATGCTGGTTCATCACTCTTTTTATAGTTTGCATTATTCTCTATTATATTAATTTAATTTTAAAGTTGTTGTAGTACATAAACTTAATGAAAATGAGAAATGTGTTTTTTTTTTATTAAATATGGCCTAGACACAATTGAAGAAATTAAGTAAAGGCACTACATTATAATAAAAAAGCATATATAGATATGTATATATAGATATAGTTTTGTATTAAATTCTATATTTAATAACATTTATTACAATAATATAAATCATTATAAATTTTAATTTATAAGATGTGACGCACTAAATGAAGATATTTTGAATGCATTACACAAAAAAAAAAAAAAAAAAAAATATATATATATATATATATATATATATATATATATATATATATATATAACAAATATATCCTAATTTGCAAATATAATAAAATACATCATTTTATTTATTTTTTATTACATATATTTTTATTATTAAAATCAAATTATGCATAATAAAATAGATTTCTGACCTAGACCTGGTGTCAGATCAGTTGTTGTTTTTTTTATGTCCCAGAATCCCCAAACTTCCAGCTCTGGCTCTGCACTTGTTAGTGAGCTTGACTTCTGCTGGCCACCTCCTAGATAGGTTTCCTTCAGTTCAGAGCTCAAATGGTTACCGTGCTTCTCCTTCAGAATGAGAAGATGCATTACACACAGTCGCATGTATTCTCCAGGCTACTGAGGCTATAGTACACAGTGTGTGTGGATCCCTCAGCATCAGAGGCGGTAGTAGGCTAGCTAGTGCAGATTTGACGCGCGCTCAGTACAGCACAGGAAGGGATGGTTACTGTACTTCATTCAAAAAGAAGCTCACGACAGCAATCAAAGCAGGATGCATTTCACATAAACGATGCCATTACACTGCTCCAGCTGCCGGCGAATATGATATGATGGCGATCTCCTCTGGGGGACAGACTGTGGTCCATTAGTGCGGCTGGATGTCTCGTTAGTGCGCCAGATGTCCAAATGGACCTCTCTGAAAGCACGCGCCCGCGCACAGAGAAAGTGAAGATCAAGATGAATCTTATACTCGTTTCTGACCGTACAAACCAGGCACACTGACCCTTGTCGCGCGTTTTAGTCATTATGACACGATATTCCGGTTTATTTTGAACAGTTATCTGGTGTGCTTTCTTTTCATCAGCCGGGTGTTTGTTGTTGATGTGTAGCACGCATCGCTTTGCAACGCCCATGATCTTCTCAACCCGAGGAGGGAGATACAAACGGGGTGAAACTTCTGAGCATCATCTGTAGGCGTCTGTCACCACGTGGACTTGGATGTGATCTGTGAAGGGTTTTTTGGACTGACAAGACGAGATGAGCGATGCCATAGATGACTCCGGTATCATGCGCAGGCGGAGGATGCAGGTGAGATGACGTTTTTGTATAATCTTATTTTACAAAGTTGATCACATTAAAGGTGTATTTTTAACAGCCCACATAAATGTCTCTCATCATACCTGACTGAAATCGATATCCCGAGAAAGCACAGCTGACTAATCGAGGGAACCAATCAGAAACGCCATCAGTCTGTCAATCATTTGACGCGGTCGGGTTTGCTGATATCGGATTGGCTGGCGCGTCCTCGGAAGGCGGGCTCTGGAGAGGGCGTGTCATTTAAGTTAGCAAAGCGGTGTGACATTTCTTTTCAGTGCCTTTCCAATGAATGGACAATGGAGCTTTTTATGCTTAAAAAGCAAAAAGTATTATACATTTGGCACTTATGAGTTATTCCTATATTTCAACGAGTAAAATGGCAATGTGAATGGAAAGTGCACCAAAAAGGCTTGAATCTATTTCAAGGCTAGGCACGGTGTGAATGCAGTTCTCTTTTTTTACTTAGTTCACTTTTTAGTGCACTTAAAATCTGAGTTTGTTCTTCGTAAGTAACTCCTGTATGAAAACTCACTGAACTCTGATTAAAAATAAATAAATAATCTGGCTCTTATTAATCTAATATGGTTTTTTATTAATCTAGTTTGCACTGAGCAGTTTATTAACACTTAAAAACTTTTCTCAACACTAATTCTTTGCCCAACAGAATGTAAATATGTTATCAAAACCAGATTAGGTTTGTTTTCATTGTCAGTTACTCACTAGGTTTCAGCATACACACAGGAGTTCATATTTGCTTTGTGGTTTGGGAGTTATTGTTTTCATCTTGTTTTCAAGGCCAGATCTTGCCCAGAGCAACATAAACCGAAAAGAAAGAAAAAAAAAAAACATAAAAGGGGTTTTGAGTAGTCTTATTATTGTTGGTACAGTGCGGAAACCATCTGCTGTTATATGAAGTCAAAACAAAATGTGTGCGTATTACTTTCACTTCCCCTCTTTCACTGCTCAAAATAAACAAGTCATTTTCAAGCTCCAGCTGATCTGCTGTACTCCACCCCAGACAGCTAGACATTTTGCTGAAAGTTCAGCACCTTTAAGCTCTTTTACTGTAAAATTAGAGAAGTCAGTGTTTATACTTTATCCTAAAGTGCTGGTCATCTGGTTTAGCTGCTCATATATATTTATAATCTGTAACTAAACTTCAGAGCCTAACATTGTGTATTTCATTATAAGTCAAAGATTACAATATATTCCAGCGAAGATGTCTTTACTCAGCATTGTTGTTACTTGTAAACTTTCAATGAGGAATAAAGCATTCCTTGATCCCTTTTGCGACAAAATAATAATTCATAGTCTTATTAAAACTGTAACTTTCAAAACATCCTTCTCAGAGAAAAAGGGCATTTATTGTAACTAAGCTGTAAAATGGCTTGTTTCTGCATAATATCCTGCAACTTTCAACATTTCAGTGCAAAAAACACCTGTTTGGTGTTCAGAACTTGTCCTGTTCATTCACAGTGTTATTGGCTGTGTGTAGCACCCGACACTCTGCAGATCTTTAAATATGAGTGGCTTGATTTATTATATTTTTAAATAAGGTTTCTAATTATTTCAAATTGGTTCATTTAAATGCCTTTTTTATTTTTATGAATGTCAGATTCTAATTTTCTTTAGTCTTAGAACGGGGCAGCTAAAAACTATATTAAACGTGTTTAAATGCAGCAAAGTGCAGCATCTCATTTCACATGAGGACATTTGCATAGAAGTCTTAAAGGTACAGCAGAGTTCTATTCTAAGTGCGGGAGGATGGAAATTATAAGGCAGAAATACTAAATAACTTTTATTAGTAACTGTTTTTGATACAAAGAATACTAAAATCATAATTGAACATAATTAAAAAGTCTTCTTTAGGTCTAATTTAAACATTAACATAATACCACTCTCTTATTCAGGATCTGTACCCCATGAGACACTTATCCAGGTTTGCAGCTCTGCTTTCAAAAAGCCATTTGGATCTATGACATGTGTAATGTTGCACTGGCTTTCAGCCTGCAAAGCATTCTGGGAGATTAAATGTAGACCACAAATTAGTTGCTTTCAGGGTTGCCAGAGAGTTTTAAGCAACTCAAGGCTTTGTTTTAGGGAGCACTTCTGAGATACCCATCCACTTGGGAATTGACCCCTTCTGGGAAGGCAGCTTAACAGTTGGATGCAGCTTTATTGAGTAAAGGTGCATCAAAGCTACATAAAACCCACAGTCAAATAGAAAACACTCGGATCGGTGTATGTGCATACAGGACGCATAGAGTTCATGAGCAACCACTTTGAGTCTTATAAATGCTTACCGAGGCAAATGCTAACAGAAACAGATACACACACCTCTTCGACACATTCAAGTCCATACCATAAAGCTATCAGAGCCTACTGGATATTGAGATGGACTTCAGGGAAGGTCTGATTTTTCTGAGACAAACCGAGTTTGCTCTTCGTGCCCCATTAGGAAGTTAATGGCAGTCTTACAGCTTTCAGCCAAGGGGGAATATATATCATAGAGTGCACGTACTGTATGTACAGTATATATAAAGTACAGGGCTGGGCAATAAAAATGATCTTGATATTTTTCAGCCTTTTGATGATTTTCAGTATGTCTTTCACTATAATGTGATGTTTATGTAAATGTAAGACATATAATAGAGTAAAATCTAGTAAAAAATAATTGTATTGTCACTAAATTAAAAGTATATTTGTATCGCATTAATTTATTTTATATGCTTAATGTAACAAAACATAGTAAAAAAACAGCAATACCTACATTTACACTTTCCCTCGAAAGTCTGTTATGCTCATTGATGAAGTGATTTGCCTCTTATTTTTTAAAACAAAGCATAAAAATGATCAAAAAGTGTCCTTTATCTTTAAGTAGGGATGTAGGTATGTGATATGTTTTTCTTTTATATTTTAGCTACTAAAAGTTTGAAAAAGTATGTGATTTAATAAATACTCACTGGTGTATGTTGTTATTTCAGGTGAATCTCTCTAGCTGTGTTTTGATTGAAAGCCCAGTCTGGTGACTCTGTTATTAACCTCATTTCTCTTCTCCGTCCCTCGTTTTATCTCCAGTTGGAAGGATGGGGGTTTCTCTTTTCTGGGCGCAGAGCCTAGTCTGTTTCATTAGTCTCAGCTGTAGATTGGATTTTATTCATCACGGTCTGGAAGTTCACAGACTTAATGAGTCGGGTGTTTGTGAAGATCGTCTTTTGCCATTATGTCAAGTGCATGCTATGGATATGTTACTTTCTGCATCTTATATTGATTCAGTTCATAGCTACTTCATTGGGCGTGAGAGAAACACAGCCGTGGGAAGGTGGTTGCATCCCAATCGCATCCTTAATTGACTCAAGTATGTAAATACAGCAGTATTGGGACATCATCACATCATAAAATAGACTGGTTTTTGAAACCAGACATTGCATTAAAATTTGTTGCAGTTTCAAGCTTGGTCATTTCAAATCACTGATCAATAGCAGTTCCGTACTTCAGCGGATAACTAGAAAATCACTGGCTTAAAGCTTGTAAAGATGGGTGTTGTTTAAATGTGTGGAGTAACCGAGATTGAGTTCAAATATCAAATGTCCCTTTAGCCTTCGCTAAAGATACTGAGACAGTGGGAGAAAACGGCTTTAGCGTAGATCCCTTTTCAACTCTGAACTTTGACCTAAACATCCAAACAAAGATCTGGAAATAGTGTTCTAATGAGTGAACAATAAAGATATAGCAGGATCAACACAGCAGAGAATCTCTTTGCTTTTTTCATCACCGTTCTTAGAATAGAGTTCAAAGAGGTGAATGGAACTACGTGAAAATGTAAATGAAGTGCAGCTGCAGAGAAAATAACAGCTTCTTTTTCCTGCACACTCACTCCCTACAGAGAGGAGCAGAAAGATGCCAAGAGAATGGCAAAACTTTAAGTTTGATGTGGTACTAGAGAATATCTTTAAATGCATCTCATGGTAATAAACAACCTCTAAATTACCCATGTTTTTCCTATATAAAATAATAAAAATAGAAATAAATACAGTGTTTAATAAAAAAGAAATCAATGCATGAAAGGCAGATGGTTACCATCTGGTGGAAATAAATAATAAATCATATGTAATACAATGGTGTGATTACTAAATGCCTGCATAGAGGAAAGATGAGCTGTTAGCATAATTACCTGGAAAATAAAGACAGCTTTGCCAGACTGCTTTTGATTGATTACAGTTATTAATTTGGCATTCAACACTATCATCCAATTAAAACTCATAAACAGCCTGCATAACCTGAGCCTACTCACCTGTAGACCTAAAAAACTACTCTTCCAGCACCATCATAATGAACACAGGTACACCTCAGGGCTGTGTACTTAGCCCTATGCATCCTAACAACGTCATCAAATTGGCAGATGACACCACAGTCACAGTGTCTGAACTGAACTGGTCACATGGTGTGAGACCAACAATCTTCCTTGGTGTACACATCTGCGAGGACCTCAAGTGGACATATAACACGGTGAAATTAGTAATGAAGGCCAAGCAAAGAATGTACTTCCTTAGGATACTAAGGAAGTTTGGCACATCACCACAAATACTCCATAACTTCTACAGTTGCACTGTGGAGAGTGTGCTAACTTTTTGTCAACAGCACAACGCATGAGTTTTGCACTGTCATCTCTCACATGTCCTTCAGAAGATGTAAAATCTTGTTAAAATGAAAAAAGAGGCTGTTTTAAATAAGCGAGACATCCATCCACAGAGGCCTTTGAAGGGTTCAGTCCTTTTCCTTATGTAATGAATTGAGCTGCTCTCTAATGCCTTTGCTTTCCCCTCATTGTCTCCTTGGCCTCATTTGTCAGCTGCTGCATCCTTTCTATTCATCTTTTTATTTCCACCGGCTCTTCAGTTTTAGTTTTAGTTTTAGTTAACAATAGCAACACTGGCATAAATCTATACTAAATGCATTCTGTCAGCTATTGGTTTTCATCTCATACTTGTTTGTGATCGCTTTTATATGTTTATATTGGCAGCAATTTATGATAATACAGTATAATACAGTATAAGATTCTTAAAGGACTCAAAGGCTCATATTTTGTTGGTCTTTTTTATGGTTATAAATTCAAAAATTAAAGTGCCTATAAAGTGCAGAACACAGCACACACACACAAAGATTGGCCACAGACTATTTGTCCACTTAATCCTCCATCAGTTGCTCAGTGGCGCCAGTCATGCTGGCAGGAAAGTCCTTGTCACACACAATGTCATCAAAGTGAGTCACAGTGGATGAAGTCATTTCCCCCCGACTGAAGCCCTTAGTGTACCATCACAAGCGCCAGCATGGCCTCTTTCCCGCTATCTAACATGGACACTCTCGCTCGCTCTCTCCAGTGACCTTGTTTGTGTAATTGGCCAGTTTAATGTTTTGGGGATTGTTCTCCCCTAAGTGCCGTCCTCCCTCTCAGAGATCTGAAAAGCATTATGGGTCATAATGAATGTCAGCTGGCATAAGATTATTCCAGTTTGGTTTCATCAAGATATTTATGTCCTGAATCCAAATGGTACTGAGCAGTTATTGATGGTATCATTTTACTCTGGGTAATATAATCACTCTTTCTTTTCCAGAAGGATCTTCCCCTGCCCAGGAAGAGCAGTGGGTGAGTGTAGCAAATCCACTTTACCTGATTTAATTCTGCATTTGTTTCTTCAAATGTTGTCTGTGGACCTTTTTTTGTTGTTGTTGGGACCTAGTGTAATGTGGTACTCAATAAAAACACTTTTCCCAAAACTAATCTGAAACAAACAACCATAGACTTGTGTACATTTTTCACTATGCCTGTCAACATTGAAAATACTTGGGGAATGAATGAATGTGGTGAATGAACATGACGGGCTAAAGTTGGAAATCGGAGACTGGTCTTGCATCACTGAAGGTGATTTTGAGTAAGCGGAGGAAAAATGTTGAGTAATATGCTGCTGCTATAGTGAAGTAGGGCAATAATGTGGGAGTAAAGGCCCCGATATACTTCTAACAAAATCAAAGAATGAACTGGTATTATGTAATTTTGAACAAAATCAGGCCAAAATGAAGTTTGTTTCAAGTTTGTTTCAGCAGTTCGAAAGAGTTGATCAAAGCAAACTTTCTAGGGGAGTTCGTTTTGGCTCCTAAACACCTTTGAGCTACCATTGGTCCGTAGCGGTTACACAATTGGTGGGTGTGTCATTGAACTCCACCTTCTTTGAAGTGCAGTTTTTTTTTCCCCCGGTTCGTTTCTCATTCAAAGGAAGGCAGGCGGCTGGAAAACAATACCTCCAAGTCACTAGCAACATAAATTCGATAAATTGGGTGTTGGAAAGTTCGGAAACTGTATACCGTTGCTCAGCCTTTTCAAACTTAATTTTGCTCCCAAACCAATAATGAAAACAAACATCGTTTGAAGTATATCGGGGCCTTAATGCAGTAGTTCAAGAGCACAGGAAGTTATAATGTAATGCAGGGACACTGTAATACTTCAGTGCAGTAATGCTACAGTGCAACAGTATGTGGTGGATTAATGCAGGAATACTTTAGTGCAGCAATGCAGGAACACAATGATACATCAGTGTAACATTCAGGAATGCAGCAATCCACTAGTGCAGTAATGCAGGATCACAGTAATACTTCAGTGCAGCATTGCAGAAATGCAGCTATACACTTGTGCAGTAATGCAGGGATGCAGTGATACACTAGTGCAACCTATGGTATTTTGGCATAATATCAAAGATGCCAAGATCAGCAAAAGCCATAAATTGTGCGAGGAAATAGACTAAATTAAATACTTGCACATGATGATCCATGGTTTTTGGCAACCATAGTGTACATTGTGCAGTAAACTATCGGGTTCAGGAAACATTAAACCTTGAATCACTTTAATAGTTTATCTGAAGGACATTAACCATTGAACAATATGCAATTTTAGAACTATGTTGCTGTCCAGTGTGAAATTCTCTCCTTAAGCAAAACCAGCTGAGAGCCAGAACTGTGTAGAGTTTGAGCTGTACAGATAATGAATGAAACGCTGGCCTTGGTGCTGAACCTTTCTCTGGTGTGAGAGACTCCCTGGATGTGTTTCCTGTGCATCCCTATGCTTGTCTATACTGAACACTTGTGTGATCTTCTGCCTGTTTATCGCCTATTTATATATATAGCACCACAACACCTCCGTTTCACACATTTAGTGTCACAGAGACTGTGTGGGTTTCGTTAGCTCCTGTGAAAGTTTTGGCTTTTTGTATGCTGATCATATCAGAATGGCTGTTGTTTGTACTGGGCTCTACTGTGAACTGACACCACCATTAGCATTCACAAACCTGCTATAAAGAGCCTCTCCACTGACTGACACACACAACACAGGTGCTCAAATGTGTGTGACTGTGTGTGTATGTGTGTGTGTGTGAACAGAGCTCTCTTGGGAGGCTTGTGAAGAGACAAAGAAGTGTTTTAAGGTTTTTGTAGTTTCTTATGGCAGCTAATAACAGATGGGTCTTTTGTGCTCAGTATGGGTCACGATGTTTAATTAGGCTGATACAGATTAATCAGCAGACAATCAATATGACATTTCCAGGACGGCTGAACCGCGCCAGCTATAATCAGGATACAGACTCACTGCTGTCTGGACCGCCGTGACTTTCAGAATGTCTTACATCCACAAAACTACACAGCCACTCTAGCAATGTATTTAGCCAGCTTTGGATGTTTTTGATGGTATTTTTTATTAATTTGTTGGTTTATATTGAGAATACATTGACTTTATTTTAAGCATGAAATCTATGAGATCTATCCATCTATATAAATCTTTTCTTAATATGTTTTATTACATTTTTTCTTTATATACTGTATGTCATCTAGCCCTGTCCAGCCCTACTAGAGGTGATGTTTCCATTGTGAGACTGGGCCGGTCACACATGTCCTCCCTCCATCCATTATTCCTGGTCATATTTTCCCTTCTATGAATTTGTCCCAGTAACTCCCAAAAGGTCCTTTGCATCTCTCTCTCTCATCTATATTTCATCTCTCTTTCCACCATCCAGATCATTTATTATTGAAATGAGCAGCTTTTAATGTGTGTCTGGGCTTGTGTGCAGCTGCGTCTGTGTGCTTTGGGAGACGGTTACCCTCGCAGTCCCAACAAATCCTCCCGACAGGGACATGACGAGATTCGAAGGTTCAGACAAGGTTTATTGTTGTGAGCTAGCTAGGGCACAGAGATGATGTCAGATTTTATATACCCTGGTACACAGAGAGAGATGGGTGGGGCTCTGTAGCCATAACAATGAAATCGACCAATCAGATGTAAGCATCCAAGTATAAGTGCCAAAGACTTGTGGTATAATATAAATTAATCCATTAATATAATTTGCTTCGCTCTTATCTTGTGTCTGATTAAAACTGGGGAAAGTTAACATTACATACAATTTAGAAAATTACATTCATCTTCTTGAATCAATTCACATACACACTGAGCCCACTAACCAATCAGAGCCCACTGCGTATTTCTGAGGGAGGGGCTTAATAGTACCAGGAACTCAACAGACCGTTTTAACAAGAATGGAAACAGCGGTGTAGAATAAAGGTGAATTAGAGAAAATAATGTTGTTGTTTTTTTACACTGCTAAAAACACTGAACCCCATAAACACAATAAAGCTTTCGGGAAAAAAGGAAAGCTGATCAACCACCCCTTTAAGACAATTTAGACAGTCTCAGTGAGTTTAATAAAAACTCCTATTCAGTGATTAATTTGACATAATTTTTCAAAAATAATTCACAAATTTATTTCTGTGGAATTTTTCTTAAATTAAAATTATTAATGAAAAATCTTAATAAATATTTCCATGGTATATTATTATGTTTTATTATGCTGATTATTAAAAAATATATATATTTTACATGCATTTCTATTATACAGAAATAATGTACACTTTTTAGTATATTTATTTTTCTGTTCAAAATGGTTCAAAAAATGTTCTGTTTCAATGCAAAACATGTACTTATGTTTAATTGGACTTGTGCTATATTCACAACTTGATTGTATATTTACTATGTTTGATTTAAATGTTGACTTTCTGAAAAAAATGCATGACATTTCTGTGCAGATACATAAATATTAAGATAATAACAACACTAATAACAGAGCATCAAATCATCATATCAGAGTGATTTCTGAAGGATCATGTGACACTGAAGCATGGACGAATGATGCTCAAAATTCAGTTTTGCATCACAGGAATAAATTACAGTTTTTAATATATATTCAAATAGAAAACAATGTCATTATTATTATTATCATATGTACTGTATTATTATTTAAGGCATTTCATTGCAGATTCTAACATGCATACATATTAAGATATATTTAATATAAAAGGCTTAAAAATATCTTGTGGACCAATCCGATTGGAGCGTTCATGTTTAAGGGTCCAAATGGTATATTTTATGTTGAACAAGATCAACATAATCCTTTCCTCTCTTTCTTTTTATCCCTCCCATGTGTCATTTAGATTTCCATTAACAGTCCTGAGTCCTGAGCTCTGATAGGCTTTTAATGGCCACACACACATGCTGACAGTCTTCCTATGAGTCCTCTCTCTCTCTCTCTCTCTCTCTCTCTCTCTCTCTCTCTCTCTCGCTGTCTTTACTTCCTGGCTTGGCACATCACCCTTTAGAGCCACCTTCCCTCTCTCTCTCTCTCTCTCTCTCTTTCTCTGTATCTCCATCACTCAGCCACACGCACTCAGATGAATCTAGAGCATGTGTGAGGAATGGTGCTGCTCTCTGTGAATGTTGTTTAAGTGTGTGTTGACACACTCGGCTGCCGCTGTCACTCTCATCTCCGCATGTGCGCCTGCCGACCGGCCGTCCTGGATAGCAACATGTTCCGCCGAACCAAAAGGTAATAGAGAGAGAGAGAGAATTATTTGGCTCGCACTTGCAATTATGACTCATCAGAATGTGCTGCTCGAGTTAGATTGTTCCGATAAATTGGTGTCGGTGATTTCGATATTTTTGATGATGATGATGATGATGATGCACTGTGATTGTTTACTCTGATGTCATCGTCTCTCGGCTGGTTCATGGAGGGATGACAGCTTGTGTTTTGCATGTGTGAACTCATGAGGTCTTGTCTTTCTGTTGAAGTAGTGATAGACCGATATATCGGTCAGGGTGGTTAACTGGTTGTTCATTATATGGCCGTTTTGAGATTATCTGTGTTTGCCAATAACCAGAACCAAAAATGACTTTCTGCCACACCTGCCAATGGTGCATCACACACATTTTTTGCATTATTTACATAATAATAATACTTAAAATATATTTAAAATTTAGTGAAATATAAAATAATATTATGTTATAAATATTTAATGCCATGTAACAAAGAATGACAAATTGAAAATAAATGAAAAATTATATATTATATATAATTATATAATTATATGATATTCTTTATTCTACAGTGCATTTTCATGATAAAAAAAATATTCAAATATTCAAAATATTCAGCAAAGATGCATTAAATTGTTCAAAAGTGACAGTAAAGACATTTAAAAAAAATTAAATAAAAATTGAATTTCTATTTATTAAAGAATCCTGAAAAAAAACTTGGTCTAAACTGTATTAGAAGAAAATATATAGAAAAATCTAACATTTGTGTTAATCATCTGATTAGACACAGATCTTAAACAGAGCCGATAATCTCACAACCTTGCATTGTCGACACACTGTATATAATCAGCCTCTCTTGTATATCACAATGTAACAGCCTAACAATAATTATATTGGTCATTGATCACCTTAATGTCTATAGATATTGCATTTTTGGTTTTGGAAAGCTAATGTTGGTTGACCGTTTGTGTAAAAGTGCTATTGATTGAATGTATGTGTGTAAATAAACTGGTAAACTGTGCATATGCACATACACACACATTTGTTCGGCTTGGCATGAGCACATAACAGGCAAGCAGCGACTACATGTGTTTATGTTTTTGTGCATATGCTGTGTGTGCATCCGTTTGTGTGCTTATAAGTGTGTGACAGAAGAGATTAAAGTGGCTTTGAACACACGTGTGTGTGTGTGTGTGTGTGTGTGTGTGTCTCTCTCTCTCTCTCTCTCTCTCTCTCTCTTCATCTCTGTCTGTCCCCCATGGTGCTCCATTCTGTCTACACTGAGCTCACATTAGTCATATTCTGGTGTGTGTGTGTGTGTGAGAGAGAGAGAGAGAGATGGCTTATGAATAGTTCAAGTTCAATTATTTTGTTCAGCACTGCATAAAAAGATGAATTAACTTCTTAATACAGGAGTAGTTCACACAAAAACAAAGATTTTTTTATTTTTATTCTACTTTTATGGTACTGTCTTGTGGCTGGAGTTTGATTCCACCTGATGACCTCACTGAACATATTATTTATTATTCATGTTTGTTGAGATTTGCTCAGTGAGACAATCACTGACCTGTCCAATGAGTTCATGGTTTATCTGGTTAAATGTGTTGTGTAACTGTATTTCATGGTATTTATTTTGTTTTGTTATATTGTAGAGGTTTTTAGTTCATAGATGCAAATAATCCCCAATATTTCATCATATTTTAGTAGATACGTTAGTGATTTAATTTCATTTTATTTTATTTAGTTTTATTTTATTCTTTTTTTTAATCTATTTAATTTTAATTTATATTTAGAGGTATTTTGTTTTCTATAGATATGTAAACCCAAAATATTTCATCATATTTTAGTAGATACTTTAGTGATGTTATTTAATTTTTTAAATCATCATATTTTAGTAGATACGTTAGTGATTTAATTTCATTTTATTTTATTTAGTTTTATTTGATTCTTTTTTTTTAATCTATTTTATTTTAGTTTTAGAGGTATTTTGTTTTCTATAAATATGTAAATCCCAAATATTTGATCATATTTTAATATATGTTTTTATTTTACTTTAAAGTTATATAAATTCCAATTATGTAATCATATTTTAGTCGATGTTTAAGCAGTTTTTGTTTTGTTTTATTTTATTTAGCTTAGTTTCATAGACGTATCTCATCATATTTTAGTAGATACAATTTTGTAAACAGATTTTTTTAATTTCTCATTTTTTAAACCATGAAATGGACATGTGTTTTGCCCTGTTTTCTGTGTTTGACGTCACAGCTCGGGATAGTTGCTAGTAAAGGCCTTGGGATTGTGCGCAGACTTAAATTTGTGTAGCCTAATGAAGCATTTGTGCTCACATACTTGTGCTCGGGAAAGTGTGTTTTGATATTCTGTTGTCTTTGTGAGTTTAGTGCTTTGTCATTTCTGTCATTTAGGATGGGCTGCTCTGAGCCTCAAATGCTTTTATGGAAGAAAACCGATGGAGAGGCATAGAACAGAAAGAGTCTTGGCCTATATTTGAGAAGAGTGGAGTGGGTTAACGGTGTTCCTCTCTAAAACACCTGCTCTTGCATTTCTCTCTCTTCATCCTGCACTTCACTTCCCAACTGAGTCATTACTGTGTGTTTCATTTGATCATGAAATCTCAGCGGCTTTATCTCAAAGACAGAACAAGTAAGAGAAAGAGTTTGCAACAGCGACTTTTCAAGAACTGAAAATGTTCTGGTGATAACTGTTTGTGATGCCATCGGAAACAGAAAGTTGCTTCACTTATTTAAGCTTTTTGAATTTACTTGGCAACAAATATATCATTTTTATTGTTAATGCTAAACATTTATTTAAATTATGTGTGTACACTGTAAAAAATTATTGTGGTATTAATGGTAAAAGACTGCAAGGACAGTAACTGTCAGAACTGTTACTTTTCCTTAATATACCTATGTGGTGAAAAACTGATAAATCTCACTTTACTTTAAATGTAATTGTAAAGTAAAATACTGTTAAATGTACAGTTTATGGAAGTAAAAAAGTGCAAGTCATCTTATAATTTATGGTTAAAAACACAATTATGTTTCTTTCTATAAAAAAATATATATATATATTCTAAACACTTCTGTACATCATAGTTTTATGTTACATCTAATCTCTAAAACATTATATTGTGCTGCCATATTTTGTATATTTTTATGATAAAGTTCTGGCAATCACGGCTGCCATTTTTTGCCATAAATTTCACAGATTATAATTTATTATCATCATCATTATTATTACAGTGAACTTTTTAAAATGAATGAAATATTTATTTTTCAGTTATTTTTTTCCCCAGGAAAGTTATGGTAATCTAAGTCTTTTTTATGAAATAGTAATGAAAATTATTGATTTGATTGATTGATTTGATTTGATTTATGCATTTTGGAGTTTTCTTATTTATTATATATTGACTATAAAGTATGTAATTAAAATACTTGGCAGGAATATATCATTCAAATTAATATTATTAAGACAAAATATATTTAATTTAATGTCATTATGCCATTTCTAAAGACTCAACTGTCACAGACCTTGAGATATATAATTAGGTCTATGGAAATATAAACAGTGAAAACTGTAACGGTAAAAATTAAAATGACAGACTATATCAAAACTCTCATATGGCAATAACAATATCTGGGATGATGAGATGATTCAGATTTCCCTAGAGATCACATTACATTGATAGATCATTCTGCACGATTCCTTTGTGGCCTGAAATGACACACCTTCATGACTCCAGTCTTCTGTTGCAATCAGAGCTCAGGAAATGAAAGCACAGCAGGAAAAATGAAAGGATGATGTACGGCAGATGAACAGAGGAATATGGGTTGCCTGCAGTGTAATCTTGTTTGTCAGTGACTTTCAGGTGATCTGTTAGATTTATAGCTAGAGTGGATGCTGATGATGTAATTTATTTCATTCAATGCATTCTTTATTCAGTTTTTAATTTAATTAATGCATGCATTTATTAATGCTTTCATTCATTCATGCTTTCATCCATGCATTAATTCATCCATTCATTCATGCTTTCATCCATGCATTCATTCATTCATGCATTCATGCTTTCATCCATGCATTCATTCATCCATGCATTCATGCTTTCATTCATGCATGCATTCATCTCTAATTTACATTATTTTACTTTTTTTAATTATTAAATCAAGAGTTAAAATTGCTATTATAAGGATGTATACAATCAAATTATCACAATCAAGAAATTAGCAGCATTAGCATTTATTTCATATGATTTCAGTTCACCAGCTCTGCTGCTGGTAGTGTTTTTTTGTGGACTTGCTGCATTAACAGTGTCTATATTTTCCAGTTCAATCTGTGCAGAGAATTATTTGGAATCGAGTTGACTGTTAAAGTCTGTCAATAAATGCAGCTCACATCATATATATATATATCACCTGAATCCCAGTGAAACAGACTTCAGCGCTTCTCAATATTCCAATGCGGTTTTAGGATTAAAGTTTGATGTGAAGCCGCCATTACGGCTAAGTTGGCAGAGGTTTAAAGATTGCCTGTTTTATCCTTTCAAAGATTGCAGCATTCCATATTAAAGCAAAGTCTTTTCCTGCTAAATTTAGATCACTGATCAAACAAACGTGACCAGCTACTCAAAGTTTTAGGGTTTCATTGCACATTACAGTCAGGCAGGTCTTCAAGCCATTTCATATGACTAAAGATATTGCATTTTCTTTTCTATTCATATTTTAATTTTATGTATTTTTAATGCATGTAATTCTATTAAAATAGTAAATTTATACTGTTCTATTTAGCTTTTTTTATGTATTTAATTTTCTGTCTTTTTTTTACAGCCTAATTTTACAGGACGTCTTATAAGTGCACATCTCTAATTTGAATGTAAAGACATCTTTATTTTCTGCAATGACACCAGATATTGTCACTAGAGGCCTTTAGGGACGTAATATTTAATTTAAATCAGTAAGTCTATCAGTTGAATCTGGGCCATGTTTAGATTTTTAGTAAAATGCGTCGGGACACTGAGACACGCACCTCGTGAAAGCAGGACGTCTGGTCACTGCTTATCAGTCCTTTTTGTCCTTCTTGTCCCCTATCACGAGCAGAACAGGAGTTAAGGTCCTCCGTGAGCTTTGCTCTCTCACACTGCCGGCACATTCACCTCCTCTGATCCTCTCTTTCACCCATTCATCAGCACACTCATCTGTTCTCTTCACCTTCTGCCTTTTCTTCTCTTTCTTGAAACCGTCTGTAAACCAGTATCTGCATATATATATATATGAAAGCCTGCGGTTGGTTTGGTGGCTCTGTTTGGTGACATCTGTATCAACATATGGCAGTGAGCAGTCAAGTTGCACTCTGCAGCAGGAGCAACAGATGAAATCTAGAGCTCTAGAGGCTTGTGTAGATGAGAAATGTAACAGGTGTGCAGTAAGGATGATGAAGCGTCCCGCCGCAGAGCAGCTCTCTCAGCATTAGTAAACTGACTGCTGTTCTGTAGTGCAAGCAAACCTTGTGTGTGTCGCATTCAACAAGACAATCTCCCTGCGGTGTCATTATACAGGTTAAGTGTATTAGATGTTTTGTTATGTTGTGTTGTGTGTTTTGTTGTGTTGTGTTAAAGGGTTAGTTCACCCATATATTAAAATTATTTCATTAATAACTCACCCTCAATGTCGTTCCAAACCCGTGATACCTCCGTTTATCTTGGGAACAGAGTTTAAGATATTTTAGATTTAGTCCGAGAGCTCTCAGTCCCTCCATTGAAACTGTGTGTATGGTATACTGTCCATGTCCAGAAAGGTAAGAGAAACATCATCAAAGTAGTCCATGTGACATCAGAGGGTCAGTTAAAATTTGTTGAAGCATCGAAAATACATTTTGGTCCAAAAATAGCAAAAACTATGACTTTACTCAGTATTGTCTTCTCTTCCATGTCTGGTGTGAGAGAGAGTTCAAAACAAAGCAGTTTGTCACATCCGGTTCATGAACTAATGATTCAATGTAACCGTATCTTCTTGAACCAGTTGAACCAAATCGATCTGAATCGTTTTAAACTGTTTGCGTCTCCAATACGCATGAATCTACAAATGACTTAAGCTGTTCACTTTTTTAATGTGTGAGAGAGAATGTCTCTTCAAAATACTTTGATTTGAACTCACTCTCACAACAGACACGGAAGAGAAGACAATGCTGAATAAAGTCATAATTTCAACCAAAATGTATTTTCGATGCTTCAAAAAATTCCAACGGACCCTCTGATGTTACATGGACTACTTTGATGATGTTTCTCTTACCTTTCTGGACATGGACAGTATACCGTACACACAGCTTCAATGGAGGAACTGAGAGCTCTCGGACTAAATCTAAAATATCTTAAACTGTGTTCCAAAGATAAAAGTGTGTCTTACGGGTTTGGAACGACATGAGAGTGAGTTATTAATGATATAATTTTCCTTTTTGGATGAACTAACACTTTGAGTTATTTTATGTTTTATATGTTGTGTTATGTTTTTATGTTATGTTATGTTGTGTTATGTGAGTGTGTCCTTTAAGAGTCTGAGCAGTTGTTAATTGTGAGGCTGCCTGGGTCAGTCTCCATGGTAACCACTGATTTAACCTCTGACCTTGCGATGACTGATTTCATCAATTTTTGTTTGTTTGTGCCTTTTAAAGGTTTTGATGTGTTCACACCACACAGATTTTTGTGTTTCATTCTTCCATCCTCCATTCTGTCTCTTTTCTGAAAGTTTTTGGGTGCTGTTTTTTTCTCTATAATCCCTGAATGTGTGAGTTGAAGAACAAACGTCCCGGTGTCTTGGCTAGATCTCTTAATTTCTATTATGTATGTATACATCTTTGTGCGTGTGATATAATAACATCGTCTTAATTAATTGCTTTTATTCAAACCAAAAAATATTATTTAATGTCACTGAATCAACCTCAATATTTTCATGAAACAAACAAAACTAATTTGTCATGGCTTAAATCAAGTAGAAAAAACTCTTAATGGTAGCATTATTTGGTATTTAACATGCACCTTCAGCTTTAACGTTTGCAGGTCGTTTACATTCACATACAGCTACATTACACACTGCATGAAAGGCAATATTGGAAATGGCATAATGGGGCACTTTAAGTGTTAAAGCTTCTGAATGTACAGCCTCTTATGCAAAGTATGATATTATGTGGGTGAAACATCAGAAATCAGTGGGATTTTACAGCTTTAAGGATCCCTGGTGTGTATAAGCAGATGCTTGAGTCTGTGTTTGCTAGTCCATTACCTACTAGAGACCTTTATCATGAGCCACGCATCCGTCTCCTCTGACAGCCTGCCTTCTTGTTGTTATTCTCCAGTTTTCATCAGTTAGCGACCTTCACCGAACTATACAATAAACCTTAGATTTGGACATTATTTCTGGAGCTTGATGTGGTGTCTTACTGTTTCGTGTGTATCAAAACACATGCGACTTTGCTAGCATCCACAAAAATGTGCTAGCTGATCTGCTAGAATAATGATCACATCTTTGAGAAGTGCAAAAAATCGTCAGTTTGTCGCAGGGTTTCTGCAATGAATATTTAATTTGTGACATCTAGGATGCTGAATGGTGATCTCATGAATATTAATCAGAATGTGGACGAATATTCAAACATTAATTTTTTCTGTTATGGAGTAACAAATCATGACCAGTGTTAGTATCACTGAGATATTTTTATTGTTTGAATTAGTTTTTATTTCGTTTTCTTTTAAATTTGAATGTTTTAGTACTTTTGTTGTATGTTTTTCTCATTTAATTATTGTTTAATTTTTTTGTGATTTTTTCTAAAATGATTTCAGTTCACGTTGTTTTAGTACATAAAGTTAAACAAAAAAATTAAAAGGAGAAATATTGCCTTGGCATGATGACATGATATAAGATTGGATTTTTATTGTATTTTATTTTATAATAACTTTTCTCCTGACATATTTGAACAAAAATATGGGATTTTGTAGGTTATAGTGAATATTATCATTTTTCATTGGCTCTAATTAAACAACTTGTGTTAATAAACCAAATTGTGCTTTAAAAATGAACGCTTGTACACTATAGAATTAAATGCAAAAAGGTAAAAAAGACCAAGCTCATTGAACTTGCTATAGTGTTTTTACAGTTCGTTGTTCTCTTTGTATTTCAAAGGAAATCCCATTGCAGACTTACATTTCCAGCAATGTTCATTTTTCTTCTTCAGAGCGTACTGTAGTCATATTCTTTGCCATGCAGATTTATTGTTTCAACTTTGAAGCTTATTTGAATCTGAATTGGAGCATTTGGATGAACTTTTCCTGATGAATTAAGCATTGCAAATCAACAGTGAGTGCTCCTGATGGCCCGGCAGAGGCTGTGAAGAATAAATCAGATGTTTCTCTGCTCTCGAAGTGCTTCGCAAACACTGAAAAAAGCTCTGTTTGTTTACAGAGAAACACTGAGGGGAGTTAATGAAAGAGAGTTTGCTAAATGGGTCAATGCTGCTGAAAGTCAGTGTTATTGTTGCAGTTGTGTGTGTGTGTGTTTTATTTTTGGCGCTGTATAATGCAGTCGTGATTGGCAGCATCAGAAGAGCATCAGGCACCGGTGTTTTCTCCACGGGTGTGCTGCCTGCTGTCAGAGGTGTTTTTGATTTATCGCCCTCTTCGGCTTGAACTAAGATCCAGCACAGATCAAGCATATGCACTCAGACACACATATTTCCTCTCCTGACTATCCTGTTACATGCAGAAAAGCTCATAAACAGGGGATATAAGATCCACCTGTCAGTCATGCTTTGTGTTTCAGAGATATGAATGCATCCTGTCTATAAGACACTTCCTGTCTCCAGCTAAATGAAAGATATACTGTACAATATCCCATCCACATGTTTACTTTGTGTTATTCATCTGCCAGGGATTTTAGTTCAGATCAGAGCTGTTATTATTACCTCAAAAATTAGAACCATTAAAAATAGTTTTCAGTAATTGAAATAAAACTGATACAAATAATATATATATGTATTTTGCAGGAAAAACTTAAAGTTAAAAGGCAAATAAGTCTACATAAGATAAGTACTAAAATGACTAAAAATGAAATAAAAATGAATTAAAGCTGAGCACATAACCCAATTACTAGAACTTAAACAAAAATACAATAATTAATACTCGCGCAAATGTTTTCTTGAGATACTAAAGTTGCTCAAACTGAAAGATAAAAAAAACTAAAGCTAGTCAGAAATATTAAATATATATATATTTAAAATCTAATACAAATTACATAAGTTACATACTAAAATCTAAACAAAAATTATTAAAACACCTTTATTTATACAATTTGGGGAAAAACACCTCATAACATCAAATAATTCAAATTAAATTTAGGAAATAAAAAGCTATGAAAGCAATCACATATTCATTCCCAACAACTAATTCTAATTACAAAGAGTCAAATAAATAAAGTATTTTGTTTTTGAATGTAAGGAAGGCGTTTACTCCTCTATTCACATTTGGGAAAAACACTAACCTTATCAATAACCTAGGTATTTAAATTTAATTGAAAAGTAGTCTAACTCGCCATTTGAGAGAGATTTGGGGAAGAGAGACGAGCAGATGTGGCCACAGGCATAAGATCATGAAAATATTTTTTATGAATCTTCACACACTGTCATACTTTTGTGATCTGTGATAGTCTTAGTGAAGTGAAACCGAGATGCAGAGAGAAGACCAGAAGGACACTTAGCTGTTTTTATCTCCGCTGGGCTCCTGTCTCTCTCTCTCTCTCGCTGAGGGTTCGAGGGAAGAACATCACTTACTGCTTCCTGCAGTCTGATGCTGATGCACTTCTGTTAAATATTTCACAACGCACACACTCTGTCTGTTCTGCTGCAATGTGCTTTCTAAAAAAATACTGTCTAAATGAAAATAAATACAAATCAACTCGAAAAAAAATTAATTCATTAATATTTATTCATTTCTTTTGATTCTGGGGATAAAAGTGACTTGGATAAATTCCTGACCATGTGTGTTTGTTAATTTATTTTTAGTGTTTCTCACACACACACACACACACACACACACACTTGTAGGTCTGAATCTATAGGGCAAGATGCAGCCTGAGGAACTACAAGAAACCGATGAAAGCAAAGCAAAAGAACAAGAGACAGAAAAGATGATCAGAAGGAAGGAGAGCAGTGGGGAAAAAATAATTGGGAAGATCACTCAGGATTTTAATCAGGAAACACACACACACACACACACACATCTACATGCTTAGATCAGGTGTGATGATTGTTCACTCTAAGCGAATAAACTTTCTGATTATTGCATGATGTCATTAAGTGAGTCTCTATGCTGATTTGTTGACGTTGTTGTCTTTCTTTCAATAGTTCCAGATCCAAACAAATCACTGACCGCTTTCTTTCCCGTCCTGAATGTGTGATTGTTCGTTTCTTTCAGCTGTCGCACCAGTAACCGCAAGAGTCTGATCTTGACGAGTACGTCTCCGACTCTTCCCCGGCCTCACTCTCCTCTGCCGGGACACATCGGTGAGCAGAGCACTCCTCAGTGATCACATGATCCGCTCCTCTATCTACATGTGTTATTCTCTCTCTCTCTCTCTCTCTCCGTCCGTCCGTCCCACAGGAAGCAGTCCGCTGGACAGTCCTAGGACGTTCTCCCCCAGCGCACCGGCCCATTTCTCTTTCGCATCATCCAGAAGGTAAATAAATAGCTAAACAACCAAGAAGCTATCCTCAATCTGATGCCGTAGGCCTTGTTTAGAAAGCCTGTACACATCTGATGTTTTTGACATGTCTGACTCAAATCTGTTTAGTCATTGCAGGACAGTAATGTCTCTGTATCTCATGGGCTTCATGAGTTTAGGACCATGGCGAAATGTCATGATGGACACCCCAGTTATCAGTCCTCTCTTTCAACACTGGCTTCCACTCTCATGCTTTTGCCAACAACTTACACTGACGACACTGACAAAGCAAACAGATCAGATTTAATCACTCGCGGACAGTCAGTGCTAAAGATCAGATTTGAAGAACAAATCCAGTTTGTGTGCTGCCTGACTGAAAGCGCACATTTTCCCTCATCGATCTTGATTTCACTGCTCAACAACACAACAATCTCAAGACTCAAACTAGGCTTAACATCCAGAGCTAAGCTAAAAATCAATACAGACAGTGCAGAAGTTACTCGTTTTTTTTCTTCACACTTTTGACCAAGCAATGCAAAATCTTTGCTCTTGTCTCTTCTGCTCACAAAGCCTGGATTTAGTCGATCAAAAATGATATTATAAAATATTATTTCAATTTAAAATAACTGGAAATGTCAATATATTTTAACATGCAATTTATTTCTGTGGTCAAAACTGACTTTTCAGCATCATTCCTCCAGTCAACATTTCTGATTATTGCGGTTTAAAACGGTTGTCCCTCTAACAATATTTTTGTAGAAAATGAGATGAATTTTTTTCTTTGATGAGAAAAAGTTTGAATTAACAGCTTTTATTTGAAATAAAAATATCCTGTGTTATTATAAAAGTCCTTACTGTACATTTTTTATTCATTTGATTTGTCCTTGCTTGATTAAAATATAATTGTTTACATAGTTTTGAATGGTAGAGAACATTTGAAAAATCTTCAAACATATTTTAATCTTCTGAATAAGGCTAAATTTTGTGTTTGTGTATCCTGGTTTGTTTATTTATGCATATATCATAAAAATAATTGTTTGTGAGCAGCAGCAGGAAGGAAGGAGATTCTCCAGGTGTCTAACACACACACACACACACACACACACACATATCTCAGCATCATCGTTCCCCAGCGAAACATCCTTTTGTTCTGAAAGACGAGTGCAAAGGAGAGATGTGCCTGTGTCCTGCGAGGGCTAATATTGGATTCAGTCAGTATAAATCTCATGCAGCGAGATGGTTGCACAGTATGTGTCATCAGTCCTGTCCAAAGCACAGCGCAGCTGCTCGCTGGAAACACTGGAAGATGAAATATAGTGCTTGACAAAGACCACACAATCCAGCCCAGTGCAGAAATACATCACAACAAAAGTGTGTACATGCACACCATCAATAAATGTCCTGAAACTCTTGGGCCAAGCCGAGCGGTTCGGCCCTGCAGAGATACTGCTTTCATTACGAGGAACCTTTGTTTCTGAGCGCACCGGTCCTCTTTTGAACGCGCTCTCTTCTTATGTAGTTTTAATGACCCCACTGGGCATGTTGCCTGCACAGAAATACACACTAAACAAAGCAGAAATGCGACAGTTGCCTAGCTACCACACAAGAATGCCGCCACATGAAACAGACTCGTAAACTCAAAGGACCTTGATAACTGCAAACGGGAAGCCCCGCCCCCAATGCACGCCATTGGTTGAGCTGATGTTTCTGTTTGTTGCAGCCAGTGACACTGAAATTACATACCTTTTTTTTTTTTTTAATTTTTAATAATTTTTTATTATAGAAAAGATAAACATTTTCACGCAAGGAAGATGTTTTTGTAAGGAGTCATTTATGCATTTATTTGATTAAAAATACAGTAAAAAAACGGAAATATTATTACAATTTAAGATAACTGTTTTCTATTTGAATATATTTTCAAATGTAATTTATTCAATGCTGTATTTTCAGCATCATTACTCCAGTCTTACTCCAGTGTCACATGATCTTTCAAAAAATGATTTTAATAAGATGATTTGCTGCTCATGAAACATTTCTGATTATTATCAATCTTACTTATACTTCTTAATATTTTTGTGGACTTTTTCTAGATTTTTTAGGAATAGAAAGTGAAAAACAGCATATATGTCTCTACCTTTTTATCTAAAATTGTATAGTGTAATATCTATAAAATTGTAATATCTAATGCATCTTTGCATTCAAGTATTAAGTATTAATTTCTTTCATCTGCAGACTCATACTGAACATACCTTCATTTTAATTTTGCTTGATATGAAACATTTAGCTGAACGTTAGCTTTCAAACATGTACTCTGGTTGCAATGAACCTGTTATTAAATTTTTGTAATTTTTTCACGTAAGATTAACTGTGCATCTGGTACGTTTTGGAACGGATTAGGAAACTTCATTTTGTCTGTCTTCGTAGGGCTGATGGCAGACGCTGGTCTCTGGCCTCTCTTCCCTCCTCTGGATATGGGACAAACACACCCAGCTCAACGGTACAGGACCAACCCATCCATAGAATGCTGCTGCATTTATATTTTTGACTAAATAATCACTTAAAGGTGCTGTTAACCATTTTCAGACACTTAAATACTCTCCTCCACCATCAAACACATGTGGATATATTAAATAGACAGGCAAAACAGGATAAATCAAAATGGGTGAGAATGATGAATTTACAAAGAATAATAATGGAGAAATTGTCCATTCTGCCCTTTTATTCGTAAATTTTGTAAAAAAAAATAAAAAAATACAAAATAATAGTGCATTGTCTAAATCATCAGTGGTCTAGATCCAGTTCATTAAGTCTGAATTGTTATAATTCATAAAAAGGTAACATTTTAAATTAATGACTGTTAATTAGATAATGTGAAATTATATGTGGAATGTGGGCTTCATTAGGGCAACTTGACATATTTTTTAACATTCATGTTCATTGGTCTTCTTGGGGAAAGTTCTTGAGGTTATCTGGTTTTGCTCATAGACTCAAGTTGCTTTTGGCCTTTTATTGACTCCACAGTGACATATATTTGCGATTAAAGGCAAACTCATTCACTCATGAACACAGGGGAGCATCAAGTAGGAGTGAAAATCATTAGCGCAGGCCCCTGTGTGTACTATGCATTTACAGTTCACTCGACTCCTTTGGGTCGGTAATCTTCTTTCATAATTGCATTATAAACCTTCTAAAATGACTCTTGCAGTGTCTTTGGCTCTGAATATTCAAGCCATGATTCTGCAGACAAGCAACAAAATAGGCTATAGAATGCAAAAAGTTGAAAATTTAACATAACTTTTAGAAAACGTAAAATGTTTTAGCTTTTTTTTTTTTTTTACAAAATGTGTTTTTTTTTCCTCATCATTTTATGACACAACTTAAACTAAAACCATTTGAAAATAAAAACTTACGTGCAATAAAATACAAATATTTTAATAAAAAAAAAATGACATTAAAGTGAGTGAAGTGACGTGACATTCAGCCAAGAATGGTGACCCATACTCAGAATTTGTGCTCTGCATTTAACCCATCCGAAATGCACACACACAGAGCAGTGAACACACACACACACTGTGAACACACACCCGGAGCAGTGGGCAGCCATTTATGCTGCGGCGCCCGGGGAGCAGTTGGGGGTTCGATGCCTTGCTCAAGGGCACCTAAGTCGTGGTATTGAAGGTGGAGAGAGAACTAC
This sequence comes from Carassius auratus, assembly GCF_003368295.1. Classification (NCBI taxonomy): domain Eukaryota; kingdom Metazoa; phylum Chordata; class Actinopteri; order Cypriniformes; family Cyprinidae; genus Carassius; species Carassius auratus. The sequence continues at coordinate 6,546,688 of NC_039243.1, forward strand.
ATGCACTCCCCCCACCCACAATTCCGTCCGGCCCGAGACTAGAACTCACAACCCTTCGATTGGGAGTCCAACCCTCTAACCATTAGGCCACGACTTCCCCGCAATTATGCATTAAAATGCAATAATAATAAATTATGAGTAGTAATGTGTGTATATATCATTATTTTTACAAATAATAAATGTTTAAAAAATCTTATTCTTAAAAAAATTCTTACATTTTTTTTTATTTTATTTCAGATGAATATTCACCAAGGCAACATTTCTCATTTTCATTTAAAGTTCTAAAATCGACAAAAAGTAAAACTAATATATATATATATATATATATATATATATATATATATGTATATATATATATATGTATATATATATATATATATATATATATATATACATATATATATATATATGTATATATATATATATATATATATATATATATATATATATATATATATGTATATATATATATATATATATATATATATGTATATATATATATATATATATATATATATATATATATATATATATATATATATATATATACAGACTTATTATTAAAAAAATTATAAAAGTGAAAAGGAAAAAAAATACTAAAACTGTAACAAAACTGTAACAGAAATTTAAATGAAAACAGAAAATATAAAAAAATCTAATTCATAATATTAACAAAAACTAGAATAGTTTTTACTAACTATACTAAAATTACACAAGTCAACACTGTCTGATTGATTGATTGATTGATTGACAACCTCCAAGATAAAGTCCTAACTGATTTGTTAGTATATGATTTTCTAAATGTATTCATAAATATAAAAATGTAACGATACAGCAGTGAAAAAAATTGTATTAACCATTTTAATTTCGTCAAGACATTGTCGCAATGTTTCTTTGAAAGGTATTTATTTCTGTTTCTGCTTAAGATGAATAGAAATTCTAATTAGTATGAAGGTGTTAAGGTGTCATAATTTTGATAAAATAAACAGTAAATCGATCTGTTAATAGCATTCTCTGTTTATTTTTGTGAGACCACTGTGAGACTTTTTTGCCCCATCTCTAAAAGTTTAGAAATGTGCATCCTGTATGGTATTTTCCTCACTCGTTTGTGTCATGTCTTTAGTCTTCCAGCTCGTCTCAGGAGCGGCTGCATCAGTTGCCGTTCCAGCCCACCCTGGACGAGCTGCACTTCCTGTCCAAACACTTCGGCAGCACTGAGAGCATCACTGATGATGATGGACGGAGATCACCGCAGGTGCGACCGCGCTCACGCAGTCTCAGGTACACAATCACACATCAGTGTCTGAAGGAACCAATCTATGCACAGTGTCTCCTATTCATCTTTTATGTTCCTTCTCTCTGCTTCTCTCTACAGTCCGGGGCGATCGCCTTCCTGTTACGACAATGAGATTGTTATGATGAACCATGTTTATAAGGAGCGGTTCCCTAAGGTTAGCGAAACACAAACACACACTTCAGACTAAAATTGGATTATTAAAGGTGTCATGATATGAGAAATCACATTTGCTTTGATCTTTTGTCTTTGTACTGAATCTAGTTTGTTTGGATATTGTGGTATTTGTGACATCACACAGACAAATACCATCTCTGGAGCAAGACATCGACGAATAGTTACACAGCATCGCAGCATAGGCCCCGCCCACTGGCTTTCAGTCACTTAAAGGGACAGTTCACCCAAAAATAAAGATTCTGCCATCATTTATTCACCCTCAAGTTGTACCTGTATGAGTTTCTTTCTTTAGCTGAACACAAAAGATGATATTTTGAATAATGTTGGTAGGTAAACAGTTTCAGTTTCCATTGACTTCAGTTGTAAAGACAACAATTACAATGGAAGTCAAAGGTGATCGAAACTGTTTGGTTACCAACATTATTCAAAATATTTTTTTGTTCTCTTCTCAGCAGAAGAAATTCATGTGGATTTGGAACGACACGAGAGACTGTCTCTTTAAGAGGCTTTAGTGTTTTTTAATTTGTGAATGCAAGCACTTGCAGAACATTATTAAAGCGTTGCAGATATGTTTTGCCTACATTGCTTTTTTTCAAATTTTTGCCATTCCAGTGAAGTCTCACCCCGAAAAAAAAAAAAAAATCTTATTTTGAATGAAGAAAATGTAGTTTTTAGGACCAAGAGTTTTGCACTGTTGCATTATTTTCTGGAAATATTGACGAGTGTTCATTTTAGACCCGAGTTTGTCTGTAATTGAGCTCAGAATGTAGTCTCTGTTGAAGTTATTATTTAAATGTTGTCTGTTATCTTCAGGCCAGGGCTCAGATGGAGGAGCGCTTGGCTGAGTTCATCGAGGCGTACTCACCTGAGAACGTGCTGCCGCTGGCTGACGGGGTCCTCAGCTTCATCCACCACCAGATCGCCGAGCTGTCCCGAGACTGCCTGACCAAATCTCGTGAAGGCCTCATCTCCACCGTCTACTTCTACGAGCTGCAGGAAAACCTTGAGAAGCTGCTACATGAGGTGAGCATGTGTGTGTGTGTGTGTGCGTTTCTGCTTGTATGAATTGATATCTCACTTTACTTGACTGGTTTATTAAATAGTTTTATTAGTTCCATAATATTTCATTAGTTCAATGTTTGTCTGTTGGCTATTTAAAGAAATGATCTAGTTAATATCTAGTTAAAGGATCAATTATAATGCATTTCATTATTATAATTTTTTATTTGTATTATTATTATTCGTAATAGTGGTAATATCAGAAATTTTAATTCCACACCATCAGAAATTGTTGCAAAATTCACTATTCACAAATATTTTAATACTTAATGTAATAAACATTAAATATTAAAACATTAAATATTTTACTAAATGATTTTAAATTAAAAAAGAAAAATTTAATTAAATGTAAGCTTCTGCTTACATGAAAAATCTATCTAAAGTAATGAGAAAAAAAGGCAAATTATTTGTAAAATTGAACTAAAACATATATTTATTAATTTATTTGGTAATTTAAGAATTAATTATCTTATTATTTTATTTTATTATTAAGTATTTAATTATTTATTTAATATATTGTTTAATTTGGAGTCATTCAGCCCTTCATACATTATGGCCATGATCAAATCTTTTCCTTGAGCTTCAAATTTTGTAACCAACTATATATTTTTCTACAAAACTAATTTCGAGCATCCTAAATAATATGAATTCACTCAAGTGTGTGTCCGAACTGTTGACTGACCGGGTAGATTAAATGATTTTTAATTTTCCCATTAAGATTTTTAAGAGATTTCAGTAGTCAAAAGTATCTCTAACTTGTGATATCTGTCAGGCCTATGAGCGATCAGAGAGCTCAGAGCTGACCTTCATCGCAGAGCTGGTGAAGAAACTCTTCATCATCATCTCCCGTCCTGCCCGACTGCTTGAATGTCTGGTGAGAGTCTCCACAAACACACACACACACACACACACACACTTGATCTGCCGGTCGCTGGGCTTGGTCGTTTCTTCAGCTTACTTTGTGCAGTTGTGATGGCAACTGGCTGATGGGGTCACCAGGGGTCAGGAGAAGAAAGTACGATGTACTGAAAGGCCCGAGTGTAACAAAACCCTCGACTGGTTTTTATCAAACACAAAAGACCCCTGAAAATGTGTCCAGTAGTGCGATCACTGAAAATATGGATCAGTGGTTAAATAAATAATATGGATCACCAGATAAATACAAATGTGGACATGAAATATTGTGACATGAGTTATTTTGGTGATACTTACGATAGTGAAAAATAGTTAATGCATTAACTAGCAAAAACTAACAACGAGTAATAGATTTGTTACAGTGTTTATTAATCGTTCTTAACATTATTTAATGAAAATACAACTTTTAACCCATTTTTAGGTTCATGTTAACTCAGGTCCACTGAATATGAACAGATATAATTTTAATTTTAATAAAAAATTCACAAACTAGTATTTTTTTAATTCTTAGTTCATGTATTACAGTTTCCTCAAAGATATTAAGCAGCAGTTTTCAACATTAATAATAATAATAAATATTTTTGACTGAAGACTGGAGGAATGATGCTGAAAATCCACAAGAATAAATAACATATTAAAATACATACAATATAAAAAAACAGTTATTTAAAACTGTAATAATATTTCACAATATTACTGTTTTTACTGTATTTTTGATCAAATAAATGCAGCCTCGGTGTGCATAAGAGATTCTTTCAAAGGTATTGAAAAGATCTATCAACGCCAAATATTTGAGCAGATGTGTATTAAGTACAGAATGCAGAAATTTAGCAAAAATGCTATTTTTTCCATGTTTCTCCAGGAGTTTAACCCTGAAGAGTTTTACCACCTTCTGGAGGCAGCAGAAGACCACGCTAAAGAGGGCCAGCTGATGAAAGCAGACATCCCGCGATACATCATCAGCCAGCTCGGCCTGACCAGAGACCCTCTGGAAGGTGAGAAGGACAAACACGACCGAACATCCTCACACAGCGAGCGCGTGTGTCTCTGGAGGGAAAGAGCGTAGAAGAAGCCGGGGAGAGGAAGGGAAATGTAGGTCATACTGAGAGACATTGTTGAGATTATGGAGCAGGTGAAGGTGGTGCACAGGCGGTGGGAAGTTTGGATTCCTGCCAAGAACACAGGGAGATGTGTAAGCAACGCTGGGAAGCTGGCCAAAAGCAGCCTGGATACACTTATTCTCTCTCACTGCAGAGCTAAACACAACAAAACACTTAACAGGCAGAAAATTCACTGTGTGAATTCACCAGTTTAATTTACAGATTTATGTAAGATGTTTTTATGTTCATTTCCACCTTATAAACAATGTGACTCAGTCTCATCAGCCCTAATTAAGTAGCATTGGCTCGACCAATGGTGTTGAGTTTAGACCATTGACTGACCAATGGCAGACTGATGTAGCATTTAAAAAATAACCATTATTTTTGCTGTTCAGTTTAGTGCTGCTAATGGCATATCAGAGCGATTTCTGAAGGATCATGTGACACTGAAGACTGGAGTAATGATGATGAAAATTCAGCTTTGATCACTGGAATAAATTACATTTTAAAGTACATTCAAATAGAAAACAATTCTTTTAAATTTTAATATAAATTTACAATATTACTGTTTTACGGTATTTTTTAAATAAATGCAGCCTTGTTGAGCAGAAGACCTATTTAATAAAAATTCTAAATCTTATTGACTGCAAACTTTTGAACAGTGGTTTATTATTATTATTATTATTATTATATACCCATTATATAATCATTTAATTAATCTTGAGGCTATTTTAGGTTATTAATTGGCCTAGAAACGTGTCAAACTTCTAAAACAACTAATTTATGTCTCAGAGCCAGTACATGTTCACTGCATAGTAAAATGTATTAACCTACCTTGCTTCTTGCATGCAGAAATGGTGAATTTGGAGAGTTATGACAGCGAGGGACCCCACACGCCAGAGACGGACGACTCTGCTGAAGTGAGTGTATTAATATAATCATGTTTATATTGCTTTGCAATAATGAAAAAGATTGCAAAGATTGAAACGTTTACCCACTAGTAATTTAAGAGAAAAAGAGGGTGTGGAAAAAAACAGATCAAGATGTGTTATATAAGCCTGCAATGTTCTCCCTCTTTAACATGGAAACATATTTTTAATGAAGGACTAGGCAAACTCTCGCAGCACGTCAGGGATTCAGGATAAAAGTGGTAGAAATGAAACGGCATAGGGAGTGAAATTATACTCCAGTTGATTTATTTCCCCTGCACTGAATCCTTTATGTGTCTTTGTCTCAGGGGAAGCTCAAGGCCATCAAAGCGCCCTGTGAATCAGACTTCCAGACTATCAAACTCATCAGCAATGGAGCGTATGGGTGAGAATACCGCTATTCACTCTCAAATTACTCTGAAACTACTCAAAACCAATATGTAAATGTGTATAAAACAGATCTCTCCCTGTCGTTTGGATCGCAGAGCTGTGTATTTAGTCCGACACCGAGAGACTCGGCAGCGCTTTGCTATGAAGAAGATCAACAAACAAAACCTGCTCCTGAGGAACCAGATCCAGCAGGCGTTCGTGGAGCGGGACATCCTGACCTTCGCCGAGAACCCCTTTGTGGTCAGCATGTTCTGCTCTTTTGAGACGCGCCGTCACCTGTGTATGGTTATGGAGTATGTGGAGGGTAAGACATTATCCTCATTCTGCAGTTGATTGAATCCTAATTTCTACACACAACCCAGATTTTAGTCATTGTTTAGCCAATTAAAAACACTTTATTTTTTATTTAGGCGGTGACTGTGCAACGCTGCTAAAGAATATCGGAGCACTTCCTGTGGAAATGGCCCAGATGTACTTTGCCGAAACCGTTTTAGCGCTGGAGTACATTCATAATTATGGCATCGTACACCGAGACCTGAAACCAGACAAGTAAGTGATCGCCCCCTGTTGGAGTGGAGGACACGTATGAAAACAACTTATTGATCCAAAGTACTGTACAAAGTAGAAAAAAACTGTACTGCAAAAGCATCTTTTACACATTTTACACACGTGCATTAGTGCCCGTCCAATTATTCTGCAGCATTTGTTACTGAAGTATTTATCCCATTTATTTTTCTCTTTTTAGTTATAAGCTATAAACCAATCCAACCAGCAACAAGGTGAATCTCAAGTTCACGTTACAAACTTTGATTTCAGACAAAAAAAAAATTTCTTCAAAAGTAGAAGACTGTATTTTGTAAATAATTGCAACCAGGTAATATGCATATATGTGATGAAGGCATAGCTAGCTAGCATACTGTAGGCTGTGAAAGAACGTGAAAGAACTACAAACACATAAAGCACTGCAAATGACATCAGTGATTTCAACAGATGTTGAGTGTGTATGTAAAAAATATTTTAAGTTAAAAAATTTGCATGCACACACTCACACAAACATGTTTTCTTAAGTAGTTTGAGAGCATTAAAAATCTGCCTCATGTCAATAATAGTGACGTGATACTCCCAGTCTTCTGATTTGTGGAGATTTCTCTGCAGAATCATGGGTAATGTGGTTTTTCATAAGGAATTCTGAGGTTGATTATGACTATATTAAAAATACATTCAACAAAAGCTTATATGATCTATTAACTAACTCGTTGTTTACCGTAGGTCTGTCTTTAATGGCTTATAAGTTATCGTTAAAAATCAATTCTAACACTATGAAGAAAATAAACAGGATTTTTACTTTGGGGAACCGACTGTAGCTCTCTGTTACAAGGTGTAAAACAGATCTCATGTTGTCATTTATTTCTGAAGCGAACGCTCATGGTTTGTGGTTCTTCTTCACAGTCTGCTGATCACGTCGATGGGTCACATTAAGCTGACAGATTTTGGCTTGTCAAAGATGGGACTCATGAATCTCACCACTAACCTGTTTGAGGGACACATAGAAAAGGACGCCAGGGAGTTCCTGGACAAACAGGTAAGGAAAGAGGCATGTCCTCTTGTGATTCAGTTCACATGCCAGGTGTACACAGGATGGTATTGTCTCTCTGTCCCAGGTGTGTGGCACGCCGGAGTATATCGCCCCGGAGGTCATTCTCAGGCAGGGCTATGGGAAACCAGTGGACTGGTGGGCCATGGGTATCATCCTCTACGAATTCCTAGTGGGCTGCGTGCCGTTCTTCGGAGACACGACTGAAGAGCTCTTTGGTCAGGTGATCACAGGTGAGTCTGAATCTTGAGGTGAATCCTGATCAAACTTCATGTCCCAGCACATCAGAGCTAATATTAGCAGCAGCGGTGTTGATTTGTGCTAAAGCAAACACATTCTTCTTCTCTGGAAACCTCTTCAAAAGTGCTCCAGAGCTTTGTAATGCCATACACTGAAAAGTGCTGAAGAGCTTCAGTGCTGCCAACAGATTTCTGTGTGTGTGTTTGTGTAGATGATATTGAGTGGCCTAAGGGAGACGAGGCACTGCCTAGTGAAGCTCAGAGCCTGATCTCTGCCCTGCTGCAAACCAACCCACTAGTGCGACTGGGTACAGGTACACATCCACCAGTTTAACACACTTTCACACACTTACCGTATTTTCCGGACTACATACTTATGTATATACAGACTTATAGTCAGGTGCGACTTATTTATCAAAATTAATTTGACATTAACCAAGAGAAAACATTACCTTCTCCAGCCACGAGATGACGCTCTATACTGCTCAGTGCTCTAGAGGCTGTAGATGGTAATGTTTTTTCTTGGTGCTTGGTTCTAAATAAATGCGACTTATAGTCCAGTACGACTTATATATGTTTTTTTCCTCATCATGACGTATTTTTGCACTGATGCGACTTATACTCAGGTGCGACTTATAGTCCAAAAAATACGGTATGTTATAAGTCAAGACGTCATGAATTCAGATTGGACATATGAGGCCATATTTTAACAATCTAAACGCAAAGTGTAAAGTGCATGGCACAGGTGCTATCAGGGAATGTCCAAACGGTTGGCGCGCCCGGGCGCATGGTCTAAATGGGTTGTCCCTATTTTCTTAATGAGTAATGGGTGTTTTTTTGGGCGTAACATGCAATAAACCAATCAGAGTCTCATCTTCCATTCATTTTAAGAGTCAGTTGCGCTCGTGTCATGACGGATTTGCTATTTACACAGCTGTATTTGGCATGTGCAAAGACAGAACGCGTCTCCGAAATGAAACGGAGCTGCTCATGTGTGAGCAAATATATAGCCTAATTCTGATATATGCGATGACTATCCATTATGACATGTAGGCATTTATATATATATAAATTTTGCATTGCATTACTTTGTAATATTTGGCATGTTTGTGTGCTGCTGTGCATCCCTGAGTTTAATAAGCAGCGTGTACGTTCTTTAAATAACAAAGAAAAAACATTGCGTCAGACCTTAGACCAGGTTTGAGTTGGTCTATGGCGCAGTCTATTTTCAGCACCTTAAAAAGCGCCTGAACACACCACTTTTGATAGTGCATTCAAAAATTATTTCTCAAAAGTATCGCAAGAATGCATTGATGCTTTTGGAAATGGCAGCCCAGAACAATCCTTATCAGAGGACAGAAAAACATTATATGTTTGAGTTGTTTCACAATGAACAAATTGTAATTGTCAGAATAAAAAGGTTGCATTTTATGTGTGCAACACCCTGTGACAGAGGCAGTCCCTTAAGAAGATGAACCATGATTTTACTAAAGTTTTTATAAATTTTTAACAGGATTGCGTGTTTATCTATTTGTCTATAAATGTGCTTCTCTTTACACTAACAGGTGGAGCGTTTGAAGTAAAGCAGCACTCGTTTTTCTTGGGATTGGACTGGAATGGTTTACTCCGACAGAAGGCCGAGTTTATCCCTAATCTAGAGTCTGAGGAGGACACCAGCTATTTCGACAGTAAGGACACTTGATCGCCATCTCTCTATCTCTCATCATCATCATCTCATACTCCCTCTGTTTCAGCACGGTCCGAGCGTTATCGGCACATCAACTCCTACGACGAGGACGACACCAATGACGATGAGCCAGTAGAGATAAGACAGTTCTCCTCCTGCTCGCCGCGCTTCAGCAAGGTCAGTCTGACACATGGCTGCATTCATATTTCATGCTTTCTTTCTCAGAAATACCCTTGAATCTGTAAACAGACACATTAACACTTATCTTTCTTCTTTATCTTTCTTCTTATTTAATTTTTAATGGTCCATCAAGGTCACATTGCATGCTCAGATTCCTTTTAGAGAACGGACATAATTGTCACAATTTTAACTCCATTGATTTTGTTTATTTTCTAAAAACATTTTTTGTATAGATGTGCAACCCTCTTCAGAACCACTTGTTGAACCAAGACCTTGGATTAAATATTTCAAGTGATTTCAAGCACTAAATATAACAAAGGAAAAAAAAGCCACCATAAAGCACTACTGTTCAAACAGTCAGATCAAAGATTATTTAATCTTACTGACAGAAGTCTCTGACAGAAGTTTTTTTTTATATATTTGAATATATTCTAAAATGAACTTTATTCCTTTGATGCAAAACTTAATTTCAAGAATCATTACTCCAGTCAGTTCAGTGTCACATGATCCTTCAGAAATCATTCTGATATGGTGATTTACTGCTCAAGAAACATTTCTGTGATGAAATGCAGCCTTTGTTCTGTCTTTCAGGTGTATAGCAGCATGGAGCACCTGTCCCAGCTGGAGCAGAAGACACCTGTAGTAACCCGTCGAGAGCACAAAGGTCGCCGTGATGACAAGACGGCCAAGCGGGAGAGTCTGGGAAGCTTGAGGGACAAGAGCTGGAGGACAGGCTCACCTGAGATGTACGTTTGAGAGAGTTAAATTATATAAATGCATATGAAGACATTCTATCAAAATTATTGAATTTTAACAATCCCTCTCAACTACTTACTTTTTTTTCTTTTTTTTCTTTTTTTCACAGGAAGCGTCTATCATACTCTGAGTCTTTGTATATGGACGGAGATTACAGTCCTCCTATGGGTGCCCGGCGCCGTTTTTCCGCCCTAATGGACACCCACAGGTTTGCCGCTACTCAAGAGGGCGATGGAGAGCTCTCAGAAAAACAGGGTGCTGCTAAAACCTCGGCATCATTAGTAGAGGGAGCCACCACACCGTCATCGCCAAGTGCTAATGAACAGAGGAATGCTGGAAAGGAAGTTATGTCGGCAAGTAAAGGGGCAGGTAAGTGGAAATGAAAAAGAATATTATAGACAGTAGAGTTTCAGATAAACATATTTTCTGTGTATATAAAATTTTGCAGACAAGCCACTGAGACCAGGTGAGATATCAGCACCAAAGGCTATACCAGGAGCCATAGCAGTGGTTGGTAGGGACGGGGTGGCCATGGGTGACACCGTCGGACAGCGAGCGACCAAAGATCTGGTGCTTCGGCAAGCGCGTCACCAGCAGCTGTCAAGCGATGGGGAGAAACGCACCTCACGTCCCAGCAACAAGGTCATCAAATCTGCATCTGCCACCGCTTTGTCTGTCATCATACCCGGAGGTACAGTTCAGCCTTCATTCCTTGTGAGAACTTGTCATACATTCGTTATACAAATAATGCCAAGTGCAAAAAAATTTTATATATTGATTATTGATTTACCAATATCTAGTTGAGCAGCACGGTAGTTCTCCACTGGCCAGTCCAATGTCCCCACGCTCTCTCTCATCCAACCCCTCATCACGAGACTCCTCTCCCAGCCGTGATTACTGCCCCACTGTAACGGTGCTTCGTTCACCAATTACTATCCACCGCTCTGGCAAAAAGTATGGGTTCACACTCCGTGCCATTCGGGTCTACATTGGAGACACTGACATCTATAGTGTGCACCACATAGTCTGGGTGAGACAGCAATACAACATGAAAAAATGGTTGATTGACTATAGAACAGATTTGCAGCAATAGTTTTGTTGAAGCTAATTCCGTCCTTAACCAATCACAGCATGTGGAGGATGGAGGCCCTGCTCAGGAGGCGGGACTATGTGCTGGTGACCTCATCACTCATGTCAACGGTGAATCTGTGCATGGATTGGTCCATACCGAGGTGGTAGAGCTTATACTTAAGGTGAGACACAAAATGTTCTCATCAACGAGGGAAAATTGTAAGTTAGACTACACAGAGAAGTAATAACAGACATGACCTGAGAAAGATTTATTGATAGCTGTCCAAACAGTCCTATATGTTTCTTTGCTTTTTCTTTTTTCAGAGTGGAAACAAGGTAACTGTGACCACAACACCTTTTGAAAACACATCCATTAAAGTGGGACCAGCACGCAAGTCCAGTTGCAAGTCCAAGATGGCTAGACGCAGTAAGAGGACAGTCAAAGAGGGACAGGAGAGGTAAAATGTGCCTCCAGTTGTGAAGATTGTCTATATAAAGAATATCTTTCATCTTTTTTTTTACCCCTGTCTGTTTCTCTATTTTTCTTCCATGATCATTCACAGTAAGAGGCGTGGGTCTTTGTTCCGCAAAATAACTAAGCAATCCAACTTGCTGCATACGAGCCGTAGCCTGTCATCTCTAAACCGGTCCCTGTCATCCAGCGATAGTCTTCCTGGCTCTCCGACACACAGCCTGTCCGGTCACTCCCCTACCCAGAGCTACCGCTCAACCCCTGAGTCATCCCACCTTGGTGAGTAGATCAATGCATATGTTGTGATATCAAAGGTAAAACCAGCAACTTTAAAAGTTTAGTGTATACATTCATTTCAATTGCCTTTTGATATTCTTGACCCAGGTGCCTCCTCCCAGAGCAGTTCTCCTGCCTCCAGTGCCCCGAATTCCCCCGCAACAACCCAGCATATGAGACCCAGCTCCCTGCATGGACTTTCCCCCAAACTACACCGCCAATACCGTTCAGCCCGCTGCAAGTCAGCAGGCAACATTCCTTTGTCTCCATTGGCTCATACACCATCCCCAACTCAGTCCTCACCACCTCCTTTGCCTGGGCACACAGTCGGGAGCTCCAACACCACCCAAACCTTTCCTGCCAAACTACACTCATCTCCACCAATCATAAGGCCTAGACCCAAGAGTGCTGAGCCACCCAGATCACCACTACTCAAAAGAGTGCAGTCAGCAGAGAAACTTGGGTCACCTCTTTCATCTTCATCTGATAAGAAAGGTGGGATTGGGTTGATGAGGAAGCACAGTTTGGAGGTTGGACATTCAGATTATCGTAAGGATGGTTTCCACTGTGAGCTTGGCCTCCAGAGTTTGGTGGAAATTGAGGGTGAGAATCTGGCATCTGCTCCAACAACTTCTCCTTCACCCACTCAACCGACACCATCATCGCCTGAAAAGGGCGTTCTGAAGCCGGCCAGGAAGCTGGGCAGGCAGGAGTCACCTTTGAGTAGAGATGCTTTGCTTGCCGGGAGAGAAAGGGATCGAGACAAGGAGAGGACTGGTGAACCAAGTCAAGCTAGTGAAGCTAAAACAGGGGTGGTTAAAGAGACCCTCTCTTCTGGTGGCATTACTCTATCTGGAAATAAGAAATCTGCAAGTGTTGAAGCGTATCAGCGGCCCCCTTCCACACTGCAGGAAAGTTGCCAAGCCAAGCCTCAGACTTGGCAGCCTCCATTGACCAAGTCTTCTCCGGTAGCATCAGAGTCCAAACCTCTATTCCAAGTTGCCTCTCTTCCATCGCCCCTGACCACGTCTTCCCCGTCTGTCAAAGCAACAGATCCAAGTTTCATTAAGGAAACAGCAAATGATGACCAAGGAAGTCTAACAAAAGTTGCCCAAAGCCAGGCACTAGGAACAACTAAGCCTTCATACTCTGTGAGTACATTTGGTGTTATTAACAAAGAGTTGTTGGAGAAAGAAGGGGGAAAGGATACTGGGAAGACTTCAACTTCAGTCAAGCCAAGTATGCCATGCAGTGATCTCGGGAAGACAACAAGCACAGAGATAACCAAAGCAAATAATGGACCAGGTGATGGAGAGGGTCTCAAAAAGAGCATATTAGATTCCCATACCAGAACTTTAGATGTCAGGGCAAGAACTGCTCCATCCAAAGGGGTTGTCCCATCTCACCCACCCCAGGTGCAGTGCTCTGCTTTGGGAAAACTTAGGCAGGACAAGGGCTTAGCTCCGGTCAGCTGCTACCGGGGAACACTGGATTGGGAAGACAAATGCCTCTTGGAAGTAGTTGAGGAACACTCTCCATCTCCCACTTCTTCTCCAACTGGAGTTCCTCCTGATCTGCCCAAAACTCAACTTCAGTCTCCTGGTGAAAAATCTGGTTTGGCTACACAGTTGAGAAGCACAGGGAAATCCATAGGGCCTGATAAAGGCGGACCTCAGGAGGGGCCCAAGGCCAAAGATACCACTGAATCATTGGGGGTCACCAAGACTTGTGCACCAGGAAGACCTGATCCTTCTTCTGGGAGTAGACCAAGCTCCAAAGTAGTCAGCCAGAGTCCTACTAGCACCTCTCCGCAGGTGAAGACTGTCATTACTCCTCAGAATGGCTCTTGATCTTCTGCTAGTTGGAATAATAAATGCATTTTTTTAGGGTTAAGCTGAATTAAAGGTTTTTGAGCACTTAGATGTTAAGGGACATTCCACCCAGTGAAAAAAAGACACTAAAACATATTACGCTGAACAAAGACAACAACTCCAAGGTTATTTTAAAGGCTGTTATTTAGTGTACATGCAGAGCTGCATCAGAAAAAGTTATAGAAGTATTATATTAGAATGTGTGTTGGGTATTTGTGTATGAGGTGATGATTGGGTGCATGTTTTGTGGTGCTTGTGCTACAAAGTAAAAAAAAATTGACAAGCGCAAAGTGCTTTAACAGATCAAGCAATGCTGAATTCTATGAACACCAAAACAATGTTATGTGTACTTTTCCTAAGGTGACCAACCACTTAATTTCCTTAAACACAAAAACTGAAAAGAATTTGTTCAAGGTTCCAGCATATCAAGTTTTTGGCATTGACAGAACGCATTGCTTCTTTTGCAGTTTTTGTTTTTTGGGCTTCTTACATGATTCAGGAGTTTCTAATCAGGTTTAGCATAACCATTAGTGCAGGAGCAGCAATGCCCCCCACCACCCCACAACATGACCCCAGAACCAAGGGGGGACCTCCCCCCATTGTCTTAGAGCAGACCAAGAATGGACTGGAACTAATTGAGGTTTAAGTCAATGCCATACCGTTCTGTGAAAGGCCGCCTCTGCATTAGTGGCTAGTGCATACTGCTTTAGCCATGAGGAGGATGTTGCCTAAACCATAGATTTATTCCCCTTATAAAATTCCCTCTTAACTAAGTCTCTCATCATACTGAATTAAGACAGTTGAAACTGTGGACATTTTGTTAATTGTGCAGATTGATGCCTTCTGAAGTAAATATCAGTCCCTTAACAGAAAGCTGGTGCATTTGAAAGACTGAAATATTTAAAGCTTACATTGAAATAACTCCACCAATATAATAAATGGTATTATAAATTTAGCATCTTGTAGCTACATTTAGCTATTTATTTTCAAATCAAATCAAACTAACTAAACTGAAAAGACAATGGTATTCCTCCGAGATAATCATTGATCACAGACAGTTCCTTAGTATGCATTGGCAAGCAGGCACCTCTATGTTTGCATACTTGCATATAGTGTGTTTCTAGCCTTACAGTGTCTCTGTAAATTTACAGTTTACTGGCAGATTTAATACTCACACGTAGGTCAATGTAATGCACAGCGCTTGACATGGACTGGTGCATCTCTACTCTATTTTGTGCTACTGAATTCTCTTTGAAAGTGATGGTTGACCTCACTGTGACTCTAGCGCTCAAGTCTCATATTCGCTACCTGAATAATAATTCTCCAGCCATGGGGGTTTGCAGTTGGTTAAAGCAAGGGGTCAAAGTTTGGCTGTTAAGTATGGCCCAGTTAGCCCCTGATGTTAGATGTCATAACTACACCATCTGGCTGTTAAAGAGAGCATTCACAGTCATTCAAAAGAAGCTGTGTATTGAAAGAATGCAAATGCATTTTGTAAATCAATAAAATGAGGTGAAATGAGTGGTTAAGGGTTTGAACATCTCTGCAAGTCTCTGGCTATGTTTTCTGGAGCAGTGGCTATTGAAAGTGAGATCATAAACTAAAAAACATAATGATTTAAGTGCTAAATGCATATCAAGAATTTCGGAGTACATGAGCATTGTCTTTTCATAACACAGGTCTTGATTACAGAAATTGTTGGATCAGCAAATTAACGATGGTTGTTGGAATCTGACTGAAAGAGGATTCTATGGTAAAAATATTCTGTAGTTGCTCAGGCATCAGTAAATGTCACTGTTGTCATGGCAACGCGGAGCCGGTGCAGCCTGTCGCCTGTTGACATTTCTTTGTGTGGTCTGAATGTTGTTCACTAACATGCAATGAAAATATCACTAAACATGTGTTACTAAAGTAACTCTGTTTTAACTTAAACTTATGCAAAACAAATGTTTGTAGGGATGTGTGGGGATTTTTTGCCATATCCATTGAAGCATCAATAGCAAACATTAGTAAAGATGAACAGTGGTTTTACTACAGTAACCATAGTTTACCCTAGTGAAACATAATAAAGAAATAGTATAAACCCATAATAACCACATATATATTTGATTTATCCTTTTCATTATTTTTTATGCCATGTATAAATAAGCATATTGCTAGTTTTAAAACAAATATATCAAGAAGATGGTGATGATGATGGAGATGATGATAAGGAGTGGCTGAAATAGATGGATTTATGCTGCCACCTGATGGATAACACAAACACTGTCACCAGAGTGTTACATCACTTACATCTTATATTTACAGGGATAATAGTAGTATGGGTTGCAATCAGTGACGAAACCAAGAGTGCTTTATTTATTTGTATTTCACTGTAACGTACAAAGGTCTTGAATTGCTGTAGCATGATGATGCCTTTGGATAGACATTAAGATATCGATTAATCTTTCCATAAATGTATTCTGACGTTGCTTATCTCTCATCAACTCTCATCTCACATAGCTTTTGCCGTTTCATATCTGGTTTCAGTATTAGTGATTTAATGTATTATATAGAAACTCAACAGAGTATACCAGAGAGTTATTTGGATGCATCAGTGAAATGGAGAAGTGACGACAAAATATGCACAAAATAATGTTAAAATTTTGGGTGAAGGTGTGAATATATCTGATGTTATATTTGTAACACACAAGAAAACTGATTTTCAGTTGTTGTTGTTTTTTGTTTTTTTTTCATATTCGGCCCTTTCCCGTGCATGAATTCTCTGTTGTGGTTAAAGGCAACTAACATTTCACTGGCCTGAATGTTTCCACCATGTGACTGTTACAGCGGATGGAATATGAGACTAATGTTTTATAATGATCACTTACTCTGTGCTGTAAAGCCCTGTGTCTTATTCAGCTCTGAATGATTGGATTTACACTGCACAACAGATTCACAGAGTGGACTGAAAACAAGAATCCACACATATTGAAAGTATCCGCTCCTATATGTCAGATTATATTGTGTTTGTGTTCATGTGGCCATATTTGAAAAAGTTCCTTTTTTATTTTATTTTTTATTGTAATTTCCTATAAAATGTGATCTTATGAGAATGCACTTTATTTCATGTGATTTTTTGTATATGTTCTTTGTTGTTTTATCCAACTGTCCAAAATTCTGTACAATACTGTACATGGAGGTATATAAAGATATAAAGGTATTCCTACACAGGATAAATTAAGAGGATCTCAGTCTTGTATCACCTGTTATGAGGCATTTTGGACATTCATTTGTTAGTTTATTCTATTTATTTGGCTCTGTACATCAATTTATTTACAGCAAACATCAAGCGATCCATTAACTGAGGTGAATTGTGTGTAATCTATTAATAAAGAGATATTGTATAAAATGACAAGCTTGTTTTATTTGCTTTGGAGAATAACCTACTAAACTTGAACTGGAAAGTTCATCAAGACAAAAGGTGAACCAGAACCTTCTTGTCTATTTGTTCGAGTTGCTAGGGTTTTTGCTGGTTAAGGTATTGCTAGATTCTTAGTCAAGTCTAAATAGTAATAGACTTTTGGTCACAGATCTTTTGACCTCCCTTATCACTGTTTAAGGGATTATTAGTTAACACTACTCAAACTGACTTTTTGCGAATACAAAAACTAGCTGATACTTTTATTATGAACACAGCGATGCTATTAGTGCTTTGCAAGCAGAGTCTACTCAACTGCAAACAAAGCATAACACTACCATCAACTTTTTCTGGTTTATACTAGTAATTATGAATGTATGACACACTTTGTCTACGAAAACTGGAACATGAGGAATTTTTTTCCCCTCATAAATGTAAAATCTGACTAACGAAATAAATACCTAAATTAATTATTTCCTTTTGATAACACAGGCTATCGCTTTACTTTATATTCATCTTGTATGTACATATTTGATCAATTAAATAAATTAATAAAATAATTAACTGACCACAGTTTCTCGTACGTGTAGATCGTCCAATCATTAAACGGCAACTGTCAAACCTGACCAATCACGTCGCTCGGTGGGCGGGTCGAGGTTGCGTAGCCGCATTGACAACAGGAAGTGTCTGCATACTGGTTTAAATCGCTTGCTGTTTTATACGCTCTTCGTCAGCTCGGGAGCCGCGCAAGATTGTAAAGACTCAGAAACTCATGACTACTGCTTTAATCGATAACGTGCTCGCCAGGACGACGGCGCCTGATGAGGCCTGAGCTCGGTTTCACACAGCGGTCGTCCTTGCCAAGACTCCTCCAGACCAGCGCTCGAGCAGCTCCACACTGACCGGACGTCGCTGCCTATTTATAGCAAAAATAGGAAAATATCCGGAACATCAAACATGCCGGGTCTAACGTGAAGGTAAACGCTTCTAGCTGGTCAAAATAAACTTTGAATCGCATTAGAGTCGCAGTTTTGGTCAGTGTCTGGATACATGATACCTGTCCTCACACTTGATTTTACTTAATTCCAGACAAATCAGGCTGCCTTTTAAATAGCTGGGTCATTTTAAGGACATTAAAAGCTGTATCATGACTAAAAGTGGGCGATTGCTCCGTGCAATTATGAATGACTTATTTCTAATTACATGATTTCACAGTAAACTGGATTTTCCTCTGTTGGGCTGTGTTTAAAATGAAACACTAGTGTACTGTACTATGTGCATTATATACTTAAATTAAAACTAAAATTAAATTAAATTTATGCATTTAGCAGACGCTTTTATCCAAAGCGACTTACAGTACATTCAGGCAATCAATTTTTACATATCAATATTTTTATATACTTATACTGCATTTTTCTTTTCTGCAATGGTGACCTCAAGAAGTTGCATGTTGAATTGAGCGAGGGCAGTCTAGTTATCATTTTGTAAATAAAAGATGTTTAATTAGGACAGGACAGGACAGGCACTGCATTGTGGGAAACACATAGTTTAATAGTTTATGCAAGCAGGCAATCCTGTGCAAACAGAGAGTTCATACACTGTTATCATGCCAGTAATCAAGTATACATGTAGTATGCTATTCTGAATGAAGCCATTGTGATGACCTGGCTGTTCACTTTTTCTGCTGAGCACTCGGAGGTCACATGGTCGAAAATTCACATGCATCCACTTTCTCCAAGCAGTCTAGTGTACTAGGATGAAGTGGAAATTTTTATAGATTTCGCATTATTGGGAAATGACGTTGACTGTCATCGTGAACTGGTGACACTGTCTCATTTCCCTTCATTAGACCGTAAGCTCCTTGAGAGAATAAGTAAATGGGAAGTGAGAACATTCCCACAGTAATGTGTGCGTGGTCTCTTGTGTCTGTCAGCTGGCACACCTGTCCTCAGTCAGGGCTCATGTGACCGGCTCTTTCACACACACACAGCTGGATTGTTTGCGTAACACACAGGTGGCATGTTTTCTAGTTCGAAAGATGTGTACTGTGGTGTAGTGAGTAATTCAAGTTGTGTGACTTCTTTGATGCTTCTACAGAAAGTGCTGTAACTCTTTTATGGTATTAAGTTGGTTTTATAGATCCATGTTGGTAATTACAGGCAGAGTTCCCATAGTCAAGGAAAGCATGGAAATATCAGTGAAATTTAAATAGTTTTTTCAGGCATAGAAAACCATTTAAATAAAATAATTTTAAAAAATCTACATACACTATAATTGTTTTTAATTAATACTTTTATTCAGCAAGAACACATCAAAATGATCAAAAGTGAGAGTAAAGACATTTAGGTTACAATATATTTAAATTTCAAATTCATCAGAGAATCCTGAAAAAATATATTGCGGTTTCTTTCTACAAAAACTTTAACTGATTTCAATATTGATAATAATAAGAACTTTTTCTTGAGCACTAAATTCAGCTTTGCCATCACAAAAATTACATAAAGAAAATAGAAAAGTTATTTGAAATTTGAAATAATATTTCAAAATATTACTGTTTGCTGTAAATATTACTTATCTCAATTATACAACATTGTTCAAGCAAATCTAAAACATATCGGAAGTAGAAACACAATCTGGGTAGACATGCATGAGTAAATCGGGGCAGCTTGACGCGTCAATGGAAAGGTGCTCTTGCTGAATGCGGGGCGTACATTTTTTGTTTGTTTGGAGTCCATGCCAGCTGCCCTGAATTTGATCTCTTGAAGGAAGAAAAGAAAGAAAGGAAAATGAAAAGTGAGAGTGATGTGGAGGGAAGCTGATCTATGGGAGTGATTGATTGGTGCTCTTGCTTTGATTCAGCCAATGAGAGGCAGCGAAGTGTCTCCAGTCCCATTCAATTGCAAATGTCACTGACTGATTGCAATTGGATAAATAAATGAAAAAACAGGAGGGGGACTAAGGAAGGTTTTGAGTTCAGTAAATCAGAGCTGTTTTATTTCAGAAGGTCAAGGAACTACCAATTGCTCATTCATCAAAAATGTACCAAGAAATGAAGGAACCTCTCATCTCTGTGTTTCAGGCTGAAGTTCCTCTGTAATGCTGCTGTATCCAGCCTGAACCATGAACTCTGTGTCTCCCAGTGGCGTTCAGTACATCGTGGGCGGCGGCGCTCATGAGGACAAGCCCTCGGCGCAGTCCAGACGCCACAACGGCCTCGGCTCAGCGCCTGACGGCCTCAGAGAAGGCTCCGGAGAGCCCGATGAAGTGGATCGCCTGAAAGCCAAGTTCATGTCCGCCTGGAACAACGTCAAATATGGTTAGTTTTCAAACACATGATTGGGATTGTTACGGTTTGCGAAAACTGGTTTGTATGACTGACACCAAATAATGCCTCAAATGGTTAGTTCCTTTTTTCTCAAGCTATTTTTGAAGGCAGATGTAGAGGCCTGTCTTTTACAAATGACGACAACAAATATCACTGACTGTATCTCAGTGAGTTCCTGTCATCATTTTCCCAGGCTGGACCGTTAAAACTAAAACTACCTTCAACAAGACCTCTCCTTTGATCCTCCTGGGTCGGTCCTACCTGTTCAACAGTGAAGGTGCGTCATGTGATCTGCCTGAGAGTTGAGTCAACTCAACCTATGAATGCTTTTAGTCTGCATTTTAAATTAGAGAATAAAGCTTATACAAATGTTGAAGGTTGTATTCCTTTGCATCTCAATCCCAGATGAGGTGGATGGTTTCCGGCAGGCGTTCGTGTCGTGTGTGTGGCTCACCTACAGGAGGGAGTTTCCTCAGCTGGAGGGATCCAGTCTGACCACAGACTGCGGCTGGGGCTGCATGCTGCGCAGCGGACAGATGCTGCTGGCGCAGGGGTTACTGCAGCATCTCATGCCTCCAGGTCTGACTGTCCCATTTTTTTATTTGCATGTAAATGAAATGCAAATTATAAAGAAATATGTTAATGATGCAAAGCAGAGTGCCTAAAACCTGCATAAATATAAAAAAAATACTTTTATTAACCATAATAAACAACAACTGTTGTTAAGTCATATAGATCATTAGTGCTGTAATACACACCATACTGTTAAAAAATTTGGGGTTGGATAAAAAAAAAAAAAAATGTTTTTGAAAGAACATTTTGCTTACCAGTGCCGCACTTACTGGTTTAAAGATACTGTAAAAAAAAAAACAGCAATATTGTTACAATTAAAAAAAAAAAGTTTTCTACTTACCGTATTTTTCGGACCATAAGTCGCACCTGAGTATAAGTCGCATCAGTGCAAAAATACGTCATGATGAGGAAAAAAACATATATAAGTCGTACTGGACTATAAGTCGCATTTATTTAGACCCAAGAACCAAGAGAAAACATTACCTTCTACAGCTGCGAGAGGGCGGTAGACGGTAATGTTTTCTCTTGTTTCTTGGTTCTAAATGACTGCGACTTATGGTTATGTAATTTTGATAAATAAGTCGCACCTGACTATAAGTCACAGGACCAGCCAAACTATGAAAAAAAGTGCGACTTATAGTCCGGAAAATACGGGTAAATAGATTTTAGAATGTGATTTATTCCTGTGATGCAAAGCTGTATTTCCAGCATCATTACTCCAGTCTTCAGTGTCACATGATCCTTCAGAAATCTGTCTAATATGCTGATTTGCTGCTCAAGAAACATTTCTTATAATTATCAATGTTAATAACAGTTGTGCTGCTTAATATTTTTCTGGAAAACATGATATATATTTTTTTTTTCTGGGTTCTTCGATGAATAGAAAGTTAAAAAGAACTGCATTTGATTGAAAAATAAATCTTATGAAACATTGAAAATTTATTTTCTGTCATTTTTAATCAATTTAATGCATTTGTTTTGTTTTTTTGGAAATCTTCCTGACCCCAAACTGTGAAATGGTGTCTGCTGCTCTCTGTATCCCAGACTGGAGGTGGGCAGATTGTCATCCACTGACAGATGTGGATTTTGAAGTGCTGAAGCCTCGCTCTCCCTCCCGTCCAGCCGCCATGTCTCTTCCGTCTTTCAGTTCTTCCTGGACCAGCCCCATTTCCCAGAGGGACCCGAGCTCTGGCAGCAGTGAGGGACACAGGAGGACCCCGGGGGGGTGTCCTGCAGCCAGCAATGAGCCTCAGGTGGAGGCTTTGCACCGAAAAGTGGTGTCTTGGTTTGGGGACCACCCCTCAGCTCCTTTTGGTGTCCACCAGTTGGTGGAGCTGGGAAAGGAGTCTGGGAAGAGGGCAGGGGACTGGTACGGCCCGTCCGTAGTGGCTCATATGCTGAGGTTAGAGGAGAGCAAATTAATGTTATTGTATTTAGATGTAAAAGCTTCATTTTAATGACTTTGTGATGATGTGTCTTCTTCTGCCAGAAAAGCAGTGGCTAGATCCGCTGAGTTACACAACCTTGCTGTATACGTGGCACAGGACTGCACGGGTGAGCTTTCATGCTGGGTTGTGCATCATCATGCGGTCATTTATAAAAACCAGTTAGTGAAACTGAAAGTTTTTCCTGTTTCTAAGTGATGTTTAGCTCATGCTTCTGCTTCTGTGTGTGCCGCAGTGTATAAAGGAGATATCATGAGGTTGTGTGAGCTGTCCGAGTCTGCTGGCACAGGCTGGAAATCAGTCATCATCCTAGTGCCAGTACGACTCGGAGGAGAATCGTTAAACCCTTCCTACATTGAGTGCGTTAAGGTACATCATCTACTGCACATCAACTCAGTAGTTACGTATGTAATGTATGAAGTGAACAGATATTATGTTATATTATATATTTACGGAGCAAGTTACATTTACAAAAGTTATTTCTATACGTAAAAATATACAATATACAAATAAAGGGTCTACTTTAATGTTTCAAATAACTGTGAACATAAAATGTCAAAATATGGGTGAAAACATGTCATCACCTTTTAGCCTGACACACATATTTGTGTAAAAATGAACCAAATGATATTAAAAACTTAACTACATTATTATATTGTAAAACTATAATAAAAATGAAATTTTATTTATATATATATATATATATATATATTAGTGCTGGGCAACGATTAAATATTTTAATCTCGATTAATCGCATGATTTTCTGTGATGAATCGCGATTAATCGCAGCATGCGCAAAATTCAATAATGAAATCAAAAGTAGTGTATTGTGTAATTTTATTCTTTCAAAGTTCTGCACAAAAGTGCAATAAAATTTTTTGTTTGTCAAAGCTTTAAACAAATAGTGCTTTTTTACAACAGTTAAAAGTTAGTAGCAGTTAACATTTCTTGTAAATCTTAACTTAAACATTAATGTAATCAAATTAAATATAACATTAACGTATAAATAAAAAAAATAATGTTTTATTAAATAAAACATTAAAGTTTTGTTTAGTTTGTAAAAAAAATATAAAAATTATGTCCAGAACCTCAATCATAACATTTTAACTGGCCCCTTCCGAGCAACAACATCAATCTCCTTTAAGAGACTGAGAATCTCAGTCCAAAAAAAAAATAAAAATAATAAAAAATCTTTCAGTAATGCAGGTTGAGTGGACAAAATTAACTTCATTTATCCATTCTTCCAACTTTACATTTACTTACTCATCTGCACCTAGCCAGTTGCTAAGACACAAGGTCGTTCACATTTTCAGATCATAATCAGAATCAGAATGAGCTTTATTGCCAGGTATGTTTACACATACGAGGAATTTGTTTTCGTGACAGAAGCTCCGCAGTACAACAGAATGACAGCGACAGAACACAAAACACAGAATAAAAGAATAAAAATTACAAAAAAATACAAATAAGTAGATTTGTATTGAGATGATAAAGAGAGACATTTTGCTGAAACGTGCGCTAAACATTTTATTCCTGTTGCACAGCAGTGGCACATTTCAAATAAAGTCAGCACACTTAGCACAGATAGCGCAAGAAATATGATAGCTGCTGCGAGACATCTGCTTTTTGAACAAGTCCCCTGCGACGCGCACAGTCTCCAGCGTTCTGTCAAAGTATCTCTGCACAACAGCGCGTTTGACAACGTCCTGGCCAAATGCAGAAAGGTTGCGGGCCAGTTTAAGCACAGTGCAGCGAGTGCTGCAGAATTAGAATTAGAACAAAACAAATTGAACTTAGAAAAAAGGAGGAGTCGCTTATACAAGACATTCCAACCAGATGGAATTCGACTCTGGACATAATTTTCTGTTTTGCGCTGTAGCTCATCCCAAGCAGCCAGTAGCCTACTGATAAACATCCCACCCCTCCTGTGACCCATGGTTTGTGTTGTATTCTGTTGTTTTATTACAGTCTAGCTATGTGTACTGAAACGCAGTGAGCAACGGACTTTCAAAATAAAAAGTACGTTAACGCGCGATAAACTAATTGTCGGCGTTAATTAATTAATGCGTTAACGCGATAAAAACGCGTTAACTTGCCCAGCCCTAATATATATATATATATATATATATATATATATATATATATATATATATATATATATATATATATATATATATTTATATTTATTAATTAATTAATTAATTAATTATTATTATTTATTTTTTTTCATTAATATAGAATACACAATGCCTTATTTTGACCTTTGTCTTAAATGAAGAACCTCTCTTTTTTTCTAGAACATTCTCAAGTTAAAATGCTGTATAGGAATTATTGGAGGAAAACCCAAGCATTCCCTGTTTTTTATTGGTTTTCAAGGTATGTGTCTATTAAGCGCTATGTTTTGATTGGTTACTGCGTTCCTGTCTGCTCTCTGATTGGCTGCTGCTCTCTGTCTTCCAGACGAGCAGCTGTTGTATCTGGACCCACACTACTGTCAGCCAGTGGTGGACGTCACCCAAGGCAGCTTTTCTCTGGAGGTGAGATGGAAAGCATCCCTCATAACTCAAAGTTTTGACCAGGTAGGAGGAACTGAAGCTGCATTTGTCTTTTCTCTCGTAGTCTTTTCACTGTAACTCACCCAGGAAGATGAACTTCAGTCGTATGGATCCCAGCTGCACCATCGGGTTCTACGCGCAGACTAAGAAAGACTTTGAGTCTTTGTGTTCAGCGGTCAGTGAAGTGAGTGTCTTGTTTGAATCAATAAGATATATGTCTACTGGAATAAAAAAAAAAAGATGATAATGCCAGAATTTGTATTTTTATGCATTTTCAGAATGAATGCAGAAATATCAAGAAACTGAAATCATAATTATTATATATTTTTTAATATGTGCATGTTATTTTTTTTGTTCTTTTCCAGGCTTTGTCATCTTCTAAAGAGAAGTATCCCATCTTTACATTTGTAGAGGGCAGGGGACAGAACTATGGACTGGAGGGGCAGAGCGGGGGGTCTTTGGATGGTCCTGCAAATATTTTCTCATGCAACAGAATGAGCAGGAACAGTAAGAGAGGAAGCACAGATGAGTTTGTGCTCCTGTGAGGAGCATATCGCATATAACACAGACCCTACCCCAGTGAACCCGACATCATGAAACTGCTGTTCCTCATGTCTGTGTACTCCAAAATATAAAGCAAACCTGGCACTGAGTTTCACAAGAAACCCTGTCCGAGTCATATTTCACCCCAGAACCCAAGGAATGCAAAGAAATCAGATTTTGCATAAAGAAAACATGACATTAATGAGAATTTTGTGAGATATTTACTTAATAATTAATGTGAGAATATAATAATTCCAAAAATAAGGTTAGTTTTCTTAATGCATAATATACTTTTGAGGTGCGTTCCTTTGGTAAACTGCTCCTTAAATGTGGCATTTCTTCATGAATGGAAGGGGAGCACTTTCTATTATTGCTATTTTTCAAATGATTCATCCACATTAAAGGGAAAGTTCAACCCAAAAATTAAAATCTCATAAAAATGTACTCCTTCTCAGGCCATCCAAGATGTATATGAGTGTGTTTCTTGATCAGAACAGATCTGGAGAAATTTAGCGTAACATCACTTGCTCACCAGTGGATACTCTGCAGTGAAAACATCACAATAATCCACAACACAAATCCAGTCATCCATTAACATCTTGTAAAGCGAAAAGCTGCATGTTCGTGAGAAACAAATCGATGATTAAGGTATATCAGCTTTAAACTGTTGCTTGAGGCCAAAATACGTGACCATAATCCATTTTTATTTTTGCTTCCTCCAGCAAAAAAGTTCCCTTTTCATGCAGCTTTTCACCACACAGTGTGTTAATTGACGTATACTGGAGTGTTGTGGATTATTGTGATGTTTTTATCAGCTGTTTAGTCTCTCATTCTGACGGCACCCATTCACTGCAGAGTATCCACTGGTGATCTGATGAAGAAACAAACTCATCTACATCTTGGATGGTCTGAGAGTGAGTTCATTCTCAGCTAAATTTAAATTTTGGATGAGCTATTCCTTTAACGTGTATATAAACTCATACACACTGACATTTTGTCTCATACACTGAACACGTGATCCTGCTGTTGTGTTGCTGTCTTTAAGAAGGTGAACGGGTAGTTTTTCTTTTCTTTTTTTTCTACTGAGATTGCTGTATAACAGAGCTTGGAGGGATTGTGGGTAATTATGACTATGAGTAAACCTCCTTGTTGCTGTATGAAATTGCTGGTTTTCTAACTTGTTAAATTGTAAATCTCTTAGCTTGTGTGTGTGAACTGAGTGTGTTTTTGTTTTAAATCATTGTGCTTCATCACCAGTTCACAGCTTTCTCTTATTTAATTGTATGTTTAACTGGGAATCACAGCCGTAGAACCTCCTCAAGCTCTAGAAGATGTGTGGCATTAGGTTTAATGCTGGAAGCTGTCTGAATATTTGATGTCTGATTTGCTATTACTTGTTCAGGTCAACATTTTATTTTTACAACTTGTATTTTTAAGGATTGTTATGGAGATGCAGTGGATTAAGCTGAACTGCTGTCAATGTTTGAACAATCATTTCTAATAATTGTAAATTTTTTCATTGTGTATGTATTGTCTTTTACATTTTGAACTCATTCCTGGACATGGGACCAGTGAACAATAGATTATGAGATTATACTTTTGTTTATTTTGGACTTTTTTTTTTCAGAATTGGAAGATGGAAATGATCTATTAAATGTAAACGAGGAGTAAATTGGTTAAAATGCCTCAGTTGTCCTCAATGAGTATATGACTTAGAATAACTTCAAGTATTTTTTAAACAACATTTTATGAACTGACATTTGTGACCCTGGACCACAAAACCAGTCTTAAATTGCTGGGTTGTATATTCAATAGCTAAAAAAAACATAGATTTTTCTTTTTATGACATAAATCATTAGGATATTAAGTAAAGATCATGTTCCATGAAGATGTTTTGTAAATATTCTACCATAAATATATAAAAAAGTAATTTTTGATTAGTAATATGCATTGCTGAGAACTTCATTTGTACAACTTCAAAGGCGATTTTCTCACTATTTATTTATTTTTTTTCATCCTCAGATTCCAGATTTTCAAATAGTTGTATCTTGGCCAAATATATAGTCTGTTCGTAACAAACCACACATCAATGAAAATGTATTTATTCAGCTTTCAGATGATGCACATATCTAAATGTTGAGAAATTGACCCTTATGACTGGTTTTGTGGTCCAAGAGTCCCATATTTGAGTGCCTCTTGGTACCATTGAAAAGGTGAGCTACTGTCCTATTTGCTTTTATTATTGTTTGTAATTTTATCTAAAGTTTGTCAAAATTAGAAAAAGAAGAAGAGATTAGTGAGATATATATGTATTTATATTTTTTACCTGAACTGTCACCTGCACTTAAAAATACTTTCAAGCCCTAAAAAAGTCTGTTCTCAATGCTAAACAACCCATTTATCATTTTATGGCTTTGATTTTTAAAATCAATTTGTTCGTTGTTCTGGGTCCTGAAATAACACCAGTTGTAAACCTCTGTCCGTTGAAGGTGGGTATTTTCGATAATTTTCGTGAAAAGCTTTAAATTTGTAGCTGTACGTGTGATTTTGTTTTGAAGTGTCGTGGCGGACTTTTATTTTGAAGAGGAGTGAAGGGCAGGGCTGAGTTCGCAGACTTCCGGGTGTCCGAAGACAGCGGCGGCGGCGGCGGAGCTGAGATCAGGGCGGATTCACCGAGTCTGTACAAACATGGACAGTCAAGGCAGGAAAGTGGTGGTCTGTGACAACGGGACCGGGGTGAGTGTGACTGCGCACCTTATACCGCTCGCTCCGGTCTGAATGATGTGTTTTATCGCCGCTGTGTGTGATTTAATGACGGCTTGTAGGAAGAAGATGCAGCGGAACAGGAAGTGATCTGATAGCACCTTATTTCACACAGTGATTATCTGTGATTTAACGTTACATTCGGCCTGTTATGTGGAAAAAAAGCTGTGATCGGATGTTTAGAAATCATAGATCGGACCGTGTTATAAATGCTTTGCATGTGGGTGTTTTGCAGGATCTTAATGAATGTATTGACACGATTGACACACGTATTTCCGTTAATATTTGAATGAGGTCGCAATGTGAGCGTGCATAATTTATTAAATTACATGGTTGTGCACATATTTATCGATGTTGCATGCGAGTTTGTGTCAGTAAAAGCTAAAGATGATCTCAAACTCACTTCCGAGTTTGTAATTTCACATCTGGCCGAGAGAGGAAGTGACGAGACAACCCATAGAAACACATCACATCATCATTCTCTCTGTGTCTGGGATTAAATGGTAATGGTGAAGAATACTGTGGTACATATCCTGCAATACCATGGTGTTAGCATGTTTAGAAAAAACATGATATCGCTGCAATAAATGTCCAGAAAACTATGGTTACTGATTAGAATTGTTTATAATCCGCAATAAGTTTACACAAAATTGTCTACTTATTTATATTATTAAAATTTCCCCCGGTACCATCGAAAATCCACAAATAGTAATATGAATTTAGTTTAAACTGAACATTAGAGTCGGCATGTGTGTCATTGTTTCCACAACTCTCTGTCTGTCTGTCTTTTCTTCAGTTTGTGAAGTGTGGATATGCCGGCTCTAATTTCCCGGAGCACATTTTCCCGGCTCTGGTGGGAAGACCGATCATCCGCTCCACAGCCAAAGTGGGAAACATCGAGATCAAGGTAAGTTTCCCCACTGAACTGCACCCTAAATCTTTCCCTATGTCTTGGGCTCTGTCCCAATCAGCCGTATACACCCTACAGCAGTCCCCTAAAGCTGCATCCGGATTGAAATTAGTAACTTAACAGTTCGTTTTTAATCATATGAAACTGTTTATTTATGATCTTTGCTATTAAATGTATCACAAGCAGGTTCATAATCTTGAAATGCTGCCTATCTAGGCCACCAACTGGATTTGTTTTGTATCAGAGGTTGTAAATTATAATTTTAAAGGATTTCAAAGAAATGCTGTGAGTTTGGTAACGGTTCCTGTTTGACTTGAACTTCCTGCAGAGTGGTGTTCACTGGGGTGGAGCCGCCTCGAGAGGGGTCCTTCAGGTTCCTCTCACCGAAATATTCATCTTTGATTAAAAAGGAAACACAGAAATATTAAGATATACTTTAAGAAAACTGAAAAAATATGACTAGATTGTTTTTTAGCCATGTAAACACTTTTTTGTTTTGTTTGTTTTTTGCCATAAACACTTTTTTTTAAAATACTTTAATTAGAAATGGATATATTTCTAGACAAAGGTCTGTCAGCTTATGAATGATGTTGGGGAACATGTTTTATGATCGTGCCGTGGAAATACAAACCTGAAGACAGCGAGCGCAGTGCTGAAAAGGGGCGGAGCTACATAGTCTATATTAAATTAAGGAGTTGAGAAAAAGAATAAAAAAGTACTAACAAACATAGTTTCAAACAATAAATTAAGAGAACTAATTTATGCATTTTAAATCATTTTAATACAGTTATTTAAAAAATCTAAGCAATGAATGACCCGAGTATACCGATTCCCTTACTGTCTTTTGTAAGTAGGACATGTTTTGTCCCTTTTTCCAAGAATCAGGGATAAGATCGCTGAGCCTGCATCAGTTTTGACTCTCACTCTCATTGCTCATCTCCTGTTTTCTCCAAATATGTCTTTCTCTCCTCTGTTACTGTATTGAGGTGCTGTAGGATTATAGGAAGATGGTAAGTGTGTGTGTGTGTGTGTGTGTGTGAGAGTCTTACCTGTAGCGATTCTCTCCAAACCCTTTCAGGAGATGCAGAGCTGGTTGACAATATTATTGCATTAATGTTTGGACTAATCTTTATCTCTCACTAACCCTGATGAAATGATCTTGCTTGTATGGGTCAGTTTTTGACATTACCCAGAATGCACTGGTCTGTACAGAATGGCATGAGTGTGCCGTGTCCAAATATGATATACAGGGTTCATGGTCATGAGTAGCCATAGATGCTGGTATGGCAACAAAAAGTAGATGAATAAATTCATTGTAATAAGAAAGCCAGGAAATGTCAGGTTAAAAGTTTGCTTTTAACACCTGGAAAAAAATACTGCATGATTACACGATAATATTTAATTATGGTTAAAACGTAATATGGGAGGCAGTGTTATTTTAGTTTTATTTAAATACATTTATAGTATTCATATTTTGAATGAGTTTTTATTTTTATGCTTTCAGTTTCCAATTTAATTTTATTAGTTTTTTTTGTAATATCTTTATTTCAGTTTTAGTAATTTTAGAACTCGCATTTGTGTACAAGTGTACAGAAAATAGTCTATTTCATAAACATCAGTGACTTTTATTTTGAAAAACTGATGAAATGAAGTTTGTTTTCCCAGTTTTCTCCAGCTCCATTCAACACTTAATTTTTCTTCCATTCAGCTCACATTGAAAGGTAACATTGAGCATTCTGACCTTTGACCTGTAGGACCTGATGGTGGGTGACGAGGCGAGCGAGCTGCGCTCCATGCTGGAGGTGAACTACCCGATGGAGAACGGGATCGTGAGGAACTGGGACGATATGAAGCACCTGTGGGACTACACTTTCGGCCCCGAGAAGCTCAACATCGACTCCCAGAACTGCAAGATCCTGCTCACAGAGCCGCCCATGAACCCCACCAAGAACCGAGAGAAGATCATCGAGGTTTGAGCACCCGTTCGTTGAATTAAATCTGTGATGAACCTCAGTGAGGCTTGTGATCATTTTTGTCCCTCTTGTCTCCCTGTAGGTGATGTTTGAGACCTATCAGTTCTCAGGCGTTTATATCGCCATCCAGGCCGTGCTCACTCTTTACGCTCAAGGTACTCAACCTTTTTAATTATGTAAAAAAATATATATAATAATAATAATAAGAAAATAAAATAAAAATATGAAAAAAAATGTCAAATAATATGAAATAAAATATAATAATAAATATACTTTTTTTAAATTACATAATAAAGATAATACAAAATAAAATATATAATAATAATAATAATGATAAATATCATACAAATCTAAAATAAAATGTAAAATAATATATATAATAATAGTACAAAATAAAATATTATATAAAAAGAAATATAATAAAAATGTAAAATAATAATAATAAAAATAATATAAAATGTAACATAATAAAAATAATTCAAAATAAAATTATTATAAAATAATACAAATATATTGTATAAAATAACAAAATTAACACCCAATAAAATGTTGTATAATATTATATTTAAAAAAGCAGTAGTCCATGCCAGACTTGACAAGGTGATGTTTGGGAATGCCTCTTCTCTGTACAGGTCTGCTGACGGGTGTGGTGGTGGACTCTGGTGACGGTGTCACTCATATCTGTCCAGTGTACGAAGGCTTCTCTCTTCCTCATCTCACACGTCGTCTGGACATCGCTGGACGAGACATCACACGCTACCTCATCAAGGTACCGCCCCATCAATACTCTCTCTTGTCTCATTAGCTGTCATTTTTATGTTTAAAGCTTTCATTTAAAGTTTCTTTTTTTATAATTTTGTTTAGGGCTGTCATGATTCCTCGATTTTAAATTCAAATACTCGTTTATAAAAAAAATCTTAATCTGTGTCGATTAATTTTCAAAATACCGGAAACAGCACAGAATCCATGAAAAGCATTATTAGCCCATTTTCTAAGTCCGCATAAAATATTAAATCCAATCATAATAAATCATAGTGCTTAGTGCTATTGTGAATTCACAGAGGCTTTGATTCAATTCAATAAATCTATGCTCTGCGGGTTCAGTGTGTAATTTATTTCTATGCATGTAGTAACGGCTGCGTTCACAGTAAATGCTGCTCCACACAAACAGTTCTCATTTACATGCTGCAATCGTTCAGATGTATTTTCCACGGACAACCTTCCAGAATGACTCTTAACGCTGTCCATTTCTCTGCAGCTGTTGTTGCTGAGGGGTTATGCCTTCAACCACTCAGCGGACTTCGAGACGGTGAGGATGATGAAGGAGAAGCTGTGTTACGTGGGTTATAACATCGAGCAGGAGCAGAAGCTTGCGCTGGAGACCACCGTGCTGGTGGAGTCCTACACGGTGAGTTCAGCCCAATGGAGGAGCAGCGAGACGGTTGTTAACTCATAAGATCTTCTCCATGACCATCTTAAACCATAATGACCCTCGTGACAGCAGACTTGTTATTGCCAGCAGAGGGCAGCAATGTGCTGTGTCTCTTTGAAACCGTCAGCAGGGTATAAAATGGGAGAATTCACACTAGTTTGTCCCTGGGTTTGTAGCTTCCGGACGGCCGAGTGATTAAAGTGGGCGGCGAGCGGTTCGAGGCTCCGGAGGCTCTGTTCCAGCCCCACCTCATTAACGTGGAGGGAGTGGGTGTGGCTGAACTGCTCTTCAACACCATCCAGGCCGCAGACATCGACACCAGGTCAGTTTACATATCTCATGATCAGGATTAATATACAAGAGATTTTTTTTCTCTTGTATATTATTTTTATATTATTTTATTTTTCATTTATTTTACAAACTAAATAATAGTAATGCATTTTATTTATTATGTTATTTTTTTAAGTGCTACAACAGGTCATAATAATAATAATAATAATAATAATATAGTAAAACAATTTAATCTTTTTTTATATATACTATTGTATAATTAAAAAAATATATTATTTTACTAATAATAATAATTTTTTTAAATTGTAATGTTATCATTATTTATATTTCAGCCTGATCTCACGGCAGTTTGTACATATTTTACGAGGTGGTTAATTCATACGACCTCACTCGTACAAATTCATATGATTTGTGCTAAATCGTATGTATTTTAGGAGTTGCACAATTTGTATGAATTTGTACGAATGACATTGGGGTCTAGATAAATCGTACAAAATCATACGAGTGAGGTCGTACAGATTCTTACGAATTAGCCACCTCGTAAAATACGTACAAATTGGTCATGAGATAGCATTGTATATTTATATCTTTGTTACAACGTATTATGTATCATATAATTAAAATATTATTACATTTATTATTATTACTTTAGCTGTTACATATATTGTCAAAATGATCTTTTTTTTTTGTCTCAGACGCATGTTTTTATGTTCAATTACATATACGCACTGACATTTGTCTCTGTCTTTATGTCAGGGCTGAGTTTTACAAACACATAGTTTTGTCGGGCGGCTCTACGATGTATCCGGGTCTGCCGTCTCGTCTGGAGCGCGAGCTCAAGCAGCTCTACCTGGAGAGAGTCCTGAAGGGAGACGTCGACAAGCTCTCGGTACCAAAGCTTAACCACAACTAACATGTAATACAGACCCCAAAATAGAGATGATCAGTTAGACCGTCCTAAAACCTTCTGATCACTAGGTGGTGATATTCACCGGTAACTGAGTATTTAGCGATGTAGCAGTTTATTTAACATTATTTGAGATTATTTATAGACCGACATCAGCTTCCTTTATTAAGGGAAATTCCTTTAAAATTTTTACTTTTTAATGACATGTTTTTCCCTCCTAACTATGTGAAAGGTCACTGTGATGTTCACAGATGCACTAAACCGATAACTAGATAGGCTTATGATAAAGCATGATCAAATGTCAGCTATATTGAAATGGATGAATCATTTCCAGAGCCTTTTTGCCTCCATAGTATAGTTATATAGAACAGTTTGTTTATATATGTGTGTGTAATATATATATAGCTAGTTGCAGGGTAGAAATTTCTAATTTTCATTAATTAACTCGTACTAAAATGCCTTTAAAATATAATTAAAATAAAAACAAACTTGAACCAAAATTCTTTTGAAAATGAAAAAAAATATAAAAATTACAATTAAATTAGAATATTCATAAAAACTAAAATAGTATCCAAATATTAAAATAACACTGGCGATTTTTGGGTTTTATTACTCATAATTTCTTGCATCATTTAGAATTGGCTGTTTTTCTGAGTCTGCCTTGGCTTCTGTTTTTGTAGAAGTTTAAGATCCGCATCGAGGATCCTCCACGTCGTAAACACATGGTGTTTTTGGGCGGAGCGGTGCTAGCCGACATCATGAAGGACAAAGACAACTTCTGGATGACCAGAGAAGAGTACCAGGAGAAGGGCACACGGGTTCTGGAGAAACTGGGGGTCACTGTTAGATAAATCACACACACACACACACACACTCACACACACACACACAACACTGCATTCACACTCCCAGTCAGGGTGGCATCTTGGCAGCGTATACAGCACAGAGGTTTCAGCAGATTATGAGGATGAGAAAAATGATATTCAAATACTTGAAATTCCCTTGCAATCCAAAAAAGTGCTCTGTTTGTACAACATTCCAAATGTAAAGATTCATATGACCTCTGCACAGCACGAGACAAAAATTGAATGAAATCGAGTGATTTGCTAGTTTATGCTGCCAAAATGAATCCTCTAACCATCCTTCATGTGTATCACCATATCATGTCCTGTCTGTCTCATGAGTTCACATTGACCCTAACGAAGAGAAACACCGCTCAAAAGAGAGCAAGAAACAGGAGGATGTTGTGTACGTAGAGGGACAAAACAATAAAAAGATGTATTTTTAAGAAAAATAAAGTTTCTTTGGTAATAAAATTAATTTTATTGTATGGATAAAAATCTCTGCATCCAGTTTGCTAATAAAAAAATGAAGAATGTAATTGTGGCCAAGAGTATCAAACACACAGACGTATTTCTGAAGGCAGATTGCTATTGCTGAAACGTCTGTTTTCTGTCTCTTCCTGTCTGTAATCTCAGCATCCGTGCACTTCATTATTGGATGCCCCACGAAAATAGAGAGAGAGAGAGAAATGCAGTAGCATCTGGAACCAGCTTCCCCCAATAGTATTTAACAGAACATTTGAAGAGCGTGTTTTTATCCAACAATGTCACCGAGGAGGCTTTGAATGCACTCTTGATGAGCAGAGTGTCATTTTCATCGTTTGAATTGGCATTTGGAAGTCTTTAGATATAGACTCAGTTCCAGGATCAGTTTAAAGGACCTTCATCAGTATCATACTGTATTTAAAAGGGAGTGATAATGTTCTGCTGCATGCTTGGTGTACAGTTGTGTCTAGAACCTCATCTCCACAAATAGCTGGGTGAATCTTCAAAATCAAAAGAAAGAAATAATAAGTTATAGTTTCCTTGAAGGATTTTGTCACGTTATTTTTAATGACATTAATCACCATTTTTCCTCAAATACTCATTACAGTAATGCAGAAAAATCCCTTATTTTTTATTTCCGTAATGCAAAAAAAATAACTTTTTTAAATGATTGAAATGCGTGCTATTTTGGTTTAGTATTATTGAATACTTTTATTTCATTTTTTATACTATGTTTAATACTGATTTAAATGTAAAAAAAAAAAAAAAAAAAACGTAATTCACTTAGTAAGAATCTATTAATGGAATTACAACATGTCCAGTGTGTTACTGTACTGAGATTTGGCAGATGAATGTGTGTAATTGTCAAGAAAATAATAGGAAAATCAAATGTAATTTCTGATTGCTTTTGTTTTTGATTTGGGGATTTTAGTGAAACACACACACATACATTGGCTATAAAACCGTGCGAGCAGCTGCAGCAGTGCATTTTCACACACATGTGCATCATCCATCCATGCGGCTTCATTCCATTGCAATAACCCTGAATCCTTTTCATCAGCTCATTTATTTAGTGTTCTAACGAGTCTGAATCATGTTTCGCTGCCTGAACTATTTCTTTATGGTTTTGCATTCGTGCTTTTTTCTTTGCTGTTGGTTGTCGGTCATTTTCATGTCCTAGAGGAGTTGGATCTAATAGTCTGGGAACGCTGACGCCCGATGGGTGTTTCTGGGTCAGGCGCTTCATTCCCAGACTTAAGGCACCCGTGATGACGCGGTTTACTGCCTGTTTGTAATATGAATTACATAATGATGGTATTGTTGATGATGATGATTTTAGTGTTTGTAATCGTGACAGCCGTCTGGAAGCTGGATCAGTGATGTTTCTGTGTTTGTACACACTCGCACATGGATCAAACTAAACGACGACTCCATTGATGTCACTCTCACACATTCTTCCAGTGCCAAGTTTGGGTATTGTAGTCATTTTGTTTGACTGTTTTCTGCTTTTGGATTTTGTTTAATTTGTAGCATACTGCCAGACCGCTGATTTAAATAAAAAAATTTGATTTATTACTCGATGGTTAAAGTGAGTCTTTTAAGCAGATTGAAGCCAGTATTGTGTGTGTGTGTGTGTGTGTGTGTGTACGCGTGTGTGCATGCACACAAACACTCATAATTTATTCACACTATTATCCATATTTGAATAAGTAAACAAACGTACATCAATCTGATTATCTACGTATCATCTGTCTATATACCTGGTGCCACACCCTAATCAGCTAATTAACTCAAAACACCTACAAAGCCTTTAAATGGTCTCTCAGTTCAGTAGGCTACACAATCATAGGGAAGACTGCTGACTTTGCACAAGGAAGGCAAGACCCAAAAGGTCATTGCAAAAGAGGCTGGCTGTTCACAGAGCTCTGTGTCCAAGCACATTAATAGAGAGTGAAGGGAAGGAAAAGATATGGTAGAAATAAAGTGTACAAGCAATAGGGATAACTGCACCCTGGAGAGGATTGTGAAACAAAACCCATTCAAAAATGTGGGGGAGATTCACAAAGAGTGGACTGCAGCTGGAGTCAGTGCTTCAAGAACCATTACACACAGACGTATGCAAGACATGGGTTTCAGCTGTCACATTCCTTGTGTCAAGCCACTCTTGAACAACAGACAGCGACAGAAGCGTCTCACTTCAAAAAGGACTAGACTGCTGAGTGGTCCAAAGTTATGTGCTCTGATGAAAGTAAATTTTGCATTTCCTTTGGAAATCAGGGTCCCGGAGTCTGGAGAAAGAGAAGAGAGGCACACAGTTCATGTTGCTTGAGGTCCAGTGTAAAGTC
This sequence comes from Carassius auratus, assembly GCF_003368295.1. NCBI lineage: Eukaryota > Metazoa > Chordata > Actinopteri > Cypriniformes > Cyprinidae > Carassius > Carassius auratus. The sequence goes on from NC_039243.1 coordinate 6,584,488, forward strand.
AGTGATGGTTTGAGGTGCCATGTCATCTGCTGGTGTTGGACCACGCAGCCGTATACCAGGAAGTTTTAGAGCACTTCATGCTTACTGCTGCTGACCAAATTCATGGAGATGCAGATTTCATTTTCCAACAGAACTTGGCACCTGTACACAGTGCCAAAAATACCAGTACCTGGTTTAAGGACCATTGTATCCCTGTTCTTAATTGAGAACAAGAATGCAAGAAGAGCTGAAGGCCACTATCAGAGTTACCTGGGCTCTCATAACACCTGAGCAGTGCCACAGACTGATCCACTCCATCCCACGCCGCATTGCTGCAGTAATTCAGGCAAAAGGAGCCCCAACTAAGTATTGAGTGCTGTACATGCTCATACTTTTCATGTTCATACTTTTCAGTTTGGCCAGTATTTCTAAAAATCCTTTCTTTGTATTGATCTTAAGTTATAATCTAATTTTCTGTGATACTGAATTTGGGATTTTCCTAAGTTATAATTTTCCTAAGTTATAACAAATATTCATTGTATTAAATGAATATACAAGTTTCACTTTTTGAATGGAATTTGTGAAAAAATCAAATTTTTGATAATGAGCAAAAATGAATGCTTTTCATTCATGAAATGCAAAAAAACAAAACAAAAAAAAACCCACCCATTGTCATTACCTTAATGCTGTTTAAAATAACTAAATATACGTGGCAGGTTTTTGTACTGCTATGCTGATTTAAATGTTTAAAAAAGAATAAAGTAATTACAGTATTTATACTGTAATAAAAAAATGACTTTATTAAGAATTTATTAAGAATAATGGGCGTTACAAAATGTCCTTGTGTGTTACTGTAATGAGAGTTTGGGAGATGAATCCGTTTAATTGTCCAGAAAGTTGTCACAATGCAAACTTCCTGATACTAAAACGAGATAATCAAATGTAATCTCTTTTTGCTTTTCGTTTTGACGTTGAGATTTTTGTGGGATTCACTAAAGGAGAATTGGGCATTTAACGAGTCTCATGGGTCTGGGCCGGGGCGGAAGAAAAGACAATATATTCCTTTAGTAGGAAATATTTGTAATGTTCGTGAACAATACAAAATGTTTTTTTCTCTTTATGTTCCTGTTCTTTTCTCAAGAAGACCATCAAGTTCTTGAACAGACAGTCATCCTGCACAGAAATACAGAGCTGTGGCCTGATTGTGTGTGTGTGTGTGTGTGTGTGTGTGTGTGTGTGTGTGTGTGTGTGTGTGTGTGTGTGTGTGTGTGGAGGAGGGGCTGATTGTGTTCACATTTGTTTCCGATTTTATTCATGTAAACAGGGGGCTGTCAGACTCAGTGGGGCCTGTTTAAATTAAGGCCAGGCTGCTCTGAAAACAGCGACTCACTCGTTGTGTTACATTACACGTACTGAGAGCAGTGGTCTATTTGCATAAATAACAGGAATGCAGATCTTGTCCCAAATTGTGGTGGGTATGAAGAAGTTCACCCAAATATGAACCTTTTGTCATCATTTATTTGCCTGTGGAATGACAAAGCAACACCAATATATGGCTGGTGCACTATATTGCATGTTTTACATCATACAATAGATCAAAATATTAGTCATCAGTGTGCCGTCATATTTTGATTTGTCAGTGGCATCTGCTTAATAACAAGTAACACGGTAGAGACTGCAGAAAACTGTTATTCACATAATATATATCCCATAATTCCACTCTGCACTGTACACATGACTGAACTGGCCTCTGGGGAAGAGAATAGTTATTCTGTTGAGTTGAACTCCGCATGCTATATCCAGAGCACAACTAGCCGATTCATCAGTGTATGACATGAACCACAGACATGTTTACTATCAATATCCTTATGCAGCCGGACTGTGAGAGCAGGAATCTGGTGGAAATGCTCCTTTCTGGCAGTTATTTGCTAAGACAGTCAGCATTAGGGCATGCTGGGATGGAGTATGGAGCACAAGGCTATATTGAAGCACTCTCCCACATCCACAATTTAAAAAAAAAGGGACCCACTTTATATTAAGTGGCCTTAACTACTATGTACTTACATTTTAATTAGTAATTTAGTACAATGTACTTATTCTGTACATACATGTTTTTACATTGTACTTATATTATAAAAAAATGACGTAATTACATCTGTATTTAATTTCTGTAATTACATTCATAATTACACCTTAACCCACCCTTAAACTTACCCATACCTCCAACCCTCTCCCTAACCTTACCCCTATCCCACCTCAATAGCAGCAAAAGTGTTCTACAATACAATATTAACACAATAAGTACATTGTACTTATTTTTTATGTAACTGCATAGTAGTTAAGGCCACCTAATATAAAGTGGGGCCAAAAAAAGTCCGAATGAAAGCCTCTGTAAACTCACTTTGCTTTCAAAATGTGATCCGTTTTTATGTGAAGTGGAGCATTGGGACTTGATTTGATCCATTTATCAACTAACCTTTAACACAAAAAAGAGACAAAAAGTAGCAATTATGAAAAAAAGTTGATCATAATCATGAATTTTCTCAAAATTATGGCAACAATATGATTTATTATAATATATTAGAGTTTTATCTCATAATGAGCGTATCATAATTTTAGGCTTTGTCGTAATCAATACTTTTTATCTCTGAATTATGACTTCCCAAAGCATGTTTTATGTTGCATATAGTATTCGAGTAGGAGTAACTGACGTCAAACATTTGTTTAGTTTTTTGTTCCCGCTGGTTTTTGTCCAGTAGTTCAACATGCTGGCAAATCCACTCATTATAATGAGCAAAGCATTGACACAATGTAAATAAGAGACTGACTAGGTGTTGTTCTTCACACACACACACACACACACACATCATTCTGAAGATAATTCATGCTCCTCAGATTGTAAACTCAACCTCACAGTGAAAGACAATTAATTAATTAAAATGTCTGATGAATATTTGTTTGTTTTTAGTCGTCTAGAGACATAATTATTGCTATATATACATATATATATATATATATGCAATACATGACTTGAAATGGATAGTCTTATATTTCTCCATCGATTTCAATTCTATTATATCATCATATATATTCACAGTTCTTCATGGGATTATAGTTCTTTCCCTCATTATAGCCCAGTGTTGTATCTTTGTCTGATTTTCAAAAACCTTCTTGCTTCAACTCAAATGTTGTACAGTTGTGTTTCACCTGTTAGCCGGTTGGGTTGATTCAAGGGTTATAGCATTTTAACAAAGACCTTTTGGGAAAAATTAACTGAATAAATACTTCCAGAATCAGCACCTCTGAAAAAGGGGACATGAGCTAATACACTCTATTCCAAAGAAGTAAAAAAAAAAAAAAAATCTAAACATAATCCCCCCCCCGCCTAAAATGACTGACCCAAGCCCAGAGTGTTAAGGGTGTAAAGGTAGCATGCAATGCGTCCATCTGCTTCCTTCCCGTCCCAGATCCGGATCCATTTCCCATCATGCTGTCTGCTCATAAGAAACTGCTCCCAACGGAGCCAATTTTTACTGTGTCTCTCTCAATACTTTAGTCTCAAAGATCCAGGCGCTACCAAAAGCTCCCTCCGGACCTGGAATCTTAAAGTGTATTTTAACTGGATTCAAAGCACTGGATCGCTCCACAGAGACGTGCGTGGTCCAGAAGGCTTCAGCTGACCTCGGACTAATGCAGTAAATTCATTACCATGACCTCTCCGGCCCTGCAGACAGGTTGCCAGATAACTACTGCCGAAAGTAAATAAACAAGGGTGTACACGGGGAAAGAGACAATGCTGGCCGGCCTTCTCTTTTCCTGCTGCACACACACACACACACACACACACACACACACACACACACAGCTCCTTCCGAGGTCCCTGCTCAGTGTGGGAAGACTCCTCTGGAGACACAGACGGCTCCTTCACTCCCCTCCGCTCTCTGAACATCTCGGTTTCCTCCCTCTTCCTTGTTCTTTTGTGTAAAGCTACAGTGTTGATACTGATGTCCATTTAATCTTTGGTGACCTTCATCTTTCTCACAAACACACTTCAAACTGTGTCACGCACAATAACATCCTGGTATGTTCCCAACTGGGAGGAAGCCGCGTTGCACAAACACTCGACAAGGGTCCTGAATGAGACGAGGGAGCGTCATCATGGCGCCTCCTGCAGCCTGGGAGTAAGCTTGGGGTGACGGGGTTCAGCTGCACACAATCAGAAAGATGGGCCAATCTGACAGTAATGCATACAAATGAGCATGTTTTAAGATTGAATGTGCCTGCTGAGCGGCAAACGATTAACACCCTGTTCTTCACTCCGACGTTACACATCTACTATCAATGAAGCTTGACTGAAATGACCAAACTCGAATAGCAAAACTAGCTCTGTTAAAATCAACAACGATGTCAGTGGACGAAACAAAGCGAAAACATAAGATAGTACACTGCCATTATAAATCAACAAAGCAGACGAAACGACAAAACTAGTAACAAAGATGTCAGTGGTAAAATGAATATAATGGCAAAACTAGTACATCCTTATTATCAGCAAACAAAATATATTCCAATGGACCATTATAATTGACAAAAATGTCAGCAGATGAAGTGACAAAGCTGGTATGCTTGCTTAAGAACCAGTGTCAACTTAAACTAATAAGTATGAAATATTAAAATGTTAATTAACAGTAAACGAACTGATTACAATAGAAAGAACCGTTATTAATCGTTATAAGGCAAACCAATGCACTTGAGTACAGAACAAGCATTTTTAACTCTAATTTGAAATTTAATAAAATAAATAAATAAATAAAAAAATAAAAAAAAAATGTTGCCTTAACCAACTGAAATAAAATAAGTTTGGGTTAAGGTAAAATTAGTCCAATTAAACTGGGAAATTAATAACTAAAGAAATAGAAATATAAAAAAAATGTTGCTTGAACCAACTGAAATAAAGTAAGTTTTGGTTAAAGGACAGTAAAATTACAAAAAATTAAACAAATAAATTAAAGCTAAATAGAAAAAAAATAATATTATATACATACACAAAAAAAAAACTAATAAAAGTACAAAACTAAATATGGAAAATATGAATAAAACTAAACTCTTGTTAAAATCAACAAAGCTGTTGATGGATGAAATGAAAAAAGTAGACAAAAATAGCTACTATATAACTAGTATGCTGACATTTTAAACAAAGCTGACCAAACAAAAAACTAAAATGCAGATACAGATTTAAAATGACATATCAAAAGACAAACCTAAAAATACACTGTAAAAAATTATCTGACATATGGTTGCCAGAATTATACCGTAAAAAATACGGTAACACGGTTTTACCTTACATTAACAGTTTAATACCGTAATTTAACTGATATAATATTAATATACCAATTACTGAAGTACTGAAATCCATTTTGTACCCTTGTAATACACTGGTAACCACCAAAAGCAGGTGGTGAGAAGAAAGTCACATGATGAAACAAAGCCCATCACAAGCAGTTTTTAGACTATAAGATATATATAAGGTGCAACACCATCATGGTGAGACTCATTAAACTGAAATATGCAATAAACATTCATTTAACAACATTATATGAAACATACAACCCTAGTAAACATAAAAAATAAAAAAAATAAAAAAAGAAACGGTTCTTTTCAAAGAGAAAATCAATTTCAAACAAAATTTAAAATGCAACGCAGAGAATTTTGGGAATGTCAATTTTCGTTTTTTTCTAGTACATTTTACAGGAAATTACCGATAACCATTTAACAGGTTTGTACTGTAGCATTTTCACTTTTTTTTTTTACATTGCATCATTAAATCAGAAAAAAAATACATATATTCTCTCATTATCCAAGACTGTCAGCCGGAGAAATGACGAAACTAGTACACTTCTATAACGAGAGGAAACTAGCATGCTCCCATTATAACCAACAAATCTGTCAGCAGATGAAATGACAAAACCCAGATTAGAAGAGGATGGGTCTGGTTTCGTCATGCTGTAAGGAGTTTTGGTCATCCCTGCTGTGGTATATGCATTAGTGTGCTGTAACCGCGGGAAGAGGACAAAGAAGGACTCCTGTTGAGTCCAGCGTGGTCTAAATGTCTGCACATGTAGGAATTCGATGCTATTTGTAGTTACAGTTCCAAAGCTGGACAAGGCCTTTGGGACCCCCTCCCAATCTGTCCCACTCAAGCTGTGATTCACTCATTCGGGAGCTCATGATTAAGAGGTTTTCCGACTTTGCATTACAATGGTTGCCCATTCTGTAAGATCATGCAGAGTAATAGTGCTGGGTTATGGGATGTGCAGTCATGCCAGCACGTGCCCGGCTTGCTGCGCACACACACACACACACACACCGCCACATCCAGTTCATGCACGGTTTCTCATTGGACAGTGGCCACACACGCTTTTCCATAATATTGAATGGCCAAACATCTGCGTGACTTACTACCATTTGTCTATCAGTGCGTTCTAGTCTCTTGGCTTTTATTTCCACCTAAAACGGACATGACACAAGCTGTCCTCGACGAAAGTGTGCAACACAAAATACTGCCAATCCAAACAGTTGCTGATATATAACTTTGTGGCAATGGTGAAGATGTGCACACAGCCTTGGTTGTGGAAGTATTTTTGCAAATCAATGCAAAAAAGTATAGTTTTAAAATAGCAAACAAACATGACATTAAAACTTTTTGATTTAATGCAGAATTGTAGGAAAAAAAAGACAAATGCACTGAACATTATGAGGGAACAAACTACTGTATAAGTCATTCCCAATAATAAAATGTTAAGTTTAAATCAGATTTATAATACAAATATGTGGATGTGCATCGGGGTTATTTTGGTTTACTAGAACCACACACACACACGGTACAGAAAGTATTCAGACCCCCTTAAATTTTCCACTCTTTGTTATATTGCAGCCATTTGCTAAAATAATTTAAGTTCATTTTTTTCCTCAATGTACACACAGCACCCCATAATGACAGAAAAACAGAATTGATGACATTTTTGCACCGTTATTAAAAAAGGAAAACTGAAATATAACATGGTCCTAAATATTCAGACCCTTTCCTCAGTATTTAGTAGAAGCACCTTTTGATCTAATACAGCCATGAGTCTTTTAGGGAAAGATGCAGCAAGTTTTTCACACCTGGATTTGGGGATCCTCTGCCATTCCTACTTGCAGATCCTCTCCAGTTCTGTCAGGTTGGATGGTAAACGTTGGTGGACAGCCATTTTCAGGTCTCTCCAGAGATGCTGAATTGGGTTTAAGTCAGGGCTCTGTCTGGGCTTAGGGTCATTGTTTTGTTGGAAGGTGAACCTTCAGCCCAGTCTGAGTTCCTGAGCACTCTGGAGAAGGATTTCGTCCAGGACATCCCTGTACTTGGCCACATTCACCTTTCCTTTGATGGCAACAAGTCGTCCTGTCCCTGCAGCTGAAAAACACCACTACAGTATGATGCTTCACTGTTGGGACTGTTTTGGACAGGTGATGAGCAGTGCCTGGTTTTCTCCACACATACGCTTAGAATTAAGGCCAAAAAGTTCTATCTTGGTCTCAGCACCTTAAGTGCAGCGGAAATTGTTTTGTAACCTTGGCCAGATCTGTGCCTTGCCACATTTCTGCCTCTGAGCTCTTCAGTCAGTTCCTTTGACCTCATGATTCATGCGTCTTATATAGACAGGTGTGTGGCTTTCCTAATCAAGTCCAATCAGTATAATCAAACACAGCTGGACTCAAATGAAGGAGTGTCACAGCAAAGGGTCTGAATACTTAGGACCATGTGATATTTCAGTTTTTCTTTTTTAATAAATCTGCAAAAATGTCAACAATTCTGTGTTTTTCAGTCAATATGGGGTGCTGTGTGTACATTAATGTTAATTTTATTATTAACATTATTATTATTTTTTTAATTATATGTCATTTTATCAGTTAAAGTTTATTTCCAAATAATGAAAATGTTACCTGAAATAAAATACATTTTTGCTAAAATAAAAAATTAAAAACTTCAGCTGGTTGCTGAGGCAACATTTGTCATTTTAATTTAGTGTACTAAATTAAATGTGTAATTAGTGTACTCATTTTAATGTGGTGTTCTAATGTACTAAAATAATTAAAACTGAAATAAAAAACAATAAAAACTAGATAGACACGTGTACAAAAAAGACAAAAGCTTAACTAAAATAAAAAATATAAAAACAAAATTCAAAATAATAATAGCTATGGTATCCTTTTGCTCAAAATCACTGATGTGCATATATGCATGTGTGAATACATATACATAGAGATATGAAAAATATGATTTTATAAAAAGGTGAAAATGTCATTTTATATATACAAAAAAGTATATTCAATATATTTTTATTGATATATTTGTTACAAAATATTCAAATATATACAAATATATAAATAAATGAGTGTTGGGAACAATTTTTAAATACATTTGAGATTTGTGACATTACATACCAACATTTAACAGTTTCTGAGCTTGCAAAACATTTTATGATGTTACTAAATATTAGTATCTCTAATGAGAAAAACAACCCAGTTTTTACTTCTGAAAGCCTACTGTTGCACTCAACAACAAATGATCTTGACTCGTGTCACACCTGCTTGTGATCAGGTTTCACTCTTTGTCACAGAAATGTTCCAGATGTGAGTAAAAGACGAGAGTCGCGAGAGTGTGACCGTAACATTTCAGGGTGGACAGAAGGGGTGAGAGACGCACTGGCTGACTCAGGCACTTTCTTTTAATCTCAGATTGTTCAGGAGCATCAGACAGACAGAGAAGTCGCTCTCCTGGACACCAGTAAAAAAATAAAATGCTCCTCTTTAGTCACGCGTCAGATAGTACTACTGCAAAAGCTTTTCACGGGGAGATGGGGAGAAGAAGGACAGACACCAGAGAGACAGACAAATAGGACAGAAAACATCTGGATCACAGTCGTAATGACAACGCTGTCACAGTCCACTGATTGGCTGGATGTTGTTTTGAAGGATGATGCTGATTGGCCAGCGATTGGAGTTATATTTTGAGTACATAACAAACAACTTTGCACAGTGTTCAGATGGTTGTTTTTTTTCTTGTTTGTTAGTTTTACTAGTTTGTGTTGTGCTTAAGACAAAGGCGGAGAAAAAAGACATCTTGTTTTTCGTCCCGTAGGAGGGGTACATCGATTTTGAGGCTGGTTTTCAAAACACAGAGAACAGGCACATACATCACCTTTTAAGAACATGTTCAGCTCATATCGCACCCCAAAATGAGAAACTGGGAACAGTTTGCACTGTGACATTTTTTCACGATAATCAAGCAATGCAACAACTTACTCTACTGGGATATTTTTAAAAAAATACTGTTTCAGTAATATTTTAATGATTTTTTGCACTGTAAATTATTTTTCAAAGTTATACAAAAAGTTTATTGGAGAAAGTACAAAGAAAATATTATTTTAGTCTTACAACTTAAAAATTTCACTTTAATTGAATTTGTGAAATTTACAAGTAGCATCTGATTTTGACATTTTTACACTGTAATGAAACTGAAATAATGCCACAACGCTAAAGTCCTAAAATAGGCAAAATAAGGCCCATTTTCTTTAGATTTTGGGGTAAAATATGACCGTCACATGAGATTCACCCACACACCTACTTTATATTTGGGCACCAATGTGTTTGCAATTTTCCACACAGTGACTAAATATTGGCAATTTGGCAAAATAACATTTCCAACACCCGTTCTGACCCAACACACACACACACAGACACACACACACACAGACACAGACACAGACACAGACACACACACACCTTCCTACAGGTCAGCTATTTTGGATTCCTCTGGGTTTGTCTTATCTAGACGGAGTGGATCACAGTAGAAGAGACGCCTCTGACTGGAGAGACTTAACGAAAGGCTGACGGGGGGAGGAAAATCAAATCAAACAAACATTGAAACACAGACGAGACGGAAGGAAGATTACAACTCAAACCTTCAAAGCACATGAGCATAAAAATATAAAGTACCTGGATTTATATATTTATATCTACATATATTTATATATACCTTTTCATATATAAATGGATATTTATCGTGTAGTCTTTTAAATGGAAGCTGAGGGTTACTCTTTTAAAAACAAAGAAAAATACAAACCAGGACAGCGGTCCAGTACAATTGAATTGAGAAAATTAAACAAAAATATGGAGCAACCCTCTGAAATTCAGGAGGGAAGGAGAAAAAAACAACAACGATGAGAAACACAGATGCAGCCATAAGTTCGTTCTTCCCAGCGGCAGGTGTGCTCGTGTTTTTCTCCGCTCACCCCGAGGCCTTGTGCTTCCCGCCGCAGCAGTGGCACGCGACGCCGCAGTGGTAGCACGCTCGCAGCGGGGCGTAGCAGCACATGCAGGGCGCGAGCAGCGACAGTCCCAGGAGAGCTAGCCAGCGCAGGCAGAAGCGCTCTTCGCTGGCGTCGCAGGAGCACGGGTCCGAATAGTCACCCTCGGGGTCCGACATGCAATGATATAGCAGGCTGTCCGCGCACCACATGAAGCTCACCCGGTGAATGCACGTCTGCACGGGGTCTGGAGCTTCCTGGCAGCGCCCGCGTCTGTTTTCGGCCGGACTGAACATGTTTTGACAGTACACACACCGTAAGCGCTCTCTGCTGTCCTCCACGCGTCGTGGCAGCCATTTAGCATTAAGCACCCGCGGCTGACCTGTGACCACACCGCCGCCGATGCCCGTCTTGCCGTTGCGTGGCGTGTGTCCGTCCCCGCTGAGTGGGTACGAATAAGTGTAGTCGTGTTTGGGAGGTTCGCTCTTAGCGAGGTGAACGTAAGCGTCCGTGGCGTCCGTGCGCAGAGGTTTGGCTCGCGTCGCTGTGGTGGCGTGCCGATAGTCCTCGTAGCCCGTTAACCAAGAGCGCTCGCGTGGGTTAATCCGGACGATCTCCTCGTCCTCCTCCTCGTGAAACCTTACATGACGGGGACACGGGAACATGGGCACCGTCTGTACAGCAGAAAGACTGGTAAACACAAGATCCATAGACATCCCGATAGAAATATCTGAATACACAGGTATAAAAGACGGGAATGCTAGCAGATCAATATTTTATGATAAACAATCAACATTTCACATAAAGAGGTCTAAAAATCACACTAAACAATGGTGGAAACAATGGTGCAAATCCAGTTTGCAAGAACAACCCCTGTGCATGAACATTGATTTTGACTGAATATTACATAATTTTAATATAACACAGTGTAATAACATTACAGATATTATTAATTCAATTTATTATACTGAATTTCAAAATATTAATTACACAAACACACATAATTTATGTTTTAAATTAATATGTATATCTATAATCCAATTTCTTAAAGTATTTTATTTATACATTTAAAAAAGTTGATTAAAAAAAAAACTAACTATTTTAAAAATATTTAAGCTTTATTCAGTGAACTGAAAAAAATGCTACTGGTTGAAAGTGAATTTTTAGCCAACTTTTTACACTTGATAACAATAATAACATCACCAACAATAACTATAATTACTAATGTTGTTGTTTAACATAGCACTACGACTGCTACACTAAATATTTAAAAATATATATATTATTAAAAAAAATATGTTTAAAAATATCTATATCTATCAATCTATATCATAATGAAAGCTTTACCAAAATGGAAACTATATATTGCCCATCATGGTGGCTGTCATGGTTGGTTGGTTGTTGTTAGTGAAGCGCACAATGAAGAATCAACAATATCAATCTTTAATAGATAAACCACATGAAACAGGTAAAGATGGGAACGGAGCAAGACTAAAGGAGAACTGAGGGTTTACAAGTAAGAACCAAACACAGGGAACTAATGAGATAATGAACAGGTGAACAGAATAACTAATTAAACAGACTGGGGAAAACTAGAAATACACAGAAAAGAAAGCATACATGTTACAGTAGCTCCCCCTCCCAGAAGGCACATCCTTGCGCTGTAACTAATCCATCTGAGGAGGGAGGGTAGGGGTTCGAAGGGGGGCAAGGAGCAGGAGAGTGGCAAAACAAAACCAAAGTCCATAGGGAATAAGAAGGTGGGAGGAGCCAGATGTTGGTCCAGGGCCCAACCAGGGTGGAGTCAAGGGAGGGAGGAGCCATGGTGGAAACTTAGCAGACGACACCCTGAGGATGAGCGATGGAGACCCAGGTGGAGCAGAACAGACGGAGAGGCAGGGCGACACCTGAGGTCCGGAGGGCCAAAGGTGAAGCAGAAGGCTCATGCGAGGAAGGCCGCAGTGGAGCTTTAGTAAATGAGGATCAAGGTGGATCCAGAGGGATGAGGATAAACCAGAAGAGTCCTCCATAGCGGAGGAAGGTCGACGACTGACAAAGTTGGAGCCAGAAAGAAGTGGGAGCCTGGTGGAGCCAGTGGGATGACGGGCCATGGTGGAGATGAAGGAGCAAGGAGCCTAAGCAGAGCTGATAGGACAGAGAATCCCCACTCCTAGGTGGAGCGGGAGCCTGGAAGCCCCGAGGCAAATCAGAGAGCACAGATAGCGCTGACTGAGGATGAGCTGAGGAGCTGACAGGAACCAGTGGAGGCAGTACCGAGGAACTGGCTGGTTTTAGGAGCGAGAGGCTGGGTAGAAACTCAGGAGAATATGAGCTGGGCAGAACCAGCGGAGACTCAGAAGAATTGGGTATATATTGGGTAGAGAGAACAAAACAAAAAGAAAGAAAAATGCAGCTAGAAACTGTTTAGGTCCATTCTTTTGTTACAGTTGGTTGTTGTTAGCGAAGTGCACGACAAAGAAGAATTAACAATAACAGTCTTTAACAGATAAATCCACAGGAAACTCATAAAACCAACAAGTTTAGATGAGAACAGACCTAGACTTGAGGAGAACTGAGGGTTTAGAAGCAAGAACCAAACAAAGGGCTCTAATGAGATAATCAACAGGTGAACAGAATAACTAATTAAACAGACTGGGGAAAACTAGGTCAGACAGGACCAGAAACACAGAAGACAAAGCATACATTTTACAATTACATAACTTTAGTCAATTTTGCATAAACATATTATTCATACAAACTCGCCTGTTCCAGGTAGAATCGGTCAGAGTGTCTGTGTTGGTCGTAGAGATGTCCCAGAATGCAATGGTGGGGCTCGGAGAAGCTGATTGGTGCGAGCGTCTGCATGGACGTCTCTCTCTTCTGAGAAGAGTTAGAAGAGCTGTCTGTGGCATTCTGAAGGACAGATAGAGAACAGAAATTGTGTCCCAATTAGTGCATGTTGGCAGGATCATGGTGGCACAAACTAAATGACTCCCCACTCTTGAACGAGGGTAACACAGTTGTATTCTTCACTGAATTTCCAGCAAAATAGCCCTGTTGAGATTTATAAGGTTACCATGATATAAAACTAATGATAACTTGGATTCAGCTGAAAAATAGAACATTGAATTGCATCAAATCATCACTTCAAAGTGTTTGTATAAAAACAGAAATGGATCAATATAAAAGCATTTCAAACGTTCCAGAACAACACAGCACAGGTCATTCTGCTTGACCTTTGACCCTGTGTACGGGTACGTGAGGTTTGTGTAAATTAAGTGCTTGAGTACTATCATCAGCACTATTATCTCTGACCTTCAACCCCTGAAATCCACACTGTCTCCTTCCTGTGGCTCTTCCTGAAGCCTGGAGCCTGAACGAGAGCCAGCGGAGTGTGTGTGTGTGTGTGTGAGAGAGAGAGAGAGCATCTGTTTTAAGAGTTGACAGTGAGCCACACGGCCATCAATAACTCAAGAGTGTGTGTGAGAGAAAGCGCTCGAGATGATTACAAACACAGCTCGCCTCTCTTAAGTCATCTGACTCCTTTCTTCTCCAAAGTCTGAAATCTACACTACACTGTAAAACACATTTGTTAAATTTACAGCACAAATCTGACAGCTGCAGCATCAGGGTGACACATGTGAAACACACACACTTAAAAACGCAGTAAACATTAACTACACAACATAAAGTAACATAAACACCCCAAAATGCACAACAAAGGAATATAAGAAGAAATTACAATTTACATACTCTTTTTGGACTACAGGGAACATTATGTTATGTTTTTAAACCGGAAATTATAAAGTCTTACAAAAACAAACATATAAATGTAACAATATATAACACTTCAGAACATCTATTGTCTTATATATATATATATATATATATATATATATATATATATATATATATTTTAATTTATTATTATTTTACTGATAATAGTAAAAAAAAAAAAAAAAAAAAAAAAAATATATATATATATATATATATATATATATATATATATATTTTTTTTACTATTATCAGTAAAATAATAATAAATTAAAATATATATATATATATATATATATATATATATATATATATATATATATATATTATTTTTTTATTTTTATTATTATTTTACTTTAAATGTTAATTTTACTTACACAATTTTTACAATATTTTACAGTAAAAATACATGGGCCATTTTGTTAAATATAAAATTTCACCATAAATAATAAGGTGATTTATACATTACATTTACCCCAAAAAACAAAGGAAAGGAAAGAAAACAAAAAGAAAAGTGTGGTCTTGTTAAATGTTAATTATTCTCTTATAAATAAGTTATAATTTATTTCTTAATTTATTACGGAACACTTTTCCATAAAAGTGCATTGCCTTGTTAATTTTACATAACAATTTAATTAATGTTTCTATTAAATAAATAATACAGTTAATTAGAATACATTAATACTCTTATTATATTTTTCATCGTAAATGTTAAATTAACACACAGTTGACCAGCTTTTTACTGTAGCATTTAGATGATAAAGGAATACTGTCTTGAGACAGAGTGTAAATCTATATGCATTGTAAGTACATCCAGGGTTGTGAGTGTGTGTGTGTAATGTCTGGATGGAAATATATTTGTGGCTGTGCTAATTATCACTTTAGACTTTACCTCAGAGGGAATTAGACATCCAACAGCTGCTGCCCATTCTAACCCCACCGCACACATCCCATCTCTCCCTCTCTAAACTTAGGAGCGACTGACTACTCTGATTAGTAATAATCAGTGTCTGGCTGGGCTTGTATGAATAGCTGTGAGTCATAAACTTCTAAAGTTAGCGATTAGAGGAACACCACTCCTGAGAGACCATGGCAAACGCTGATCACTGAACACCTAAAGACTGAAGTCAAACCCAAAGAATTACAATTCATCTGAGTTTCTGAATGCATGCGCGTTATAAACGGTCTCTTGTATCTTAAGGCTTTGGCGTGGCATTGTTGTGTTGTATTAGGAGCAATAGGAGGACAAAAGGGAGCAAAGGTCACTTCCTGAGCACAGCCCACACACACACACACACACACACACACACTTGACCAACTAACAAAAAATTGCAACTGACCCAATAATAGCATATTATACTGTATATCTCAATAATATCTCATATTCTTTGAGATAAATGAATAGAAAAAAAGATTATAATAACATTCTAGTGATATGTGGAATATTCATTATATATTTTAAAAATCTTTTTTATCTAGCGATAAAAAATGATGTAAAAAAAGGGTGTTTTAAAACCTTTTGTCGATTCATTGAATTGTCTTAATGAATCACTTCCAACATTTTATTTCATCCCTTAAAAATGTGCACAAAAACACAACATTTATCAAATTAAAACCATCTGCGCAAGTAAATCTTGATGTTTATTACTAAGAATCGTTGATACAAAGAGGAGCCCGAATTTCAGTATGTTCGGTAAAATACACCATATTATGAATACAGTGAAATTATGGCTCCTCTGATTGAAAATAAATAATAAATCATCCTTTAAAGCCAGGGACTGAGAGACTGTAGTCCGAGACTCACCGTGAAAACATCATCATCACCCAGTTCGGCTTCATTCTGCAGCGTGGAGGATGAAGTCGTGGAGCCTGGAGAAAACGAACAAGAGTCATGTTATGGTCATGGTTAACATGTAACACATTAAACCTTTCTCATGATCCTCACGAATCCACACACCCTCTGTGAGGTCCTCGATGGCCTTCCTCACGCCGCGATCGAACGCTCGGGCGTCAGCGGGGCTCTGGAAAGACAGGCCACACTTCCTGTTGTCCACTCGCCAGTGATGGAAAGTGGGCGTGGCTTTAGTGTACACCAGATCCTTCTTCAGAAAGCACTGCAGGATCACCTGCTCAACACAAACACAATGTTAAGGGTTGAAGAATCAGGTCTTTGGTGCATACCATGGAGACTGGCACACACTGGCAGCTCTCTAACCTGCTTGTCTCGGACTCGCTCTCCAAAGATGAGAAAGCCGTTGCGTCCCAGGAGCTCTAGGTCTGGGACCACCTTACAGACACCCACTCGACTGAGACCACCGCCCTCCTGAGCCAGCCAGCCCCCGCTAGACTCATCCCTCGTCATCACCACAGCTTTCACTCGCACTATGTAACTGTCACTGCAGGGAGAGACACAAGGATGTTCTGATGTGGTGCGATGACAAATAAGACGGTCAGAGATGATTAGAAGACGACGTCTGGTTTAAAACGCATGTGGCAAGTTTTCAAAAAGTTATGTTGGTTTAATGCATTTTTCAAACTGTATACAGTAGGTTCCATTTGTTAACATAAGTTAACTATATTAGTTAACATGAACTAACAAGAAAAATTGGTAACACTTTACAATAGGTAACACTTGTTAACTACAACATTTTTCTCAATCAATTCTTAATTTGCTGCTTATTAACAGTTAGTAAGGTAGCTGTTAGGTTTAGGTATTGGGCAATATTAGGGATGTAGAATAAGGCATTAATATGTTCTTAATTAGCACTAATACATGACTGCTGTTAACTAATGGGACCTGTTTATTTAATTTTCTATAAAAATTATGATTTATTGACTACAAATAACAAGCGGTGTAACCATTAAGCAAGAGATGAAAAAAATGTCCTTGCACATATTGAAATAATAATATAATTGAATTTTTAAAGCATGAATAAAAATATTTTTGCAAATATTTTTTTTCTTGGGGTTATTGCATTTGAAACCATGCATACGTACAATAACACGTTTACAAAAATAATAGTAATAAATTAGATAAACAGCCCAGCCATATATTTTATAAATATAAATATGCGGACTTTAGTGTCAGCAAGAGGTTTTGCAATCCTCAAAACAAGCCTTCTGTCCTTCTTCCCTTACGAAAGGAAAATATATTTACCAATATATTTCTTAAAATATATTGTGATATATTGTAATATATTATTTTCCCTTTTTATTTTCTAATAATTTATATTTTTGAATACATTTAATAATATATTGATGATACATATATTATATAATATATTGCAAAATATACAAATGATTGCCGCTTTCAATATATTGGAAAAAAATAAATATATATAAGAATATATGCTAATATATTACATGATATTTTCCAATATACTGCAATATATTTTTGTTTCATAAAGGTTAGTTCAGTGATGTCAAAGCTTATGCTAACATATCAGCGTCAAACCAAGCATCCTGATTGGTCCCAGACCTGAGTCAAAATGATGAGGTCATAATCCATTCTGGAAGATGGCAGAGTCGATAGCTCTGCATTGCAAATGAGGTTTCAATGAAAATCTTAAAGAGGATGGTGTTTGTTTTGCTAATGAGATTTGCCTTATGCATAGATATGATAATGCTGAACCTAGTTTATGTGCAACCATGTGCAAAATATGACAGAAGGTTTAACAAATGCAAAGTTTGGGATCAGGATTTCTCAGAACATCATTTACATAATGAGTAGTACAGCAGAGCATGGGAACTTAACACAGATTCACAGGCCTTGAGTACAGGCTCATCTTTACCTGGTATTAATGCTGGAATGAATTGGCCAGTCAACATCAGAACGGCTGATTTACTGCTTCAACTTTCAAACAGAATGATAACATCACAATAATCCAAACCAGTCTCCAGTCCAGAAATGAAGGTCTTAAGCTGTGTGTTTGTAATAAACAAAGCCACCTTTAAACTTAAACCACTGACTCCAGCTAAAATACGAATCCTGTTTGGACTCTCAATCTGACGGCACCCATTCACTGCAGAGGATGCAAGTGATGTAACAAATTTCTCCAAATCTGTTCCATTAAAGAAACAAACTCATCTACTCTCTGATGGCCTGAGGATGAGAACATTTTCAGCTAATTTTCGTGAATTATTTCTTTAGAGGAACCGTCTCCAGAACTGAACATCGTGACTATCAGACAGGAGCATTAACATCATGGTATGGAGAACATCACAGGCCATTCACACAGGAACTAGTGCTTAAAAATCAGCACATCGTATGTCGAGAAATAAATGTCAGCAGCAAGAACATGAGTTCATTTCCTCTTGATCTCAATCTGAGGTTTTGCTGGAATCTGTCAAATTACTTTCAGACTTATCATACAATCTCATCTTTTGGTTTGTGTCTTTATAAACAGATAAAAGTACGTAACTTGAATTTCCAAAAATATACATTGACACATGATTGCTTATGCAAAATATATATATATTCCTTTTTTATGTATACCTTAGCCATGACATCAGGTTGCTTATAGCGTAATTTTGATAATTAGGCTATGAATAAATCTTGTACTATTGTATTTTTTTGGCATGTCATTTTATACTAAATGTGCTAAATGATTAAATGTAAACGTGAAAGTGGCTAATTCACAGTGTACACAATGCAATGACATCTGCAGCTGCCATAGAAACCATTGTCTCCCGCACGCTGAACAGCATACAAAGGAAAACCGTTTCATTCTGATCTTCTTCCACTCTTTAAAACGCTCTGCATTCCTCTACCCTCACACTTCCAGCGAGTGGCTGGCTGGGAAATCAGTCCTTATCTTTACTGTAAATACATCAGAACTATGCTGGAACCAGTAGAGGGGTTCATCTGGACTGACTTTACCTCAATGTCAGATATTATCGACCCATAATGGTTCTGCATATAGGTCATGCTGGTGTGATCAATATAGATCACATTCCTCCCCTCCCCATCGGCTCTTCCCAAGCACCCAGAGGCTGGAGAGGACATCCGGGTCTGAGGTCTGGACGCCAGCCAGTTCACGTGAGCATGTACACACAGCTTCAGGCTACAGTCATTACCAATGGGGAGCCACTGGTTTGCTCAGCACGTTTTTGAGGAACTCGCTCACATTCCACTTCAAAAAACAGTTCAACAAACACCAGGATTCTAGAGTTTCTCTGAAATCTTCAACATTTTGAAGGAACATCGCAACCAAAACTAATATCTCGCAATCATTTACTTAACAGGAAGACATGAGGACGAGTAAATGATGACAGGATTTTCATTTTTTAATCCTTTAACAATGCCCATCCCAAACGGTGGCATTTATCTCTAATTATTCAGTCGCAGTAAACCTGAATTATCCAGGTGATTTTGAATAATACAACTTATGTGACAGAGAGACCAGATATGCATCATGACTCAAGTAGTGAGGACAACACTAATTCCAAGTACATCCATTAGCCTATTTGAAAACATCATTTAAGCAAACACTTTCAAACAAACTTCCTGATGATTTTCCTTCACTCCAGGTCTTGTGATAAAGGCATTTTGATACATTGCCCCCAAAAAGTATTTTAGACCATTAAGACATAATTAAACACTGCATGAATGTCATTGCGTTAGATAGCAAAACACCAAACTGGTTAAAAACACTTTTAATGCAATCAAGCAACAAATTTCACAATCTTAAAAGGACAGTTCACCCTAACATGAAAATCTGTCATAATTTACTCACCAGAAACTCAAACCTACTTAATGGTAAGCAAATGATGACAGAATTTTCATTTTGGGGCGGACTATTCTTTTAACTATGTTTTAAAAACTATTGAATGAAAAGAGTATTTGGATACTTGAGTTCTGGGGTCAGTAAAGTTAGCTCATATATATATATATATATATAAACCTAGTATTTGGTTTACAACTGCTTTGCAACTCAAGCAATCCCATTCAGATATTTTAATAGTTAAAGTATCCATATATATTTCAACCTTTCAAGACTTGAAACTTCAATCATTTATAGCCTAACTGGGCCATAACGGTTTAGACAACACAAAAAAGAGAGATATGATTATTAAGTAAAAGAGAAGGATTTCCTTGCAGAGAAATGAATAGTGCAGAGTAATCCATTCATTACCTGCACGTCACTGAGAATCAAACAATCGAGGGGCGTGACAGCGAGGTAACGCTTCACCGCTTCACTTCCGCCGGATCTGGGTTTAATCCTCTCTCCATTGTTTCCCTTCCAGGAGCGCCTTCTCAGAAACCTCCCCCCATTTTGGAGTAGGCCACAGCCCTCCCCTCCGCCGATAAAAGTCAACATTTCACAACCTCGGGCTATTATATGGGCTTTTACATCCCAGTTTGACACAAGTATTTACTCAAACGGGCGTGAGTGTGCCATAAATCTAAATGAGACAAATTCCCCACCAGCTTCGGCGTTACATCTCAAGTAAAGGAAACATAAGTGGAGTTCAAGCAATTTAAATTAAATATGTAACTTTTGCTCAAAAGTCATTCCTACAAAGACGATGCTCAAGTAAAAAAAAAAAAAAGAAGTTAGATGACAAGTTCTCATCAGAAGGAAACCATAGAAACAAACGATAAATTGTCGTACTGCGTTATTATGGCTTTACACATCGGCTAAATATGTATGCATGTATGCACGTATATATATAAATATATATATATATATATATATATATATATATATATATATATATATATATATATATATATATATATATATGTATGTATGTATGTATATATATATATGTATATGTATGTATTCATGTATATATAACTCAAACACACACATGTTAGAACTGTTTGCCTGTCAGAATATAAAATGTCTATTTTTGTTGCTAGGAGTAGCCTAACAACAACAAATTGCATTAATTTACACCGGTTATAATACTGTAATGTATATAATACTGTATAGTATTTTACAGCAATGCACTGTAAAATCAATACAAGTCATATAGGTTGAAAACACAAGTCTACTCTAATTAATATTGCTTCAGACTCTCATTACACTAGTATTAACGATACAAACTCACATAATCGTTTTGTCAAAATCATAAAAGACAGACTAAATAAACATCAGCTTGTAAATACAGGTTGAGTGTTTGTTACAGAAGTTAATAGTTTAAGCCCATAAAGAGCTCACTAAGTTCACAAGGCGTTTTAACTCGGCTCTAATGCTATTAACGAGACTTTGATCGGCTTGAGTCAAACTACCGTGAGATACAGTGTTTATATTAGGCAGAAGAACGCAGTGAAATAGTAATTAATGTTTCTTGCAAAAAGAGGAAGCCGTCAGATTAAATGTAACACTTAAAAGCACATATAGGCCTGTATATAGGCCACTATAGGGCCTGCTGTAACATCAGCACAGCTCTGAGGCGCTCTGATGTGCGCGCGCACCCTTCTGTGTTTTTATGAATGAAGGACAGTATGCAAATGAGAGCGATTCACGAAAAAGAAATGGCGGATATGGCATGTCAGACCACCACAAAGAAGGAGACCAAGAACTGGCTCCATGCTCAGGCGTTGTGTGTTTAGAAACTTTGCAGTCGCCTAGTAGCTTTTTTGGAGCGCTAATTCGCCTTTACAGTCGACGGGATATAAGGTATTCAAGTAAAGGATCCGTCCACAAAATGTTTCCGCTCGCACCCCCTCCTCCTCCTCCTCCACCTCCTCCTCTCCCTCTTCTCGCTTTGAGACCAGATCCCTGCAGCAGGGGCCCAGCACTCAAATCCCTTTGACACTGCATTGTTTCCTAGCATTAACATCTCCAAAGTCTCTCTCCGAGGCGCATGCACGAGTCCCCTGCATCTGACTGAGCTCGGGAACGCATTCTTGGACACGGGATACGCTTTCCATTCGTGTCCACATGCGTCGTTTTCTCAAAAACTGAATACTCACTCGTCTGGGTGCGATTCCTCAGTCATGTTTCCCCACGTTTCACCTACAATAGAAATAATATCCCACCGCGGGCGCGCAGCGTTCTGGCTTCATGTCGTCTCTATTTTCCACCTCGCCTTTTTTTTAAAGTCCAGTGCATCAACGAGTTTCCCTCAAATCCGTCTCCGCGTTCCTTATTCTCGTTCTTTCTCCGCGCACTGCACTTTATCCGTCAGGGTTTGCAGTGCATCTGGTTAATCCTCGCGTTCTGCAACATCCTGGTGGCTATATCGATGGTTTCTCGCCTCGCGTCTCCTGCGCGCTGGTCTCGAAGAGGAGCCCCATCTCTCGTTACTCCATGTTGGATTGTGTAGTCAGCAGCGGGCGAGAGCCGCCGACACTGGAGGTGGGGGGAGGGTGGGGGGTTGCGGAAGCAATGACGTCACGTTGGAACGAATACAGGCCGTTTTGGACTGAGGCATCTCCGGTGTGACGGGCTGCACCGACGTCCTGCCACCTAGTGTGCCTCCTCTGACCTTAACCTGTGGGTCTGGGTTATTGTTTTCCCCATAAAGCATCCGGGGTTTAAATACAGAGATTGAACAATGTTATTATGTCTTGGTGGATGTCCATACGTAAATGTCTGTTATGTGGAAAAACTTATTCAGGGAAGTACTAAACGAATGCAAGGTGAATGTAAACTTATATCTTCAACTATACATACAGGCATCCTAGAAAACAAGAAAGAGTGCAATATGCTAATAAAATACATAACTAATTACTTTCCCCTTTCGTTCTAGACTGCATGAAAACCATAGGGCAGCATTATTTTGCAGTGGTTGGTCAGACTTGGTTCGATTCATAAGAGGTTTTTGGTTTAATTTGAAAGCTTTATATTTAATTTGAAAGCTTTATAATATACATTATATATATATATATATATATATATATATATATATATATATATATATATATATATATATATATATATATATATATATATATATATTGAGAAATTGAGAATGATTCAGTTTGATTCGTATTTAAGTTTTTAGATGTAAATAAAATGCATTTAATACAAAGAGAAAAAGAGACAGTCAGTCTTGAACAATCTGGAAAATGTTAATAATTTAAAAAGAGGGATTATACAAATAATGCATTTTGTGTTTATTTATCACTGCTTATTTTTAATACTCTTGATTCTTAATTTTGAATACTGTGTTGTCACCTGATCAAAACTGCAAACATTCACTGATGCACATGGCAACATACTGGGATAACCGAAATGCTGTCAGTAGCCATTCATTTCCATAGTAATTTTTTATATACTATGAAAGTCATTGGCTGCTGTCGAGTCTTTAGCTACCATCATTCTTCAAAACATCTTATTGTGTGCTCAACAGAAGAAAGAAACTTGGCTTGACTTGCAATAAAAACAGATCTTTCAAAAGTTGTAGATGATAACGACACAGTATTGATAATCAATATATAAACCTTCCTTCATTTGTGTACATGCAGATATTATAATGTCATATGTAAATGTCTGTTATGTGAAAAACCTTCAGGGCAGAACTAAATGAAAAGACAAAAGCAATTTATGTTGCCTAATTTTTAATAGTATTTTCCAGATTCTTTAAGGTGCATGTAAACTACATGTATAGAAAACAAGAAAGAGTGCAATATGCTGATAAAATACATAACTGAGCAAAACTAATACATATTTCACTAGAATAATTACATCTTTTTTCTGCTCATGAGATTGTCAGTATCTTGAGATGCGATCAGACATGAGGTGTGCAGAAGCCTCGGATAATTGCTCTGGAAAAGGACGAGGGCTTGAACCCTTTTTACAAGTTGGAATCTAAGGATCCTGGGGATGATGGAGGGGCACAGGGAAAATTTGGTAGCCCCCCTTAGACCATACCAGTTCAAGGTGGTAAGTTTGGTTTTTAGATCCTGTTGCAGTTTGATCAGCAAATAATCTGTTTGTAGCATTTAATGATCTTTAGTTTTGTAGAGACATATAAATTGTTCTAAGCAATTCTTTAGAAAATGTGAATGTAATAGGCCTATACATTGGTCCTAAATCTTGACTAGTCAGTCTCAAAAACATTGATAAAATAAGCAGGTAAATTGTGGTGGTTGTTGAACTTGGATCAGGAGTTTCCAGTTTCTCAGACTCAGAGGCAAATAGAGTTGGAATAGTGAGGCCGTTTTAAAGTGAGCTGTGTTCCAAACCCAAATTCAGGGCCAAAGTCAAAGCCGCTCATCTGCTGCCCCCTCATGGTGAGAGGAGGCGCTAGCGTTAATAACTTTTTTTAAAGAGCTGTTGGAAAAGAGTATTAGATGATTACGTGGAATGTGGAATGTTCCTCAATACTTTATAAACGAGAAAAAGTCTCGGTAAAACAGCTTATATTTAAAACTGTTAAAATTATAAGGCAAACAATACAAGTTCAATAACAACAAAAATAAAGAAAGTAATTTAGTCTTCAGCTTCAAGTTAAGCAGTTATTAAGTAATCACGTCCATTGGAAAATCTTTTCAACATCATATCTTCCAGCAGAGGGCGCCATAAGGATGATTAATAAATATAGTTTACATTAGATCACTGCTGACCTCTTTACCTTCTCTGATTTAAATTAGAAGATGCATTTAATAAATCAAACCAATATAGTGTTCCAATCATGTGTTTTTGAATTTTTCACAATTTCATAAATGTACATAGTAACAATGTTGGATAGATCAGTTCCCTTCTAAATAAAGCTAAATTGTTTAAACATTTACCAGGTTTCATTATGTACCATTATTAGGATGATTTAAAAAATCTAATTCCATGTAGTATTGGGACACGAACTGGTTTTTAGCTGGTCTTTGCCACTAGTAAATCTAAACTGGTCATCTGTTACCTTGCACTTTCAGACTGTTGGTTACCTTACTGTTGGTCCAAGTATAAAAAAAGAATGAAAAAAAATATATATATTTTTTTTTTAACGATATACTGTATTTTTCCAGTGGCCTGCATGCTCGGAATACAGTTGTGCGCTCTTTACGCACGGGTTAGCATTGGTCTCCCTCTTACGTCTCCTTTAAGAAGTCCAAATGCCCTCTCCTCCTCCTCCTCCTCGTCCTCCCTCTCCACGCTCCTCACATCTCATAGAGGTGTTATTGCATTAAGAATAAACCAGCCAAGCGATCAAAGACCCGAATGGAGTTTGCCTTTTCACCCTTTGGCTACAAATCTTCGATTGGCAATAGAAGAACACAGCAGACATCCGAAGCGCACTTTGGTTATTTCGAAGCGTCGGGATCTGGATTTTTTACTTGCTGATAGACAGCGTTGCGTTTGTTGTGAAAGCTGACCAGGAGTATTTGGGTGAATTACGATGTTATTGTTCATCACGGGCACTTGAGCTGGGTGTTCGGGAGAGTTTTGATTCCCCGGGCTCGCTGCACGGAGATCCGGACGCGTCGAGAGCAGGGAGTCGGTGACACGGAGTCCTCATGGCGCAACGGGTGCGTAAAAACCTCCGCAACAGAAAACACTCAAACGTGGCCGTCAAGACTAATTCTACCTTAGACGCTGATAATGGACATAATTACAGTCAGATGCCCTTTAATTCCTCGGATGAACGATGTGTGTGTTTAAACACCAAAGTTATTTTGGAATACACACAGCAACAAGTGAAACCAATCCAAAATCCTTTTTTTTTTTCATAGCACTCCATTTTTCATTTCCGTCTTAAAACCATTATTTATTATTATATTTATATATTTTTAATTCAAATAGGCTTATGTTTTTTTATTATTATTATTATTTTGCAATTATTATCTCAACTAATTCCATATATAGCTGACAGGCAAAAGCGTAATTTGATGCTTACAGCCTGTTCATAACTCATATTTCTCTCGTTGGATAGCCTACTTATCCGAGACTGATTTAATATTACAAAACATCGATTGTAATTGCAGTAATCATTTTTACACGCAGTTAAAACAGTGCTTCTTTTTAATTCTAAATTATATTATGCATTTCTAATTAATTTGTAATATGCCGTAAACAAGAAAACTCAGTTTTATTTTTATTTATTAAATCGTTTTGGCCGAATATTGGTTTGTTGTATCACTGTCATTTCAAGTTATAGCCCTAATTTGAATTTGACAAAAGATGTGAATTTAAAATTTCCATGTTTTTAAAAATGTAAAACGTGTTGAAAATATTTTAAGGTAGGTATTCTTATGGCAACACATTCATATTTTCCGTTGTGCGTTCTGGCACATTTAGAGCCACATAGAGCCTGGAAATTAGAACTGATCCAAATGTAATTAATTTGTTTGAAGGTTGAAACTATTGTCGTGGAGGCTATTTCGTTAATTAGCTTGTGATGCTCAATGTATTACCTATTAAACAAATACGAGCTTTGTTCCTCGCTCATGCTCCCTTGGCTGCTGGTATATCTACATTTGCAAGATGTGTGCACAACAGAGTCTGAGTTTTAACTCTCACATTTTGCATCTGCTCAGTTCGAGGATCTGGTCCATTACGGAATGGATGCGGTCGGGATCCCGTCTCCGATGTACGGGGATCCTCACGCGGCCAGAGCGATGCAGGCGGTGCACGTGAGTCACGGCCTGCCGCTTCACCAGTACGCGCACGCCGCGGCTCCCGGTGCCCCGTCGCCCGTTAACGACGCGCTAAAACGGGATAAAGACGCAATTTACGGGTATGTAATTACTAGCCTAAAGCCCTGTATATTTTTGTTACGAAGAGGAGTTAAACTGTTGGGTAGAATTTAAAAGTAAAAATAAATTAGTTATTTTTTGCTATTATTTTACGATGTTCTGTTTGACTAGGCTACTTTGTTATGCTGAAATACTGGTATTAGTGGAAATGTTTATTTGTAGACAGTGGGATTTTTATTTTATTTAATTTTTCGAAAATTAACTTTTATTTCCCTCCTATCATCATCAGTTTTTAACGATAGCAATGCCAGAATGAACTTCGTTTGTCACAACCATAATTGGTGTATAAAGCCTAAAAATAAAAAATAAACCTTTTTTTATTTTATTTTATTTTTTTACATAATAATATAGGCCTATATTTAATTTCATTGTTATTGAAAAAGTTGTGGAGAGAGAAAGAGAAAGACAGGGCCTCGAGCCTGAATGTCCTGTGCTTGAGGCAAATCGTTATTTTCGCCACGAAAAGGCTATAAACTCCACCAAATGTGTTTTTTTTTTTTCAGGCACCCTCTCTTTCCTCTGCTTGCACTAGTTTTCGAAAAATGTGAATTAGCGACTTGTACTCCGAGAGAAAGCGGAGTGACCGGAGACGTCTGCTCGTCTGAATCCTTTGACGAAGATATCACAGTATTTTCAAAGCAGGTCAGGTCTAGCAATGCTTTAATACAACAATAAAAAACAGCAGGCCTTCTGATATAAGCAACCAACAACGCAGTCCGAGTTAATCTTCGTGCCTCGTTATTATGCACTAACGACACGACACTATTTTTTAATTTCAGATAAGAGCAGAAAAACCTTTCTTCTCGTCAAATCCAGACTTGGATAATTTGGTAGGTCGCCCTGTGGTTTGAAATCTTTTAAAATCAATTTCTAGTATTTTTCCCTTAAACAGTTTCATTCTTATTGCTGGATAAAATGAAACTATAATCACAAAACATTTCTGTGATGTGATGTGTCGTTTTATTTTAGATGATTCAAGCCATACAAGTGTTACGATTTCATCTGCTCGAACTAGAGAAGGTTGGACTTTTACCTATTTTTTATTATTAGCCTTTTATTATTATGAGTGACGTAGGCCTATACATGCAAATAACATATTGGCCGGTCATTGATGATAAATGTGTCCTTGTCGTAGGTGCACGAGCTGTGTGACAATTTCTGTCACCGCTACATCAGCTGTCTGAAGGGAAAGATGCCCACTGATCTGATGGTGGATGATAAAGAGGGGGGATCCAGATCTGATGGAGAAGAATTTACACGCACTCCAGGCGGGACAGACCCGGCAAGTCCTTAGCTCAAGTCTGTCTGCTTTTCTATGCTTTTGAACAGGCAGTGCTGTATATTCTTGCTACATACAGTCCCTGTAAAGAAAAAGTTAATTTACTTGTTATATTAAAAGTTTAGTAGACGCTTACATAAAACAAAATAATATAATATATATATATATATATATATATATATATATATATAGGTATATATGAGTTCTGTGCTGTGAAAAGTTATTTTTTCCCAACAAATGGGCAGCTGATGTGAAACCTATTTTAAGCGTTTTTGTAATTTGTTTATATATTTATTATGCATGCAGATTCTTTGAGAAATTATTTGGAATATTTGTGCATTTAAAAATTATTTATTTTTACCTTAGAAAACTAAACAAATAAAACAGCAGCAAACCTTAAGGCACCTAAAATATACTCTCTCTGTAATAGGTTAATATAGTTTTAATTTATAATTTCAGTGTTGTCAGCCATTCGAATACAGTAACAAAGTAAACTTGAAACACTATCTGGAGAGATTGTTTTTGTGGGGGAGGCCTGAAACTCCTGTTTCACGTGATACAATACGCCACAGACTATTTGTCCCCCTCATATATATTAAATAACAGCAGATAATCAATCTTCTGTCATTTTATAATGAAACATTTTTGCTCTTTTGTGGTTAAATGAAACGTAACCATTCACATTATAGTGTCATGCTTGATTAAATCCCACAAAATGATTACAGATCATATGATAATTCAGATTATATGTTGCTCATTTGAATACTGACAGAGAAACATGAACAAACCTTTCACCTTACATTTTTAAAGAGATTAAAAAGACATTTTTGATTTTATAAAGCAGGTTAATTAAAACTCCCATTCTTCTAATTTCTATTGCATGGGGAGAAGTATAATCAAAATGTTTTAGATAACCGTCTTCCTAACTGTTGGTGTTAAACTTCAGCAACATCTGAACTATGGTCACTAAAGTTCAAGGATTTAAAATGCCTACTTATAAAAAAACATATAAATATATGTTGTTATTTCAGAATATATATATAAATGCAGCAAACTTGGGAAGTGTTAATGATGTGTAAATAATCCATCAGAGTTCATTAACACTGTTAAGTGTGCTGTGTGTGCAAATCACTGAGGCATGGTTTGTCTGTTTACTGCATTGTCTGCACATATGTTTGTTGTTCTCTGTGAATTGTGTGTCATGTGAGGATAACTCGCAGTGCATTTCTCTTAATGGTGCAGTTTTGAAATGTTAGGGATTGTGTTTGTCTGGTTGAAAATATTGATTTATTGTAAGCGTGTCGCAAGATAGTGTCTCCTTATTGTGCAGTGATGCTGAACATCTCCTTTTTCATGAAAAGTATTATTCTGAGTAGAACAAACTATGTAGCTATTCTGTGAACAATTGGCACTAGAGCTTGTCCAAATTTTGAAGCATTTTCTTTCCTAAACAACTCATAACTGAATAAACATGCAATAATAACATGCAATTCAGAATGCAGATATAAGATACTTTAATGTAAAAAAAAAAAATGTTATGTATATATATATATATATATATATATATATATATATATATATATAGTATGTCTTTGTGTGTATGTGTGTATATGTGTGTGTACTGTATATATATATATATATACTGTATATGTATATATACTGTATATAGACATTGAATCTATTGAATAATGCCTCTATAAGAAATAATGATTGGAGTCAAAAATGTGACAACTAGCCACGGTCTTGTCTAATATTAATCTGTCTTGTTCTTATCGCTTGTTTGTGAACGGTTGCCAACGCATGGTTAAGACATTTCTCTCTAGGTTTAGTGTCAGTTAAAAGCAACACACTGATCAGATTGCATCTTTACAACATAATAAATATTCAGTTTTTCCGCTGACATGTAGCGTTCATATTTAGTCTCTACAGTATGTGTCATATACACACTGGCCAGATGCACAGGTGTTTCACGTCATAGCTGTTATATTATATTATGTATTTTAGCACAGTTCAAATGCTCAATTGACCAATCAGTATCCCGGCCCGTATCCATCCGCTTCATTCGGTCGATTGAAGCCAACAAGATGGGTTTTCAAAATATCCTGTGCGTGTATGTGAGTGCGTTTGTTTGTCTTATAACTTCTGCGCAGATGTTTGTGCGTGCACGCGCACGTGTGTTTATATACAGCAGTCTGTAGAGCTTTTCAACTGTTTGCTCTTGCAGCATGTGTTCTGTATTACTCCTTACAGCACGCCTCTGGTATGCACTGCTATACTGTACTTAACCAATCCTATATTATGCTGACCGCAGCTTATTACTTTGTCTACCTGTCTCTCTCTCCGTCCGTCTCTCTCTAGGCATTCTGGAGGGAGGACGACGCTGCATCTGTTCATTCTTCTGAGGCTCCTGCAGCCGGTGGCAGACGCCACGGCTCTCACAATGGAGACAACAGCAGCGAGCACGGTAACACACTCACACGCCACGCTACAGATACACACACCAGTGTTTGCGAAGGTCTTGCTATGTGCCAAGTGAAACAGATCTGCTGCAGGTTTGTCATCTCTAGCATACATTTACACTTTAGCACCACCACAGGGGTCTCAGACATACATACACACACACACACACACAAACATGCAAGTACACACACCGGTAGACTGCTCCTAAATAACTGCAGCCGCTTGTGTGTGTGTGTGGATGTGTGTTGGACAGGAAATGGTGCATGATGGATATAAAGACTCTTCTCTTGGCTCCTCTGCTCTGAGCACCAACCATGGCCAATAAAACCAGAGTACATATTTCCCAGAGCACCGCATCTGTGTGTGTGTGTGTGTGTGTGTGTGTGTGTGTTTTGTTCGCTGTGCCTCAGCGCAGCAGCTGTGAGTCTGGCTCGGACAGAATATCTCACTACCTGAGAAAGAGAAACAACAGACAGACAAACACACAGTTCAATGATCACAATGAAGCCTGAGTCTGTCCTGGAGCGTTGTTTATACTGTAAACATTTGCTTGACTCTGATGCATAAACCTAAAGGGCTGCCAGTAGGCTTTTAGGAAAACTGTAACATTTGCATGAGGATTTTCTTTATTTCTAGGGGCCATGTCAAACCTTTTTCCTTTTTTATGTCAAGTTTGTTTTCAAAAATAGCTAACATTTTATTTTCATGACATTTTTTAATGCATAAAAGTAAAGAGCCTGTATGCTTTTAGCTAGTTAACGGTTAAGATATTTTATACTGTAAACATTTGTTATGCATTTTGTAGTTTGTTTGTTTTTAGACTGAATTTAAAGGGGCCATGCATTTTTACTTTTTATGTCAGTTTTTGGTAACATCTAAATTAACTGCTTTTATTCAGGTCAAAAATATGGTTGAACATCATTGAATCATCCTGATTTATACCAACAGCTGCAGGTTAACACTTTTCACAGTGCAGTTTTTTTTTCTGTCTGACATGACAACAAGTTTGAAACAATGTGGGTTTCTTTCTTGTTATTTACAATAAATGGTAATTTTCACAAAGGAGGACATTTATAGCTTTGAAAGTTACTGTTTTATAATTGTTATTATTTATAATAAGAGCATAATAGAAAATAATGTGATTATTCTGTTGTGCTGAAAGACATTCACAGCGTCATGCTCAAGTTATGATGAACGAAAACGAAGTACTTCTGATGTACTTTAATAGAAAAAAACAACAACATCAATCTAAATGTGCATTTGCATTCATTAGAAGGTTTATGAACACCCTTTTAAATGATCTGAAAATGTGAAAAAGCAAAATGCAGCCAATGCAAATATATATAAAAAAAATTATCTGTACACTGTCACTCAAATCTGTTAAACCTGTAATTGTTTTCTTTTCTCCAGGTGACTTTCTGGATCAGAGTGTTGCCTCTCCAAGCACAGGAGAGGAGGAAGACCCTGATAAAGAGAGGAAGAACAACAAGAAAAGAGGCATTTTTCCCAAAGTGGCAACCAACATCATGAGGGCATGGCTGTTCCAGCACCTCACGGTAAAACACCTCTCTGCTTTCCCAATGATAACACAAATCAAGCTCTTATCAAAACCAAACCAGATGGGCTGAACCAAGGCCAAAAGTAATTAAAATGTTTGCAACGTCAATGTAAATGGAATAATTACAGCTTTCAAAAATAGTTACTCAACTACATTGACGATAATGAAAGTAGTCCAAGTTAAATGCATGTATATATGTATGTATATGTATATAAACCTATAAAACAGCTTATAGATGCACAGAACAAGACAAGAAGCTCATGTGGCGTGTCTGTACCTGCACGGCTACATTATTTCAAGCTCAGTGACGCTCCCACAGTGCCTGGAGGGTAGTTAGTGAACACACACACACAAACACACACACACACACACACACACACACAGAAAGATGCACTAATGAGCAGTGTAACAATATATTGGGATGAAACACAGGCAGGGTTCCTTACTGTTGTCATGTGTACAGTGTGTTAATGGTTTTCATGGTAAAGTGGGCGGGTACGACTCAGAGCCCCTCCCCCTCTCCCTCTAGTCTTGAATATATAATCAGTGATACTGCTTTCAGAGAATTGAACAGACATTTCTGAATCTTCGTTTTGCTCCTCTCTCATTTGGAAACTTGTTGAATCTCCTTCCAAACAAATAGCACTGCCTCATAAACACTAGCTCAAATGCATCCCACATAAAGGCTGTGATTTGGATTGGGTAATTAGTGGGTAGTTTGTTCCCTTCTTGACAGCAGATGTGAAGCAGAAAAATACAAAGCTGCCTGAGCAATTTTAGAAGTTTTTTTTTTTTGCTTTCATATTACTGAAACATGTGCTTGACTGTAATCACTGCATATATTTTAATCAAAATATACATATTAAATTATTTTAAAATATACATTTATATTTAAAAAAAATATATATATATGAAAATATTGGTAGAAAAAAAATTGGGGCCATCTTTGTATACTTGAAATATATATATATATATATATATATATATATATATATATATATATATATATATATATATGTGTGTGTGTGTGTGTGTGTGTGTGTGTGTGTGTGTGTGTATATATATATATATTTGCTATATTGATTCAAAAGTCTGGGCTCAATAAGATTTATTTATTTTTATTTATATATTCATTAAAGAAATGTATACTTTGATTTAGTAAGGATGCAGTAAATTGTTCAAAAGTGACAGTAAAGACATTTATAACATTTCAAAAGATTTATGTTTCATGTGTTGAAGACTGAAGAGTTATGATGCTGAAAATTCAGCTTTGATCACAGGAATAAATTACATTGTAATATATATGCACGTATAACTTAGTTGTTTAGAATTTAAATAATATTTCATAAATTAAACTTTTTTTCTGTTCTTCTTACATTCAGAAAAAGTCCCAAACTCATCCCAAACCACTGAACGGTAAATAAAATCAAATACTTAAATTTTACAAATAGGCAGAATCACAAATATCCCTCACAGAGGAATCAATACAATATGCACATGCTGGAAAAATAAAATAAAAAATTAAAAAATGAATAGAGTCCAAGAGGTGTTAATATATTTATATGACAGTCGCAGGGTAATAGTACATATTTATAACACTATTGTAAAGATATTTTGTAGCGGCACACAAACACCTAAACACTCTTCACTGTGATTTGGAGGCAAATAATGAAACAGACTGTGGATTCTAGAACTGAGGGCTTTCCTTCAGGCGCCGAATAAGGTGGTTAGCATGCAGATAGATGACATTACAACATTCCCTGAGATCATTAGGGGGTCAAAGGTCGTGGGTGTAAAAGAACGCGCCCCCAACCTTTATTCCCGTACAGTTGCCTGATCCATTCAGCTCCAGCAGCCACACAAACACAATGCAGCGCCATCGCAGACATTACTGCATCCTTCTGTTTGAAGTTTAGAAAAGCGAGAAGCACAAGCAAAGCTTAATTCACGTTTTCCACCCTGCCCCTTCTTCCCAGGCTCTGATCATTTCCAATCTCCATATTCGTGCTTGTCAGTCATAAATGTGACCTCCGCTCACTGATTACCCTTTAATTCTGCTGCAGCGCAGACCAAAGGAATAGTTCACCCAGTCATTATTTTCTTCATTCTTACTGTTGCCCAAGACCCATATGCTGCCATTTTTTATAATACATGAGTCATTATGACTACTTATATAGTGTTTATTATTATTTTTTGGACGGTTCATTGTTGCTTGTATTGCATGAAGTTTTGTGTCCCAAAAATATGCAGGCTTGGATCTGTACCTTGAAAAAAAATCAGCTGATTTGAATTATTTTTAATTTTTTAATCTGCTGATTTGCCAAAATAAGTGACTTGGCCTAATATTACTTAATTTGTTTATGCTTAGTTCAAAAATATCAACAAAATTCTTTGCAACGGACAGTTTTTCCATAAAAATATGAATGAATATTTAGAATATATATATATATACCACTTACAAATGAATGTTGAAAGCAGAAAAGCCACATATTTTGTGCGAAAGTGTGGCGTGCTTGAGCAAAATTAAGCACTATTTCTGGAATCAGCAGCCCAAAATTAGCAAGAAATGAGTATTGGATTTCACTGTGCAATGATGTCATTTTCATGCAAATTTTTTTTTTTTTTACCCAAGCATGAAAATTACATCATTGCACATATATGAAAGAGACAGTGGGGAATACAGAGATTTCACTTACTGTATTTAATGTCCACCTGTACGTGCCTTTTGTTTATGGCTTGTATTATTTCTAGGCTGTTCATGCCACTGTTTTAGCCGGTTTCTCCACAGGCGTAGTTTTCCTTTGAAGCACCGGAGCATTTGTTTGTAATGAGGGAGCCGCAATTAACGTCAGTCCCAAAAAATGAGGCTGCAGTGGGGGCGGGGAGGGCCCCAGACTTCATTTAGCCGAACTGCACGGGCATGTTGTGTGAAGATGGATCTGCTGGGGTCCCCCCCCCCCACCCAGGGTCTCTCCAGGGTCGAATTCGCTGTTATCAAAACACCATCCATTACGGCTCTGACAGCTCCTCCTGGGGACCTGGGCTCTGCCAGACCTACAGGGAATTTCCGTCCTTGCCCATGAAAAGAAAGGGATGCAGAAAAGAAAAATGCTGGGGAGAATGAAAGAAAGGAGAGGTGATTCATCACAGCCAGACTTTTTTGGTAAACGCAGAGGGGAGGGAGGCGAGGAGGAGACGTAGAGATGAAACGGAGAACCGTCGGACGCTGAAGTCAGGCTCACTTTGGGATGCACTGCAAAGTTAATGAAAATCACAGTCGGCCTGCTGGGTCTTTGCAGGAACGTCTTTTTAAAATGAAAACCTGTGTCGGAGAAGCTACTTTTAATATTAGCTTGTCAAGTAACAAGCTACTCGTAATTTAGAGTACAGCTACTATAAAGCTATCCGTTTGAGAAAGTACTACTGTGAGCAAACAAAAGGAGACAACACAGGTAAATGACATCTAATAGAGCTTGATTACAGGCTTCAGTAGAGGAGCAAGCGATGATCAGAGGTGAGATCAAATAGCTGAGAGTCTTGAGCATAGATTTAGCTGAATAGTCACTGTGGGTCACTTTGCATGGTGAGGCTGAGACAGTGTGCTGGGATGAAGAGAGACGATGATGACAGACAACACGGTAAGGATCAGACGAACAGGTATAGGTAGAGCAGGTAAGCAGCCGGTAAGTTGATGCATGCTAGTGAACAACCAGAGCAGACACTGAGGTGGTGATGGGAAGGTGTTTATATACTGAGACTGATGAGTGCTGACAGCTGAATCCATCAGAATCCTGCTGATTGTGAAGCTGAAGGATCTGGTGACTCTGAGACAGCTACATTAAATTCAGTAAAAGTAGCTATTAAGTTGTATTTTATACCAAAAAAAAAAAAAAGGATAGACAATAATCAGGAATATAACAATATATACATTTTATATATGAAATTATATATTCATAAAAAAAAATACAAATACAAATATATATATATATATATATATATATATATATATATATATATATATATATATATATATATATATATATATATATATATATATATATATTCTCAAATATGTTTAATTCAGAATTCAGATCTAAATTTGTATTTATATAGAATTATATTTAATAAAAGATATATTTATGTATCAGCTCTTAATTATTATACTTTACTTTACAATGTTATAAAACATTTACATTCATGCATTTTAACAGATGTGTTTATCCAAAGCGACTTACAGTGCATTCAGGCTATACATTTTTTTTAACCAGTTTGTGTGTTCACTGGGAATGGAACCCATGACCTTTTGCATTACAAATGCAATACTCTTCCACTGAGCCACAGGAACACACACATTTTTTAAATATTAGTGTGTCACTTTATATACTTAATATATAATATGATATATTTATAGATTTAATATATAATACTAATATGAACAATATATGCCCCAAAATTATTATTATTTTTTTTAAAAACATATTTGTGAAAAAAATAATATATGCAATTATTTATTTTTTTTAAAGTAAAATACATTAATGTTTAATATCTTCATTCATATATGTACATAGTAAATGCCCAAAAATATTTAAAAGTATTATATTAGCTATGACCGATTTTTACATTTTATTATTTGCATCTAGCTTTGTTTTTTTCCCCACCATATTCCCCGTTGAACCACTGGTATAGTTTAGGTAGAGTTTAGTCTAAAGTCTAGACACAGTGTTTGAGTACAATACAGAGACCATCACATACACACACACACACGCACACACACACACACACACACAGCTGCAGCGGGTGAAGCTGGGTGTGTTTTAGAGTCTTTTTAAATACCGTTCACCCTGAATTACCGATCATTAGAGCCCTAACAGTTTTACTGCCTCTGTAAACAGGCTAATGACCCCACACACACCTTTAACTCTTCATTGAGTTTCACAGGACACACACACACACACACACACGCACACACACCTCCAGCCAGCATGGCTCACTCGCTCGTAAAGTTACCCACCATTTGCTAGCAGAGCTCTCAGCGTGCAACAGGTGTTAAGAGAGAGTCGTTCATGGGTGAGGTGTTTATAGTCGCTGCTGTAAAACCCCTGCTCCAGGATCAGTTTAATATGCACGCCTCTTTATTCTTAGATCTCGTTAATCTTTAGATGGCTGACCCGGGATCAGTTGTTGTCTAATTACAGGTTGAGACCTCCTCGTTCACTGTGTGCCTATCTTCTGGGTTTAGAGAAAGGCTTTGGTGATTGCTACAGCCATCACCATTGGTTACAGGACAGCAATTTGTAATTACTTTGTGGCTTGGTGTCTAAATCCCAGCTGGCAGCTCTCCGATGAGCGCATGGGGCTTCCTTTAGAGTCTAAGGCTTTATTTGCCAAGAAACACAATGCATTTGTTTGGCTGCACATGCAAAGACAATACAGTCACAGTTTAATAGAGGGACAATGGCAACTGGAACCTGATTCTTCAAGTCCTATTGATTGGTGTGCCGTTTCAATAATTATGGTTTTTAAATGTTTTTGAAAGAAGCATCTTATGCTCACCGAGGCTGAATTCATTCGATCAAAAATAAAATGTCAAATGTAATCTTAAAAATGTGTCTCGCAGCACCCGTACCCGTCTGAGGAACAGAAGAGGCAGCTGTCCCAGGACACTGGACTCACCATCCTGCAGGTCAACAACTGGTAAGTGAAAACACCATTCATTTCACATAGAAACCTTTCATAACATTATAATTGTCTTTACTGCCACTTTTGATCGATTCAATGCATCCTTGCTGAATGAAAGTATTCATTTCTGTGATAGACAGACAGACAGTTTAAAGAAACTCAACAGGCTTGTTTTTATAGTCTGAGTGTTTGGTTCTTAAATGTCTCTTGTATTTCTATGGCTTCATGCTCTCGGCAGCCAGTCTTTCACCACACAAAAACACATTGTGGTTGCCACTTACAATGAATACGCTTGCAGCAACTGAACCCTAACTTAATGCATTCTGGATCATATTTTTTGAGCTTGCATAGGTTTGACCATGTTTTTAGGCACGACATGCGGCCTGTCCATGTTTGCATCTGTCGTATTTGCAGAGAAATTTGACAGCCTTGGCCGTCAACAGCAATATATAGGAAGCGTTTTCTCCTCCATATCAACTTTTAAGCTGATAAGCATATCTGTTTTGCTATCCTAACCATGCACGATTACATGGTAGTTTAAGCATTTGTGGGGCTTTTTCAAGCAGAAATTCCTTTAATAATTCACACACTCCTTGTAACCCTCCAGTTGAGAAGCACTAGTTGACTGAAGAATAAATATATTGAAAAATGAAATGTATATATATATATATATATATATATATATATATATATATATATATATAAAATATACATTTTGTACTATGTGTAATCAAGTTTATTCCATCATATCGAATAATTTCATTGACTAATAAAAGCAGATTTTATTACATGACGTACATTTTAATTGGCCGACCATTTTCTCGTCTTTGGCTTTGGGCTCATCACTGTAAACAAAATCTAGACCTCCAGAGCCCTTCATAATCAAAATGACAACTGATTAGCATTTTAATCACCGGAGTGAAAATACATTAGGTGCTCTTCAAAGCCCAACACAAACAGAGCGCAGAAAGTGCCGTGTGTATGTCTGCAGCTCTGGAGCGCAGAGAAACTGATGAGGGAACGAGAGGGGCGAAAACGAGCTGCTGTCAAATTAAACAGAAATTATCACTGGGAACAGCTGGACTGGTTTATTTAAACGTGGAGACACACACACACACACATTCACTCTCTCTCTATCTCTCTCTCACACACACACACACACACACACACACACACACACACACACTGTCCTCCAAATGAACTCACAATAATGTCGGACTAAAAGAACGCTTTGTTGTTGTTGAATTTGTTGTTGAAACATATATCACATATGCACTCACACATACAAATACATTTTATGAGTAATTTATTATTTTATTAAAAATATATATTTTAGCATTTTATAAATAAAATTGTTTTAAGTATATATTTAAATGTAAAAATATTTAAGAAATGTGAATATATATATATATATATATATATATATATATATATATATATATATATATATATATATATATATATATATATATAAACTAAAAAAATTTTTATGTATAATATATTATCATTATATTATTATCATATTTGTATTGTTTATAATATAGTCATATTATTTATAAATGTATATTATAATTTTATGTATGTTTCTCAAATATATTGATACTTTTACATATTTTTGGATGTATACAGTAATACAGTAATATATATATAGGTCAGCAGGTTTGCTCCGTGTTGAATTTTGGAGGGAAGGTACTATGTGTTTCTTTGCTCCCTTGTGCACCAGAAAGGGCCCCCA
Organism: Carassius auratus; assembly: GCF_003368295.1. Lineage (NCBI taxonomy): Eukaryota > Metazoa > Chordata > Actinopteri > Cypriniformes > Cyprinidae > Carassius > Carassius auratus. The sequence goes on from NC_039243.1 coordinate 6,623,941, forward strand.
AATATTTGACTGGCTGCGTAGTGTTGTTATGTGTTTGGCGTGCGTGTTGGGCCGTGTACGAGTGTGTGTGTGTGTGTGTGTGTGTTTGGAGTGAACAGGCAGAGGCATGAAGCTCGTAAACTTGGGCTCGTGGTGAGAAGAGGGGTTCAATGAGGGGTCAGCTTTTAACCCCCTTAAAGAGTGGGACGGGTCCGTCCCCGCTGGGTATATGGCTCTTATCTCTGATTGGTCACCTAACGGGCGGAGCTGAGGGAGATGCTCGCCCTCAACAACCTCACTAAAGTGTTTATAGTACCTGCTCCGAATGTTGGACCTCTGACGCTGCTCTTCATCTTAATCTCTGGCTTTACTCTGCTTTATTGTGCTCCTCAAGCTGTGATGTGCAAAATTATATGTACAATTTAGCATAACATCCTATAAAGCATACATTTTAATTGCCAATTTTATTTTTCCATGTGATCTCCATACATTTTAATAAAGTTTTGTGTATTTAAGAATCCAATGCACAATGTACAGTACATTGTAATGTGAATAGTAGGATGCTTGGAAAACAGAAGATGCATTTATTATGTATTTAATGTGCACCAAGGCATTTATTTGAATAGAATATTGTAAAATTACAATTAAAAATAATTTTCTATTTTAATTTAATTTATTCTTGTGACCAAAGCTGAATTTTCTGCATTATTATTCTGTCTTCAGTGTCACATGATCCTTCAGAAATCATTCAGATTTGCTGCTCAAGAAACATTTCTGATCATTATTAATGCTGAAAACAGTTGTGCTGCTTCAAATTTTTGTGAAAACCGTGGTGCACTTTTTTTTCAAGATTTGTTCGTCATAAATATTTTGTGATATTATAAATGTCTTTCCAGTCACTTTTGATCAATTTAATGCATCCTTGTTGTATCAGAATCTTTCTTCCAGTACGATTTTCTATCACATAGCCTACTTAAGACAAAATTCTAAGAAAAACTTCTCAAGAGTGTTTTTTTATCAACTTTTGTTAGATTTATTCTTAAAACAATAATTCATATATTCTCTGAAAATTAGACTTTATTCCTTAAATTCCTCTTTTTTTTGCAATAATGGAATACTGTGAGCATTTAGTCTAAAGTCAGTCTTCTCCTCACCCATGACTCTAACGTCGTATGGTCTTTATCATCTCAGACCGTGACACCGTGTGTAATTCACTTCCTATGAATTAAAAGTAGAACTTCCCCTCCTTTGTGAAGGTTGAAATGGAAGCGAAGCACCTGGGGTGACGCGGAGCGCTCATTAATCATGTGGACTTGTGCCCTGGCACTCGGCGGACAGAGGTCACGGGGAATTTTTTAGGCTGAGAAAGAGCAGAGCTGCGGCGCTGCCCGGGGTGTGAGGTCATTGAGTCAGGGGGTCAAAGGTCAAGCGTAGCATGGGAATAAATGCAGAAAGCATTGAAGGTCTGTGGAACGTGTTTATTTATGTTCTGTGTTAAAATAGTGTACTAAAGATTTGCCACCGATAGGATGTTGTGGACGGTTGATGTGGTGTTTCTAACTGGCACAACTCTCTCATCTCTGGTATTTCGGTCCATAGTCTATTGGAGTTTTCATCCATTTTCTTATCCACCAGGCAAAAGTCATGAATTTGATCATTTGAGACTTAATAAGCTGCATGATTTGAGGAATCATTCATGTCTGGAGCACGAACGGTGCTGGATGAGTTACACGCCAAAGTTTCATACTCTGGGTTTGTTCAAATCCATAATCATAAGTATGAGCAATAATTTTAATGATGTTTGCCTTTGACAGAAGCCAGCAGCGCTAATAAAACTTAAATCTGCTTTTATTGTTTTTTTTTTAATGTTTGTACTGTTTTCACCCCTGTTCTTTCCTTTGCTTCATCAGGTTTATCAACGCCAGGAGAAGAATCGTCCAGCCGATGATCGACCAGTCCAACCGCGCAGGCAAGTGCCTTGTAAACTGACCCACATCTTTTTATTTTCAGTTCTCAGAGCACACACTGAAGTGCCGTTCATCCAGGATGTGCTCTCGCGCCCCATCTGCACTATATTTTAATTACTGGTCTGTGCAAATATTTGTGAGATGAATGAAATTGGCCGTTGCGTTACATTTAAAAAAAAAATCTGTATTTTGTGCCATGAGCATCAAGTTTTTAAGACCATGGCTCAAATTCAAGTTTTTAGTGTGCAAGCGTTTTAAAACAATTTCCAAACATGCTAATAATGATAAACGATGGACCAAACATATATCTCCAAACATATGTTGTGCTATTTTTAAAAGAACATGTGCATGCATGAACTGCCCCTAAAATGTATTTCAGGATGAACACACACACACACACACACACACGCTCACCTCAGGGTGAAGTCTGATGCATGTTGGTCTGGTGAGGACTAAGGCTTGCTGTTTGCAATGAATCTCAAAGACATCCATCCAAACAGATGCTTACGAAATCATTTTGTCAAACTTTTCTGGGGGAACTGGAAAGGGGAGTGTTATTAGCATCGCATCTGTTTACACATTTCCTCTGGGAAGCGGCTGGCGTATTAATGTCAGACCTTCTTAACTGTCTTTTGTGTAATATGTGTGTAAACATGTTAGTGTGTGTGTGTGTGTGTGCAGTAGGTCACGGTGGCCCGTACACTCCTGATGGTCAGCCGGTGGGTGGTTTTGTGATGGAGGGGCAGTCGCACATGGGCATCAGACCCCCAGGTACATCAAGCCCGTCTAAATATTTGCATTCAATTGAAAAGTGTCAGGACAGACATTTATAAATGTTAATGTTAAGTGATTTCTGTTTCAAATAAAAGTTGTTCTCTTGAATTTCATATTTTTCAAAGAATCGAGCATCAGACAAAATACATTTTTTGTATTCAGCGTGATTTTTTTATTATACAATATAATAATAATGTGTCCTGTTTGGATTATTTTTCATTTCATTAAATTTTTTAAGCAAAAAATTAATGACTATCATACATTTGTATTATGATTTACAGAATATATATATACAATTCAAATATTATTATCAATAATAATTAGATAAGTATGCACAGTTTTATTCAAAATTCACCAGAAACATTTGAAAATAAAATGCGAAAGATCCGTTGTCAAGGCTGTTGGTCGATGTGTTTGTGAATATATTATTTGTAAATCCTGGAGCACAAAACCAGTCTTAAGTCGCTGGGGTATATTTGTAGCAATAGCCAAGAATACAATATAAAGGTCAAAATTATCGATTTGTCTTTTATGCCAAAAATCATTAGGATATTAAGTAAAGATCATGTTCCATGAAGATATTTTGTAAATTTTCTGGTGTAAATATATCAAAAGTAATTTTTGATTAGTAATAATCATTGCTTAGAATTAATTTGGACAACTTTAAAGGCAATTTGTTTGTTTTTTTGCACCGTCAGATTCCAGATTTTCAAATAGCTGTATCTCGGGCAAATATTATCCAATCCTATTAAACCATACATCAATGGAAAGATCATTTATTCCACGTTGCGATTATGTATTAATCTCAATTTTGATAAATTGACACTTAAGACTTAAGGTTTTGTGGTCCAGTGTCACATGTAGTGAACACATAATAGCAGAGAAATTAAAGTCTCTCTGTCTGTGTCTGTCTGTCTCTCAGCGGCTCTGGGTGGTCTTGGGGGAGTGAACATGGGGCTGGAGAGTCAGTGGCACTACATGTAAACAAACCCCTGGCCTCCTTCTGAACACAGCGGAGCAGAGGTACGACACTGCACCAGGGATTCCCCTCCAGTGGAAGCAGGCCCAGCTAACACTCGTACATCTCCCACCTTTACAAAGATTTCTCAGAGTCATAAAACAGAGCAGTACGCTATATTTCACAAGGAAATACTTTGCTAGTGTTTCACGAAACTTTCATGTTCATTTGATGTGTTGCTTGCTGTTTATTTGGGAAATTTACCAGCAGTCCCTATCCCATAATTCCACCGTCACATGGTATTACCCAGGCAGCCTGATTAACTAGTCACTTAATTACTCAGTGGAGACAGTTTATGACATCAGAATCAGTTAATGTCTCAACCCACAGGAAAAGATAAAGATGAAAGCGGCTGTTTTGATAGAAATGTCGGCTGAAATGATTTGCGACAGCGCCGTCGCCAGTACTGTTCGCTCATAAATGATTTCAACTCTTTCTCATTACAGAGTCAGGCTTTTGGCGAGAGGCACGCACCCGGAGTTTTTGGACGGATTCGGAAATTGGATTGTGACTTGCACCACCACGAACGGCCTTTATTCAAATAATACCCTAAAGAAACCCCTACAGCTTCTCTCTCGAAACGAGGCACAGACGGATTCAAGATGGCCACCAGGACTCACGTTCCCTGTGATGGGCAGATCAACCGTATCAGGACAGAGAGAAAACAATCCAGGAAAAAGAAATGCTTCAACACCTGGAGCCGCTCTGGGCCGGGAGATTCCTTCATGTGACCTTTCACCTGGAACCAGGTGAATCTTCAAGTGGCCTGAAAGGCCGAAACAAAGTCTCATGTTTCAACTCAAGTGCCACCTGAAATGAAGAGTCATTATTGTGCAGACAAAAGCCCGGGAGTATTTTTCCAGCGTCAGACCTCGACGTCACCCGACCACAGGCCTGCGTCACACTTCACAGGCGTCTGTAACAGGAGTCTAATGTCGATCTAATCTGTGCAAAGCAGTTCAATACAAAGCTTTACATGTATATAAAGCTGCTGGATGTGTCAAACGTGATACAGGAAAGATTGATAAATGCTGGTATTGCCTGATGAATGCAACTAAAGGTTTCTCACACATCATTTACTGTGCTCAGATGCATCTGGACGGTCAATGATTTTGAAAGGTACTAATGATTGTTTTGAATTTGACTGATGTGAGCTGAGCTGTATATTCACACTATGTGTGTGTGTGTGTGTGTGTGTGTTTGGTTTTTAGTGAGTGTGGGTTTATTCACATAAAAAAAATCATACCTCAACACACGTGTTTATATCATTTTTGTTGCGCGTCTGCTTCGATTAATTGACTATGTTTGGAATGAACTACTAGTGCACTGCTTTCTATAATGTACAGTACATACTCATTTGAATAATAGTAAACTACTGTTCAAAGGTTTGGGATCAGTAAGGTTTAAATTGATTAGAAGTGACCGTAAACACTGAATTTTTTTTTAAACAAGAATAATAATCGGAAATGTTTCTTGAGTAGCAAATCAGTATATTAGAGTGATTTAGGAAGGATCGTGTGACACTGAAGACTGGAGGAATTATGCTGAAAATTCAGCTTTGCATTGCAGGAATAAATTGCATTTGAAAATATATTCACATAGAAAGCAGTTATTTTGATTTGTATTAATATTTCAAAATTTTACTGTTTTTATTGTATTTTTGATCAAATAAATATACCTATGGTGAGCAGACAAGACTGCTTTCAAAAACATTAAAAACTCTGACTGACAATAAACTTTTGAATAATAGTGTATGTAAAACAATCTGCAATTCTGAATGTTTCAAACAGAGCTACACTAGTAACGTGACCTCAGTATGGTACATCTTTCTATCATCTCAAAAACACTTCCAATTTGATCCAGTTTTGGGGAAAATCTGCTTTTATTGAAAGTTTAATAATAAATAGTTATAAAAACGTCTTAACAATTAATGAGACGAGAAGACACAATGTCCACTGAATATGGAAGGTATACAGTATTTCTTTGCAAGGCTCAGTTAAAAATACACATTTTGGCAAACATGTATTCCATGCATACTGTACATAATTACATACTATATACTGGAGAAATAGAAGTATGCTTCTATGTTGTTTTGAACACCGTCTTCGCATTGCACTGGAGCCGGTGTGTATCGCCCTCTGTAGGGCACTTGAGGTACTGTTTCTCTTGTGGTTTGTAGATGACTACTTCTGGTTACACTGAACATTTCATCAACAACTGGGGTAAACTAATGTCTATTTAATTTCCAGACAAACATATATATGTGCATTCTCACCTGAAATGAACTATTTCCTATAGAACAGGAAGGAGGATTGAACGAGAGAAGGTGGCTTATAGGTTGTGGTTGTAACAAAACCATCTGTGGTATGAAGGTGAGTTATGGTCAGAGAAATTCAAATGTCTGGGTCGGATTTTAATGCTTGATCTCGCCCTTCTTCCACTTTCCTGTTTAAACTCACTACCAAAACACACCCGGCATCATCTCAACACAGGAGAATCTTGAAGCGTATCCAAAACCATGTTTACAATTCTGGCAAACTGTTTTACGTTGACATATTTAACTCTGAAACAGCCTTCCTGTTTGCATTCGGAGTGCATGTTTCAGATCAGTTAATCCTTCAGACCTTTCGCTGTACAGGAGTACTGTGTTTCATGAAATCTACAGTATTTTAGGATCATAAGGAAAGTTTTTGTACTCTGAATGCAATGCATCCAGAAATGTGACTTTTAAGCACTGCATTATACACTCACACTATGTTGTGTATGAAAGTTTTTTTGAGTTCATATTTATTTTTATACATACAATTAAAATAGGTTTTTTTTTTTTTTTTTTTTTTACATGTAATTATTAAGTCAGAGGGGAAAATGTACTTAATTGTCATTGAAAAAAAATAGATAATTTCCTTGAAACGGGCTTCAATATAATTTATTATCTGGCATTACATCAGCTCTGAACGATTAACACATAAATGCTGTTTTAACCATTTAAACCATGCATATAATAAGAGGTGTCCACCATTTAAATGATTGAATATCTCTCTGGATCTATTTCAGTTCAAGGGTAAAGAGAGGAAGGAAGAGAGAAAGAGACAAACAGATGGGTGTCGGGTTGTCTTGTGAAAGCTTACAGGACAGGAAGTTGCCCTCGTTTGAAGAAGCAACTGGCTTCATTTAACAAACACACAGGCTTGCACAGTAGTCAAGATGAAGGCAGAATTGGCCCTGATTACTTAATGAATGATTCAGACCTTGTTCTGAATAACTCTAGATTCATTTATCTTAATCTTGTAGAGCATGACAATAAAGTTAAGGCATTTATTTTTCTTTCACTTTATAATAATCAGTGTTTCCTACCATTTCTCTCATTTGGCAAAGCAGTGGTGTGTCAGAAGATAAAGAATGATGGGTAATCAGTACATGCGTTCAATGGACTGTACTGTTGTTTAATAATAATAATAATAATAATGATGATTGTTCAGCTGACAAAATGTATTTCAGAAAACTTTCAGTAGACCAAAGTCATAGGACCTTTAGGCCTATACATTGTGTCTAAGACTTAGTCTTGTGTGAATGGGTCTTAAAGGTGATTATGGATAACAACAATCCTTTGTTAGTTGTGTTCCTGTATTCTCATGGAATTAGTTTAGATTGACTATTTGAGGAGGTGTTTACATGACACCTTTTTCAATTAAAAATGAAAACATTTTATTTGTTTGTTTTTTTGGCCATTCATTTTATATGTCAAAGGCATTTAGTTTTTTTTAGTTGCTTTCATGGATGCGTGTGAACGTTTAATGTTGTTGATGTGTGCAAACAATTGTCAAAACTTTTCAAAAGTTTTCAAAAACTCAAAGGAAAACCGTGTCCATTTTTATTACAATCGTTGTCGTGTAAACGTACCCTATCGCTGTAAATGTATAGTTATTGTTACAGTTATTGTGCTCGGTGTGAACAGACCTTAAGGGGCAATCAGAATGTCAAATCACAAACTTGCCTTCCAGAATCACTCAGGCAAAGATGTGACCCATTTGATGGGTCAGCTAGCATGCGTACAGTTAGCAGCCGACCCCTGTGTGACCCTCGGCCAAACCACACCAAAGACAGGCCTGTGAGTGATTACGCAATTTCACACACACACATACACACATTCAATCAGCTCCTCTAATCAGGATCTAACCACAAGAAAGGCCAACCAGGGGTTGTTAGGTACCTCTTCTGATGACATCATCAGGTTGCTGCAGGTAACCGGATCTGGACCGGCTCTGGCGACTGTACAGGGCCATATATCACAGAGTTTCCCAATAACCGACTGCTCGGAGAACAGCCATTTATCAAATAAAAGGCCAAGCAGTGCAGACTCTGTGTGTGTGTGTGTGTGTGTGTGTGTGTGTATAGGTACCCAGCCCGGGCTCAGATATAAACATAAGTAATCTGTTGAGCTAGCTTTAGCAATGACAGGGCAGTCAATCAGACCTCCGTCTACATGTCAGCCTGACAGTTTAACAGTTCACGGGAGATTTATTAGCCACGGGTCAGATCAAATAATATATCCCCAGTCTGCTCTTGTTTAGAATGACTTCTCTCTATTGATTAGACTCGGCTGCGAGGCCCTTCCTGACATGGACAGAGCGCACAGGAAACTCGGCTAAATTGCCAAACCGCAATATATCATGCTTTGATAATTCAATGAGATGGTCTTCATTTATCATTTGGGTGAACAGATACAGTGATTCTGATACAATGACATCGTAAATATGCCTTAAAGTGACAGTTCAGCAAAAAAAAAAAAAAGTAAATTCATTACTTTTACTTTCATGTTGTTCCAAATCGGTATGTGAACACACGCAACTCTTTTTCACTGAACATCAGTCAAGGTCCAAAAAGGACCCAAAACACCATTAAAGCACGACAAAAGTGGTATAATTACATTATATTTCATATTTAACAGTTCAAAACATGAAAATATACATGAAACAGAAAAAAAAAGTTTGGAATGACATGATGATGAGGAAATGAATAAAAATAATAGATACGAACAGATACAAATAAATGCATCAATAAATAATATTTAAATAAATAAACAAACAATGGAATTGGACTTAACTAAATAAATATATAAATAACAAATTTAATAGTATAGTACAGTGAGTGAAAAAAAAAACTTAATATAAACTAAGTAGTAATTTTAAAATAATTTTTACCATTCAAATTTAAATTGAAACTTTTTAAATAGTAAGTACATAAAAATATGATTTAAATATTTCATTAGATTAAATCAGGTAAATAAATGCACATAAGATATTAATAAATAATATAAATTCGTTTTAAATAAATAAATAACAATCTAACTGTATATTACAATATTGAGTAGATAATGGAAACAAAATATTTTCCAAATAATATTTTGAAATGAATACTACACTCATTTAAATGAGTATAAATTGGGTCTTTATGCATTAAACAAACTAAAATGTATAGTTGCCTTTTAAAATTTAGGATGGGGGTCCCTCACATAAAGATATAATATTTAGGGGTCTATGGCATCTAAAAGATTAAAAACCCTTCTTAATGATGCAAGGCAAATAATTCTGACTACTAGTTCGAACAGTAATTTGTTTAATGTTAAGGTTACTGATTAATGAATCGTCAAACGTTCTGTTAACAAAATAGCTTGGTATGACATCAATCGGATGCACATTTCCACTTAACCTCTGAGAGGTCGATCACATGCGCCTTTAAATTTATGTTCAGCTCCTGCAGCTATTTCCTGTGTTACGTTACCCTGAAATAACACTGCAGCTTTGCAGCGCTGCAGTCTGCAAGCAAAGCTTTGCAAGAAAACAACAAAATAAACATATAAACATTACTATGTGGACACATGCTGTATTATGAAATTCATGCAATGTATGAATGTAAAGGAAAAAGAATCTGACAAGCTAAGATCACGATCAATTTGGACACAGCTCATTTGAGAAAAGCACAAACTTAATGTGCTCTGATTGCAGACACTTTTCCACAGTCCTGCACTGACACACACACACACACACACACACACACACACACACACAGAGCTCCAGACTTCTACAACAGGAGATCAGAAAAGACAGACAGAGCACATTGGATTCACAAAACACTATTGTTTCTCATTTAATATTCCGTTTCTCTCGGAAATACATCACAACACTGGAGAAAAGTCGTTTGCAACTTCCGCTTCACTCGAAATGAGTGATAAAACTGCCAGCTTCGCTTTATGATAAATAGTGTATTAATGCAGCAAGGTGCAGAGTTGTTCGTTTATGCACGAACTAAGCATTAACGATAAATGGTGCAGAAAAATAGGTTTAAATGTATAACATCATGTATATGTATTTGATTGCTGATGTGTATGTTGTGTAAGTTGCAGACAGAGCACTGTAGAAGATCTAATGCGGCTCATTTCCCCACGAGTAAAGCTACGCCAGTTTCTCCGCGTTGTTTTAACGACAACCAGAATCAGCAATATCAGCACAAAACACAAGTACGACAGCTTCAGGTTATGTTCAGGTTTTGCTGTTTCCTCAATGCGCCATTTCCGGCCAAACACCAAAGAGATGCTGCCGTCCACCAGTCTCAGTATTATAAAACCTCCTCGTTCAAATCCTCCCAGAACCCAAACTATGGAGGTCTTAAACAAGGAGAGGATGCCGTTACACCCCGAGATGGCTTTAGTGATGTTTTAGATGATGATGTTTTTTTTTGCATCTGATGACATCTGGGATGACGGAGTGGAGGACGATGATCTGTTTTGTGAGGCGTGTGATAATCTAGAGGAGTTATCTTTAACAAGCAACCAACAAAACACCACAAAAGCACTACAAAAAAAGCTGTACGGCACCTGTGAAACGACCAGTCAGCAAACAGTGTTTGCTCATCCTTATCCACCCAAAAAGCTGGCCGCTAATGTTCCCACGTCCAGTGCAAACACATCAGTGTCTCCCAGAAAGCTCATGCGGTGAGCTCCGGGCCTACAGGACTCGGCTCTAATGTGTCATGTGATGCAACGAGACCATCTGGCCCCTGAAGTAATGGAGCGTATAAATTCAAACAGGTGAGAAGCTCGTCTGTGGTGGGACGGGGTACCTGTGCTGTCCCCCCCAAAACAGCAGGGTCACGAGAGGGGCGTTCTGGCCGTCCTCCAATCAGATGTGAGAACAGCAGACAGTGACTCGTTCAGGTCTGCGGTGGTCATTGCCAAAGGTAAAGTAAATGTTACATGCTCTTTGCTTTATTATTGTGGTGTGTGCAAGTGCTATGTAGGGGTATTTTAATAATAATTTCTTAATATTACTTTATATTATTATTATAATAGTTTTTAATAATTATGTAATAATTATTGTGAACATATTTAAATACAGTAAAACTTTGTAACATTATATATTCCTTTACTGTGTTAAGACCAGTTTTTTTGCCTGCTTACTGAACAAAAGTATTTATGCTTTATAAAAAATTAGATAAAACAAAAACAAATGCTACTGCTGGTCCTAGATCTGTTAAATAATAAAAATAAAAGTAATTTAACATTTACTTAATTAAAAATCCTAGAGTTTGGCATTATATTCATTACATATCTCACTTGCATCAAGGTTTCCTAAATAAATGCCCTTTATTGAGTGTTTTTCTGTAGATGTGTTTAACTCTGGAGCCCCGACATGCAGTGATGCTCAGATTGAGAGGAAGAAGCAGCAGGCTGTGGAGAGGCGGAGACTCAGGATCCTGGCCAATCAGAACCTCAGAGCTCCGGTCTGATTCACTGTTGCTATGAAGATGCACAACACAACAGGTATACATGTATATAACGAGTTACACTGTGTCTACACCACAACTAGAACTATTGCCATTTTTTGGATTAAAATGGAAGCACATTTAATTTTCCCACATCATGCCACTTGTTCATGGACAAGGTGTTACCGAAACCCTTTAGGAACTTGTTTTCGTTTTAAGGGTCATTCTTATGAGTAGAACATTTGACTGTTAAAAAAAAAAGAGATGCTGATCTAAGGACATATGTTTAGTATTTTGCCTGTTTGGGCATCAGAGATGTATGCTGACCTTCTCAATACATCCCCACTGCTCATTACTAAAATCAGGAGTAGATATATATATATATATATAGAGTATATATATATATATATATATATATATATATATAGAGTATATATATATATATATATATATATATATATATAGAGTATATATATATATATATATATATATATATATATATATATATATATATATATATATATATATATATATATATATATATATATGTGTGTGTGTGTGTGTGTGTGTGTGTGTGTGTGTGTGTGTGTGTGTGTGTGTGTGTGTGTGATACAATTTATAATGATGTAGAAGAAATTAAAACATGTTTGGTTGGTTGATTTTTAGTGTTTTTGTCCTTTAAATGAGTCTAAAAGAAAAAGCCCAGAATAATAAAATGACCTAAAGTAAGCGATGTATAGTATTTATTGAGTTGTAATTGTAATTGTAATTAAGGCAATAATAAACCCCTTTAATAAAAATATTTTGAATAAATATATATATATTTTTTATCTAACTGATTTATATCTCAACCATATCAAGAGCTGCAGATTGATGACCAAGCTGACACTTATAATACATTTATTTTCAGGTTCCCACAATCAGGGAACATTACTTAAGGTGTTTTCAGAAAATCAGTCACAGTCATAGAAAGTAAAAATTGGAAAAAGTTAAGGGTGGGTTAAATAGAAATATTTATTGCTCTTTTGGCTGGTTCTTCTTCTTTTAAACATATATTTTTATTAGCATTTTTAGATTCAACCAAGCACATATTTAAAGGAATAGTTCACCCAAAAATAGGAATTTCCCGAAAATTTTCTCACCCCCAGGCTATCTAAGATGTACATGAGTGTTTTTTTTTCTTTCTATCAGAAAATATGTGGTTAGCGTTACATCACTTGCTCACCAATGGATCCTCTGCCGTGAATGGGTGCCGTCAGAATGAGAGTCCAAACAGCTGATAAAAACATCACAATAATCTACAACACTCCAGTCCATCAATTAACATCTTGTGAAGAAAAAAAGCTGAGAATCATATCAAAAACAGTTATAAACAGCTGTTGGTGGATTTGTGGATTATGGATTTACTTTGGAAAAAGGTTCAAGTTAAAACGCCTTGATGGATTTGTGTCTTACAAATGCAGCTTTTTTTTCACAAGACATTAATTGATGGACTGGAGCCGTGTGGATTATTGTGATGTTTTTATCAGCTTTTTGGACTCTTATTCTGACGGCACCCATCCACTGCAGAGGATCCACTGGTGAGCAAGGTATGTAATTTCTCCAAATTTCCCCAAAACATCTTGGATGTCCTGAGGGTGAGTAGAACTTTTTCACTTCGGGTTGAACTATATTCTTTTAAGTCTGAACTAAGGTTTTTAAACTCGGGGAAACTGGTGTAACGGTGTGCGAGTCTTCTCTGTGGGTCTGTTTCTCATCATTAGCTCTCTGACACCCGTCTGACACCACTGTCCTCGGACACCTGCAGCACACATGAGTGCTCCTGAAAGTCGAGTCTTGTTATCAGCCTGCCGGTGTGTAACTGTAGCTAGTCGCACAGAACTTTGAAAACCCCCGCGGGCCGGAGATGTGGTTTCACCCGACCAGCCAAGCGTCCAGGCACTTAGCTGCTCCGCGTGTTGTCTGAACTCTGATGAGGACAGCATGAATGGAGCATTCTGGGGAGCTTCGTGTCGTACATGCAGAGATTAGTGTGTGTTTTGATATGGGGTCGACCTGAGGATCACATAGCTGAAGTCAAAGGTCTACATCTATGCTTCATTAACCGCTGGTTCCCTAGCAAGTGCACACATTAGGGATGATGCAGAAAAACAGCTCCATTTACAGCACTTTGGTAGCGTGTCAAATTTTTGAGGCAGGTTGAAGTTCGATCAATCATGCTTAAGAATTGCACCTTCGTGGAAAACCTGGAAATATGAGGGAAAGGAAAAAGTAATGACTGAAGATTAGTTCTTTTGTGAGTGTAATCTGTACTCAAATGATTGGAAAAGCCATGCAATTCACTGGCCAGAAGGTCTAGGTTCATTTTAAAGCATAAAAATCAGTCAGAATCAAAGTGATTCATTAATGAATCAGTCTGAATTTTCTAAAAAGATGTTAACTAATTCATATCCATCTTTTAAAAATAGAAATTCATTGGTCAAATGTGTCATTGGTTGATTGGCTGACTGTAGGAGCCTGCACCTTTTATCCCTGTACTGCTTCATTTAAAGCCAGTCTGGTGTCCCGTCGCCAGCACATGGACATGGAGGACAGGTTTAAACTGAAGCAACCGGATCCTCACTGTCCTTTTGTCTGCTCGATAAACATGCTTATCAGCAGCCTGTGTGCAGAAATAAAGTCACCTGAGAATACAGCTGAACTCCAGCTGAACCCGCTCTCTTCTCTGCTTTACTCCAGTTCTCTCACTTTCATCAATTATTCTCCTTCGCAATCAGTACGGACACCGATACAAAATATTGCTCGCTGTCCCAGACACTGCCTGAGAAAAGCCAACCTGCCAGGCCAAGACTATTGTCCTACCGGGGCACAGATTCTGGAAGTGGATCAAAGTCCTCTAGTGTCTATGCATGTGTGTGGGAAATAAGTGTGTGTGTGTGTGTGTAGCTGTAATTGATAGATGTTCTAATTTGTCTGTTGTGCTTCACCTGATGTTGACTGATACGACTGGTCTTGAATCTCTCCCGCAGAAAGATCCTGTACTGGACCCTGGTCATGCAAGAAAGAAAAAACACATGTTGGAAAATGTCTGTACATTTACCCTCTTCGGTTTATTTTGGGTCATATTTTCGAGCATTTTTCTGAGCCAGCAATTAATAGACATCAATATATATTCTGCACTGAAATTAAGCATGGCCATTTATCATTTATATAAAACATAGTCCTCGAAAGATGTGGGCTGAAGCATAACGATCTATCGGTTCGTGAACCACTTTTAGTCAAACTGGAAGAGCAGTTTAAACAGGCTGAGACTAACGAACCAGTTTAGGCTGGTTTAATTTGATTTCTTTCCCAGGGAAAAGTGTTGACTACTGATAACCCTTCTTCTGAAAGGTACCATTTGATTTAGTGAAAGTCTCTTCTGAATTTTTTTTTTTCAGGTGCTGGAGACTAAATGGACAAGACCTTAATCCGCTTAGAAACTGAATTCGACGCAGGTGAAAACGAGATTGTCACTGATTCTAAATGACATTAAAAAAAAAAATTGTAGTTAGTAACATAATCCAGTGCATTACATATTTTAAGTAATATAATCTGATTACGTTTAGATTACTTTTGACCAAACTGATTTATCACATTGATTTATTGATTACGACACGGTAATACATTGTTAAGCCATTGAGTGATACAAATAAAATTAGTGTGTTCATCAGCAGTTGATATAGTTTAGAAATGTTGAAAAAAACACTTCAAATTGAAATAGTTTTGGTGAATTTAGTGGTCACATGCTGTGACCTAGTGACTGGTCTCTGTGTGAATGTACATAAAACTGGAAGACTTTCTTAATGTATATAATGCTATTTTAGATGGATTCAATGAAATGTTCGGAAGATGAGAAAAAGGATTAGGGAGAATCAAATTATGAAGGATGTATTGCTATGGCGTGAGTAGACATAAGTAAATTAAGATGTAATATATTTTACAAGTACTTTATTTTTGGAACCTAATTATGTAACCCAGATGACGTGTAATCAGTTACCACCCAGCACTGGTTGATAAACAACAGTACAATTCATGGAACACACTTTTAGCCCTCACAGCCTTATTTTCATTCCTAACAAAACCAAAATCTAACCTCATCTGAACCTTGCACTGAGGGGTTTTTGTAACTACATAACTAAAATGATGCAAGGGTTAAGGTATTATATGTTTTATAACAGTAAACGTTGGATTTTATAACAATTTGACTACATAGGACACATCTTTGGCTCAACAGTGCTCGTTTGTTGTGTATTACTGTCCCCTAGTGGGAAAACGACAATATTACAGATTTAGGACTTTGGCTCGACCTTTTAACCTGTAAAATAACATAATTGTGTCGCAATATAAAACGCATGTCAATTTAAAGAACACATAAAACAGATCGAAATAATCTCTGGTCAAGATCAGGTACTTAATTACACTAATTATAAAAAACCGAGATGGATAGACGTCACAGAATTGAAACTACTTTGTTAATATTTGTAGCATCTTTTGACAGTGAGACACCAGCTAACGCCAGGAAATATCACCTTATTCACACTGACTTTGGTTATTTATTTTTTTAAGTATCAATGGGAAATCACCTCTTTAAAAACTGTGAGTTTTATATACGGTATATGAAGAAATTTATGATGAACACACAACACAGTTGTACAAGTCTCAAATATTTTATTTCTCATTTTCATGAATGACATTTCAATGGTTCCCACAGCATTTGACGCAGCATGCAAAGAAATGAAGAAAGAAACAAAACGTTCAACCTAAAAGCGAAATGTTTTCATCCACTTCTATGTTTTGTGTCCAAAAACCACGGCTCTCCAGTCGAAAGTTATACAGATGGCTGTCTGACCCCCAGCTAAAGAAATACAAAATAGAACCGAAAGCAAGGAGCATTAACAAATACATTCTGTACAACAACAAAAAAAAAAAAAAAAAGCGAACGGAAAGGAAGGAAAATAAAACTCCTTTTTTTTTTTTTTTTAAGAGGAAATCATTTTTTAGAGAGATGCACACCAATCCAGAATAACTCACACATTCTTATTTTTTCATTTTAATAATAATAATAATAATAATAATAATAAGGGATATATGTAGTGAAAAAAAACTTGCTTTAAAATTGTTTCCATTTATTTAAACATTTACCAAAAGTTTGGCAACGTCCATATATATATATATATATACCATTCATATTATATCTCAATAGTATGATTCATATGTAAACAAGACATACCCCCCGCCCCCCTCCCAAAAAATTAGATCTACATGCACAACAACAACAACAAAAAAGTGTGAGAGAGAAACCCTCCATTATCATGCAAACGCATCAGAAGACCTCGACGGTCTTCGAAGACAGACATATTTAAGCGTCATCACCGTGCAGCAGCTGGCGGGAAACGCCGGTTTGCGCGGGAGAATCACATTTAAAGCAAAACAAAACAGCGGAGTGGCCGAACGCGTCGAGTTTATTCATCCACACCGAAAGAGTCTGCTTTGGTCTCTCCTTTTTGAACTATTGAATCCCACGGATCAGTCTTTGAAATGACGAAGGAAAAGATAAACTGATCATCATCTGGTTTTGCGTGCTTCGACGATCTGTGAAAGAAAAACGGTCTTTCAATCCCTAATATACAAATATCAGCTATAAGGGCTTTACAATGCTGCCTGCAGTCAAGTTGGAAAAAAAATTAACCTTACATTTCACAAATATTCAAATGTTATTGTGGATTCAGTTTGCCACAATATGCACTGTATCCTCGAATGTATCTACAGTGTCTAGAGGTAAATCAAAATGACTCGTTTGTGGTGTTAAAATGGTAATAAATCCAGAACAGACACACAAAAAAGTCCAGAAGTTTTACTGATGGCACTGTTCCATCCTACAGTAACCTGATGTGATCTGATCGTCCCTCCCCACCCGACCCCTGCGATAAAACACAGCTCTTAAAAGTAAACCATACGCATTATATATGCACAACTTCAAATATATTTGCTTTTTATCCTAGTCTACTGTATATTAGAAAGCAAGACGGTAGATGAACTCCCTGACAGTATTAACACACATTCTCGGTAAAAAATCGGATTTGCATGTTGCATGAGATCTGAAGCAGGCATTTGCTAAAAAGAGGTGGAAGCAAAAAAAAAAAAAAAAAAAACAATAAGCTTGATAATAAACTTTTTTTAATCTCCCCATGACATGAAAAACATTTGATAGCGATTCCAATATTCAGGTATTGTTAAATCCCACGTTTTGATTGGCACTTCATGCTTGAAGCATGTTGCACTGAAATCAAGCGTCAAGTCATATATCGCTCACATACACACCATTCCCTGTAGACCTAGATCATCTTTAAAAAAAAAACAGGACCAAAATAAATACAAAAATCCCCCCTTCAAAAAGAAAAATAAAGACACACACGCACACGCACACACACACACACACACACACACACACACACACACACACACACACACACACCCTCCTCTTTCCCTTCTCCACCACACTGAATCACTCCGTAATCGACAGAGAAGCCATCTCTCTGACTGTCCTTAAATACCCGAGAATGTGGACAGAAGAATCTCATGCTCTATAACACTTAGGATGGCAGGCGTCACTAGGCTCAGGGAGTACAGACGGGGAACAGGCATCATTTAGAGAAATACTTCCATAGAAAGACAGAGAACAAGAAAGAGAGAGAGAGAGAGAGAGAGCGTGTGAGCGGAACATCTGGAGCTGATTCTCAGAAATGGAGAAGTGAAAAGAGGGTGTTCCATCTTTTCACACGTCCACCACCATCTTTTTGTGAATGTCTAAGCCACCAACAACCTGCGGAAGAGAAGGAAAAGGTGACAAGAACATTAATTAAAGCTCCACTGCTAAAATATACCAAAACTAAAAAAAGATACTGGAAAAATATTAATAACTAGTCAGTTGTTCGACACACTCTACCATTGCAACTTCTAACTAACGGTTGACAAACAGCCAAAAGATTAAGATATTATGGTAAATACGATCATGAACTTGTTAATTATATGCATATTAAATGCAGGAAGAAAAAAATACATTTGGGAAGAAAAAACACTCTGAATGCTTGGGTTAAATGAGTGATGCGCCAAAATTTCGGCATCTGAAAATACTTGTTTAAAAATGTATTTTGCATTTCAGCCAAAATCACTGACCGAAATGATGTTTAATTAGGGCTTCTCTGATGGTGTGTTTTGACTGTGTCAGCATCTATTTGTGCACATGTATTTGTGGATAAGCTACAACAGAGCGTTCTATGGAAAGACGTCAATAAAAGAAAAAAAAATGCTCTATTACATAGTCTTTATATTTTTTCTTAGCCTGTCTTAGTCATATACCTTATTTTTCTGACTATA
Organism: Carassius auratus; assembly: GCF_003368295.1. NCBI lineage: Eukaryota > Metazoa > Chordata > Actinopteri > Cypriniformes > Cyprinidae > Carassius > Carassius auratus. The sequence goes on from NC_039243.1 coordinate 6,642,859, forward strand.
AGTCGCATCAATCCAAAAATACGTCATGATGAGGAAAAAAACATATATAAGTCGCACTGGACTAGAAGTCGCATTTATTTAGAACCAAGAACCAAGAGAAAACATTACAGTCTACTGCCACGAGAGGGCGCTCTATGTTTTCAGTGTAGACTACAGGAGAACTGAGCAGCATAGAGCGCCCTCTCGTGGCTGTAGACGGTAATGTTTTCTCTTGGTTCATTTCTCTTGGTTCATGTCAAATTACAAATCGCACTGGACTATAAGTCACAGGACCAGCCAAACTATGAAAAAAAGTGTGACTTATAGTCCGGAAAATACGGTGCATATAATAAATCTCATGAAAACAAGGTTTTATGACAGACACAGTTTAAATGTTATATTTTAACAACATATTGGAGTAAAAAACACAAATATCAATTAAAAAGTTGATATTAACTTGATTATTCAATTGATTATTAAATAAACTTTAATTTTGAGTTTCTGTAAAGTAACTCTGGTGCCTCACTAGTGAAAATTAACTCTTATTTTCATGTTTATTTCCTCTTGCAGCAAAAGCAGAAGAAAGTGTTTGGTATGTCAAATTTGGCTGTATCCCAACATTAAAAAGCAGACCCAAAATGAAGTTGACCCCTCTCAGACTCACAGCGCAGAACTCCTCGAAAGATATCCTTCCGTCCCCATCCTTGTCTGCGTTGATGATGGTTTTGTCGACGATCTGCTGCAGCTGGGTGTCCTTCAGGTTATTCCCAACCATCATCTTCAGCACCTGGAACAGCTCACCGTTGGATATGTAGCCATCCTTATCCATGTCATAAATCCTGAAGGCAACTGCAGAAACAAACGAAGAATAAAAAACCTGCCAGGAAAAGTGATCTAATGCTTTGCTCCGGTGCACTACAGACTAGTTTCATGAGGGGTTTCCTGTGTTTATTTTGGTTTGGCTCAACACTGGATGAGCACAGTTGTACTAAACTCTTAAACTTAACTAGAGGAAAGTGTTGGTGAAATTCAAGACTGAAAGACACTCACAGCGGAGCTTCTGCTCCTTGTCGCCCTTGACGCTGAACTGAGAGACGCCTTCAATGAACTCTGCAAGAAAAAAGACAGAAAATAGGAGCGTGATTTACACTCTTCATCTTTAATTGGGTCAAGTTATGTTAATGCATCTGCACTTCTCAAGCACAGAGAGCCTCTGAAACCAGCATGGACCTCTGGTAAATCTTGTGCTTCGACTGGACTTCCCAATGCAACAATTTCAACTGAGATCTGAACACATAATTTTACATTTCCTGTAGGAAATATCATGTCATTCAAAAGACCAGAAAGGAAAGGAGTTCAGCCCTTTGATTGTATGAAGGCAGTTATGAATGCTTTCAAAATATGCAAGGAAAACAAGACCAATCACAATTCAGCATGCAAATGAATGCAAGCAAAAACACCAATTGGAATTCAGTATAATTTGTAATGAAGACATCACTATATTGATGCTTAGATCACACCCCCACCCGTCCCAATGTACACTACACATCTACTGGAATAAACAGGAATAAACCTTTAAAGTCCACTTCTCCGTTTCCGTCTGTGTCGAATATTTCAATGACTCGCTGCACCAGCGGATTCTGCTGCAACTCGGGTAGAGACATGAACTCCTCCACGCTGAGAGAACCGGAGTTATCCAGGTCGAGTTTCTTAAACCGCTTTCCTAGTCTTTTAATCTCATCAGCATCAACTAAAATAGAGAGAGAGAGAGAGAGAGAGAGAGAGAGAACAGTGAGAACAAGTCATTTCAACACCAAACACAAACAATACATCCATATCTCTTTGATTTTCCTCAGCTAAAACCATACATCCATCTTTAAAAATTTAATTTAAAATGACTTCAAAGATTGCATATGTCTTAAAACAAGCAATCTCACACACAGGGCGCAATATTCCACATCCAGGGCTCTCACACATATTTCCATTCATCTTTGGCTGCCAAAAGAAAGCCAGAACTCATCCCAGAATGAACCTTACCCAGTTTCTCCTGTCTGGCAGTCATGGTCATCCCTCAGAGGACCGCTGCTCAACTACAGCTCGCTCTTGTGCTCTGTGGACTGCTAAATGGCCTAATCTCATTCACACAGCCACGTGGTGCACACCTCCAGTAATCGGCTGCCAGTTAATAGAATTAAAAATCTAAATCACAATGTGGCCGAGAGCAGCGATTTCTCAACCTTTGTAACTCTTCAGTCCCTCGATGTAACATGGTTCAAATGAAAGATTCATTTGAATTTCTCAATTGAATTAGTGATTCATTTTAGATTTCTCATTTGAATTTTATATGCATTAAAAAAAAAGAAGTTAGGAAATGTTAAAATATTAAATACGTGAAATGCCTGGCATGCTAAATTTTGCAATTGTTTAAAAAATAATAATTATCCATTTCGCTTTGTACTTTTTACATGAACAAACAGATAAAATAAAACATTTGAATTTAATTGCAACAATTGGGTTAGGGTTAATGTGCTATTTTGAGTATGTGGATACTTTCCCGTTTACCCTCAAGTTGATGATGTAACCCTTTATTTTTCATATCTAATAATATGGCACGGATTAACCCTGATATAGCTTGTGCCCAATGTGTGTCATTAAAGCAGGTGACTGTATGCCACAATCATGCATCTGTCGTTCACCGAGACGTCAGGACAATGCATGCCAGTGTCACAGTCTACATACTGAAAGTGTTTTTTATGCTACCTAAAGGTACGTTCAAAGCAATAAAAGATTCAAAACAAGAGCTAAAATGTTCACGCTATTCACTACGGCCCATTTGACATCAGCAGGGGCAGTTGCATCACTGAGTCACAGAATTGAAACAATGTTGAGATGGGAAAGCCAGAGGGGAAATATTTATAGCAGTCATGCTGATCCTCCATGGTCTCTCACACACTGTAATGGCTGATAAGGGCCTCTCAGAAAAGCCCCCTAGCAACAGACCGGCAACCCAATGGAGGGAGAGCAGCGGAGTACGTGCTCATCAGCACAGGATGGTTTATAAAAATGTTTCAACTTCAGCAAAATCATTTCTACCACTGTTTTGTGGTAATAATGGTTTCACTTTAAAAAAATGTGTCTAAGGACATTACACTCTGCTTCATTACATACGAACATGTCTTAATGCTCTAAGAAAGCTCAACTGACAGCATGTGGCATAATGTTGATTAGCACCGAAGATTTTCAAAGATAATGCACTCCTTTTACTTACGAATGCAATAAGGTGTAAAAGTCACGCCTTCTTAATGGAGTCATCGCATTTATCTTTAGAAGATCCAGTTGCAATAGAAACAGTGCTGATGCACATTGGCAGGTCTGGCCTGAACAACAAGCTTTGTAAATGCTATCTGAGAGTAAGAAATTACATTTATGCGACACCAGTAAAAAAATATTATAAAAAAATTATTTCAAGTTCTATAGCTCAACTAATAGTTTTATCAAAATAATTAATGCTTGCATTCATAAATTCAAATTTTAAATTATCCAAATTTTATTTAAAGAAAGCCAAAATAATTTTCGTGGTAATCAACATTACACTACAAATGCTACCCAGAATACTGCTTTAGTTATACAAGACCTTAACACCGGTTCAGACAACTTACTGACTAGCAAATTTGGAAAATGCATAGCTTTTCACATCTCTAGTAACCTATTAATTATGACCCATCATAACGATGCAGTGCCATTTTGTTGTGCTCAACCTGGTGACCATCTGATCTCTAACATTTCACATAAACAGTCTGCGTTTGCCAGATGCATTTCATCTTCAAAAATGATTTGGGCCAATGTCATAAGTGTCCTGTTACCAGTCACTAACTGCAGAGGCCTTGTGGTTTCTAAGCACCCATCTGGCCAACAGGTGGCTCAGTTTCACAGCAGCCTACTTGTTCTCACCCTGTTACAGCCCTGCAAAATTCATTACTGTTGCCTCTCTATTCTGCAGCAAAACCTCTTGGGAATGAGTTATTAATCGTTCACTCCTCACCTTGACCGGTTAATGGCATGCTAGCATCAGATCTTTAAGACATTTGTCCTCTTATTCACAGAACACATACATGCAGCTTATTCTTTGCTGTGCAATGCATGTATCAGTATGGTCATCTCTCTGTGGTCTTGGAAACCTGTGCCAGTGAAGTTGCCATAGCAACATTAAGGGAACATTGTGCTTGTACCCAGAGAACTCTGGGTAATGTAGTTCTATAGCTGATCTTAAAGCTGCAGTCGGTAACTTTTGACGCTCTAGCGGTTAATAAACAGAACTGCTTGCGTCTTGCGGAAGAACATCGTAGCCAGAACTACTTCTCTCTGTTTATGTCTATGAAGAATCACAAAGGTACTGGGTTACTCTGCCGCGGTACCCCCGAAGCAATCTAAAATAGTCCGAATATAAACACTTATTATAGGTGCACCCTAGTGATTCAGGACAAGATAAAAACACGGTTTGGAAAATGGATTCATGGTGTACTCGCTTATTATATACATTTAGTAAATTTTGAACACAAAAAGAAAGTTACGGACCGCAGCTCTGATTGGTTGTTTTTTACCGGGAGTGATGTATTCCTGCAAATGGCAATAGGACACTGGGAGGAGCCAGAGGAGCTTGATTTTTTCACAGATTATCTGTCTCATATTCTACTGTCAGGACATAATGACAGATTTAACAAATATGTAAAAAATATATTTTTACAAAAGTTACCTACTGCAGCTTTAAGTGGCACAATATAAAAAATGATAACGTTCACATACGCTTTTTTTTTTTTACTTAAATGTTTCTTGACCCTATAACTTTTACTGTTGAGTATAAATATATATATAATTATATATTTTGGACTGCACTGACATTCATAGTTTGGACAAAAATATAAAAAACATATCTCCTTTTGGTTTGGAATAACATGATGTTGAGTAAATGATGGCAGAATATTGATTTATGGGTGAACTGTCCCTTTAAATAAATGGAAAAGATAAGCTCTAGATTTTACAGTCAAGCACTGGTCAGCACTTTTACACTAAAAAAGGAGTCCAAAAGCTCTACTGTGTTTGTCAGTACTTACAATGTCTAAAATAGAACAGAAAAAAAAACAACACATAAAAAATGGACCATTACCTTGTGTTCTTCAACTCACTCCCACCAACTCTAAAAATAAACAAGCTCTTCCTACAGCCCAGAGACTAACCTTTACCAGCTGGAGGCATTTATAGCCCTAGTACACCACCGTGTCTAGTCTGGTTACACTAGCGCTGGCCCTGCTCCAGACCCGGAGAGCCCCACTGATCCGGGGGATACCCTCTGCTGAGGTGTAGACTGCACTGGCGGCTTATTCTGATCACACACCACCAGCAACATGCAAGTGACTAACCATGGTCATCTTTGGTTATAATGTGAATGTGCAAAACTTCTAATTTGACTAAAATTACTGATGAAACAAAACCCCACAATATGCATCAGATGAGCTGAACACACATTATTAAAACAGTGTATTTGCCTACATAATCCGTAGATCAATAATTACATAATCACTGTTTTTTTTTTATACATATTTATTTATTTATTATTATTATTTTAAGAGTGCCGAAACAAATCCAGATATGGATAGATGGTGTTCAAAACATTGTTTTAGACCTAGCACTTAACCAAAAATCATTTAGCTCAGAATTTGATATAACCTACATAAACTATGACTGGATTTACCCTATTTACACAAATGCAAAGTATGCAAAAGTACCTAAAGGTATTTAAAATAAAATAATAATAAAAAATTAAATTGCACAAAAAAGTAAAAAATGTACTAATATGTATATATTAATAATAAATGTTAACAAAAAATTAAATGTAACATCTGTATCAAAAGTATTCACACTTATTTCTGCAACTAGAGCTGTGCTTATACAGTACAGTATATTAGTATATTATTATACAGTATATAGGAAGGACCATTGAAGTTTTAGTTTGAGATGCTTCAGTACCTCTGGTGAAATTAAGGAAACAAAAAATACAGTTTGAAACAGGCCAGATTACTTACAGTGTGAGCACATCTCCAAAGGATAACTCGCCTCATTTCCCTGTAGAGAGAGAACAAGAGTCTGAATCAGCATGACGATGCACATAAAATGTTACTGATCAATCCTGCAGGTTCTGTAAAGCTTGACAGACATCAAACAGCATAATCAATGACTCGGCCTCATCAAATACCTCAAGCAAGCATACCATCTATTATATTCTACTCATTACTCTAATGTAAAAGTGGATTTAGTCATCTCTGTATGTTCTCTCATCATTACATACAGCTGTCACAAGGTGAAAGGGTCATCAGAGTCACAACTATGGCTCTAAATGTGTCTTAGTTAATTAGCTAATCAGATTTGAGGAGTGAGTTTACAATACTATGCACGGGGCCATCAGTCTCAGAGAAGAAACTGGATTTTGCTGTGTATAATACTGTAGATGTAAAAAGAGAAAGCACATAAACACTACATAATCAAGGATCATATCAGCAATCATTCTAAAAGGGAAATGGCAACATCCTTTAGTGATGTCTCGATTGAGTTAACTCATCAAAATCTAGAGCGAAGTGTGGGTAATAGCTGATTTATGCTGATATATGCACGACTGATGCAAAGTTTGTGGTTGGTAAAATGCTTTAATGTTTTTGAAAGTCGCTTCTTTAGTTAAAAAATACAGTAAAAACAGGAATGGTGTGAAATAATTAGGGCTGCACGATTAATCACATGTGAGTCACAGTAAGTGCTGCTCCATTTGAAAGCTGGTGATGGATATTTATAACTAATCAAAGAACCAGTTTTACTGACGAGATGCGCATGACAATCACATGTGATTAATCGTGCAGCCCTAGAAATAATATTACAATTTCTAATAAGTTTTCTTTTTTAATATATTATAAAATTGTATTTACTCCTATGATATTAAAGCCGATTTTCAGCATCATTACTCCAGTCTTCAGTGTCGCATGATCCTTCAGAAATCACTCTAATATGATAAACGCAGCCTTGGTGAACATTAGGGCTGCACGTTCTCAAGTTTTTCATTAACCGTTAACCGAGGCCCTTAGCGGTTAATACTCGGTTAACCATAGTGTGCCATAGTAACCATAACCATAGTAATTTCCGGACATTGGCCGAAAAAAAAATGGAATGTCCGACAAAATTTAATCTCTCCGGTCAAATTGTCCTATTAAAACTGCCTAATAATGCCGCCCATTAACACAATCTGAATTTGAGAATAAGCCTAAAATGTATAAGGCAAAAGGTAACAAGCAGACTCCGCGGCCGCCTCGCTAAGGCTATGACTATGATTATGTTTGACACGTACAATATTTGAAAATCGATAATTATTTATTTCTTTATTTAAATTACATTTATATCTGAATTTATGTCAACCTATAGACTTTCAAATATCAAAATGTCATGAATTAATATGTATTTTTGTACAAAATGACATATAAACATATTTTCCTATTATACTTTGCCTGGAAACGCTTCCAACAAGGCGTCGGTTCTATTTCTAGCATGCACGCGTCGAGCCGCGCCTGAGCCGCGCGTCTGACGCAGGCAGTCGGCAAGCTCTAACCTGTTAACATGGGAACCGAATTAAAAACAGACACGCCACGCAGCTGAGATGCTTTCGCCATGCATCCAGTGTGTCCTGACCGGCCTAATGATGCCCGGGTGTTGGCTGTTGAGATTACAACAACGAGGTTGTACTTGAAGTATATCTAAGCACTGTATTGCAATACTTGCATTTTGCCCCGTCACTCGTATTAGCCCGCTTCATATTAGAAAAATGACTTCTTCTTGTGGACATTACAAATGTCTGGGAGCGCTCTGGCGGTCTCTGGTGGTGCAAAAATGTATTACAACTAAATTCAATGCACGCTATTGACGTCACTTCACCGAGCAAAATGTTTCACTCGGTTACACAATTTTTAACGGTTAATCGGTTAACCGGTTAACCATGGACACCCCTAGTGAACATAAGTGTCTTTATGCAAAAAGAGCGGCTTGGATACTCTTATCTTAATTCGGGTTTCATGGTAGAAAAAAAAAAACAATACAGCATTAGAATAAGTGAATTTATGAAAGTTTTCATTTTAAATTGACCTACAGATGAGACAAGAAGAGGGCAAGATTTCAGAAAAGAGAAAAAAAAAATGTAGAAAGGTGTGACATGCAGACAGAAATCAAGTTGTTTCAAGTCGGCAAGAGGAATGATGCTTTCATTGAGCTGTGTGCTGAAGGCCTGTTATGACTTGCAGTGAGAATACAAAGTAGAGAACGGGACGGATAAACCGGGACATCACTGTGCCTAGACGTTTCTAGTGCAACTTCCAGAATATCTAGAGCTCTCCATTAGATGTTTATTACATAGCTTACAAAGTTAAGTCCCTGTGCGACTACATAATAGAGCCATTTCATGATGCTAAAATAAAATGTTTTCTAATTCTCTTCAAAGATAAAAATTCAAGCACACGGATAAACCATGTAGTAAAGATAGTAAAGGAGGTGTATTTCCATGCTGTGTGTACATAAGTGTGTGTATTTGCACATATGGTGTGGAAGTAGATTAAACGTGTGTGAGACGGCTCACTTGAGTCACTGCGAGGTCGAACGCTGTTCACTGACTTCTCTATTTTACTGTATTAAACATAGCCATTTCAGTATGTCCCTCCCTCTAAAATTAGTTTGAGCGCTCACGTGCACTACAAGCAGACAGGGTTTTGCCACAGCTAGTAGGTTAGCTAAGGTTGAGTGCCCTGTGCTATTTTGACTTTAGTGGTAGAGAGACAGCAAATGAACTTAAAGTGGATTGAGGGTTTAGGATTACTTCATCTGGTTATACGGTCAAGCATGAGCGAGTCGACAGGCAAGGAAAGATGTCCCAAAGCAAGGAAGAGGGAGGAAACTTTCATACAAATGTTGCAATGTTCGATTGGGCTACGTTTGACTCTTTATGACATCACGGCGCTCCCAGTCACGTCCAATCAAGAAGCTCCTTCAGAAGAAATGCCTTTTAATAAGACATCAGGATCATCGGAGGCAACTGGCTTCTGGATAGATTTCTTTACTTTTATATGCTACACATTTAATAAATACTGAATTTATTGAATTTATTTTTAAAGGGAAAGGTCAGGTGAAAAGTAATGATTTAAAATGAATATGCAAATATGCAAAACATTTGGTTAACAGATGTTCATTTGCATAATTTAACATTAAAAAAAGCATAAAATGAAAATCTATGTAAGTTATCTTAAAGTGAATAATCAATCTGTGCATACATTTATTTAATTTTTTTTAAATGTTTAGACCTCAATTTTGAATCAAAATGTCAACTGGATTTTCTGGTGAAAATGGAGTCTTCTCTATGGGGTTGTATAGGGGAAAAATAATATAATACTTTGTCTTTTTACCTTTGCATTAAATGACAGAAAACTAGTTAATATTGCTGCATGAGTATTTCTAATGCAACAGCTGAGAGAATGACAATTTTTTTCTTTTGCCATTGAGCAAATGTCTCAAAACAAAAGTGTAACCAGTTTTGATTACTTATTATAGCACTCTCAGTCAGCTCCATGTAATGTATTTTACAATGTTACAATCTATTCCACTTATGTTTCACCCAAATCAGTGTTGGAATTGTGGAAAACACCCTCTGATTTTGTCTGGGCCTGATTATAAGGCACTACAGATGAAATGTCTTTTGAGAGGATAGAAATTACATTGCAGTATAGAAATGGTGTTGGTAGAGTCTAGGACTAAGCTTAATCTGGGTCTGTGAAGCTAGTCCTTGGAGTATGTAATCCTATGCTACGCATCCCAAGTACGCATACTTTTCTATTCTTTGAATTGAGTGTCGTCTTGGATTGAAACACAGATATGCAGAGTGAGATTCTCTCACTGGCCAAGCTGATTAAACAAAGTGTGCTTCCATTCCAACTAATGTCAGTTCCAAACTTTTATATTGTGTCCCTCTTGTTTGCTATCATTAATTATACATATATCTGCATTGTATCGGCCACACTACTGATGATAGCAATTTGGGGTAAGTTAAGGTTAAGTTTAATATCTGTACCAAACAAACAACTGGCACACACCTTCTGACCAATGAGCTTCCATTATTTGACCGGTTGTTATAGTTCATAAGAATTTAAAATAAAAATAAAAATAAAAATAAAATAAAATTATTGTTGGAGGGTCAAGACCCAAAAATAGATTGCAGTTCTGTTCTGATAAGGTCATGGACAGCACAAAAACGCAAATAAAATTAAATTTAACCACATAATTAATCATAAATACTGTAGTTCAAAATAAATATCTGCTTCCATTCAAAGCACAAATTCATTGGTCAATCAGTAGGTATGTACCAAAATTTCAGCCTCCAAAAATGATCAGACTAAATATGAATAAAACTTAATAATATTACTATATTTTTTGTCCAATTGTATTGATACTTTCAATAAAAGTGTGGTTTCTTTTCGCTTGTGTTTTTTAAATTCAGTATCATTTAAATTATTGAGTTAAATTAAAAAGCCTTACAAAATTACTTATTATTTAATAAAATAATACATCATTATGTCAAAGCATTTTCGGTTTTGTTTTCGGCCCAGAATTTCGGTGCATCCCTATTAATCAGTAATATAGCTAATACGACTTCCTCTCGTGTCACTGAACATTGAACTCATTAAATGTATGTCATAATAACAAATACAAAGCTAAATGTTACAATAAGGCCACATAAACACAGTTCATTGACAATATTTCTAGATTTAAACATCTAAATACTATCTGTTTGGCCTGTGATACTGACAACTAATAAATCCGCTCTCAAATCATAATGTGAAAGTCTAAAACCTGGCAAATTACAGTCACATCATAACCAAATATTAAGAAGCACAGTTGTTATCTAAAATGCTTGGAATAGTTGTAATGCCAGCAGTGTTTGGCACAGTGATTCGAATTAATATCATATGATGTGCAATTATTTTATGCTTTTATGAAAATACACTAGAAAATTATCCCAGATTTAACACTTTTTATTAATTTATCATATAGGGAAAGCTGAAAAGTGTGGGTCAAGACCAACAGAATCATGACAAATTAGAAAATATAAAGGAGGGGGAAAAAAAGAAATACATTTAAATGAAAAAGCATGCATTTAAAATGACCCCAGGGGACAAAAAAAGGTCCCTAAATGTTGGAGACCCCATTTTATGATTAATGGTTCAGCAAAGTCAAGCTTTTGTGAAGAATCAACCAGTCGATTGAAGTAGTCAACAGACACGCGCACCATCTCTCGATCAGCTTGACAGTCGTGTATCGATCGAGTAGCAGCTACTAGCTACCAAACTACGTCTCTTTTTACCCGCCGAGCTATTACATTTGATCCCTGCTCGCTCAAATACCGTATTTACACAGGAATCTAGAAGACAGCGATGTGTTTTCTGTGTGCCTCTCCGTTCATAACGTACAGAGCCTAGCAGTCCTGACCGTGGGCCACACTGACAGCCATGGCTCTGTTTTATCAACAACGGCTTCGATCACGACACCGCGAGCGAGCGAATTTCCAGCCCGTAACGGCAGCAGAAACGCGTTAAACGCCCAAAGCGCAGCGGTATCGGAAGTATCTGCTTTTTCGGGTTTACTTGCAGCGGTTTAGCGAGCCATGTAAGAGATTCTTACCATTCTGTGGCCGGGGTTGTCTTCGCCTTGCGGAGAATCTCGCGGAACTGAACGGGCGCTGTCGGTAACGGTTACTTTTCTGGGCGAGGAAGTCGCAGTAGCGCGTCGCTCCTATTCTGTCCTCGGGCTTTGACGACGGATTGACTGCAGTGGCTTCGGTAACGTTAGGTCCGCAGCGGAGGGGGAAGAGGCAGTGGGTTGAGTTGGTAATGTTAGTGGTGTTGGTGGAGAGAGAAAAGAAAGAGAGGGAGGGAGGGAGGGGCATTGGAACAGCACATCCGGGTACTTCTGCCATATTTTCTCTCTCTGTAAATGCACGAGCATTCGCATCGTTGATCAAATGATTTTGCATCTCAAGTCTGAAATAGAAACCTAGACATAATCGAAGAGGCGGTGATGGATTGGAGTTTAAAAATGGAGTTTGAAATGGCCTTTAGTATGACTTCATGATGAAATGCTACAGTACCTTAATATGATATTAGTTTATTTTATTTTATTTTTATTTTTTTGTAGTTTGTAATAAATATGATTAGAATTATGGCGAAGTACAATCGCATAAATATATTTTAATACATTTTTTTTCTTGATTAATCTATGTCCTAAGGGGCTTTTATCGTGAGGACTGCTTTTGTATAAAAGACATTTGGTGAACAATCCTAAATAAAATTAAAAGTTAAAAATAGTTTTTGGGAATTGTAATAAATATAATTTGGATTATGGTTAAATGTAACATTTAAATGCTTTTATTTTATTATTTTTTTTGTAATGTTTTACATGTGCCACTTAATATCCAATAGTTTTCTCTTTTTAAATTGTTTTATCTTTGTTTCCTTTATTTTATTGTTTGTTCTTGCTGTGGCATATTTCATCGGCCTTGGGGTGTTTTTTGTGAGGCCTGCTTTTGTATAAAATTTTTAATATCTGCCTGTTGTAGGTAATGTATATCAGGAATAAAGTCAATTATAACAATATGCTAAGTTAAAAATAACCACGACATATATTATTTTCAATGTATTGCATATTTTGTATGTTTTTCTTTTTCTTTTGGTCTTTATTGGCTGGTATTGTATTAAAACATGTATTTATTAAAACAGAACAGAACCTCAAGCAACAAGATTGTTTATAATTTTACAAAAAAAGTGAAAAGTTTGGCTCAAAGTCACACAAAAATCAAGATTGATATTCAGCAACATACAGACATCCCACGAGCAAACAATGCATTAGAACATGAGTTAAAATAGGCATAGAATTAAGCAAAAATAAGCACTGACTGCTTTTCTGATTCACTTCTAACCCGCACCAGTGAACTAATGCTTCTGTGAAAAATAGGCAAAAAACAGTTTAAGCTTGTAACACAAAATAGGAAATAATTAAACATCCATTCACACCTTTACAGTAACAGACATGTCTGTCACATATAATTGTTTTACGCTGGTCTCAAAAGTCCACAATATTAAACAACAGGTCTTCACTTATATAATATTATATTATACATACTAATAAAGAGTATCATGTATAGCCTGTGTATGTTCATACAGCACCTTTTTGAGCAAGCATTTTAGAGCACTGCCCGTCTCTACAACAGCAAACCACTGGGTTAAATACAGGCCTGCAGTGCAGTTTTCTCATCTGAGTCTTGTTGAAAGATCGTCTTGGTGTATTTGTAACCATAATAGAGCGGATATGTTCTGTGCAAGTCTCATTTAAAACCCCTTCCCATGGAGACTATCACCATCTTATTTCACCAGCTTAGGCATGATAAAGAGGAGGAGACATAAATAAGGAGAAATTCTGTTCAGACTGAAATGTTCACATCATGCATGACCAGTGGTACAACAAATAGATGCAGTGCTTGACTGATGAACAGATTCCCTGATGGATCACTTGTTTTGAGCCTTTAATAGTCACATCTTCTTTCACTTGAGCACTACATTTATCTCGCACACTGCGGCCCCGTGATGGTTATAGGACATATTGTGCAGGTTTGCTGCTGCCACTCCACTGGTGTTTTATTGGAAAACCTCTTTGTTTATCCACATGAGGCTGCGGGTCTCGTTGGGCTTGGCCTCGTACTCGATGCAATTGAAGCTGTTGCCGAACTGGCAGTGTTCTCTCTTGTAGTAGTTGTAGTATTTCACTTGCCACACGGTTTCAAACATGCCGGCATCTTTGAACTGGCAACAAAAAGAAGATGGGAGGTTAAAAACATTTTGCAGTTCAGTTCTTTCTACTTAATTAGTTGGCTGAGTGATTTGTCTTTAGTTACAGATGCATGAATGATTACATGCTTGCATTTCCATGACACACTGCAAAATTAACAAAAAGAAAATGCTTCGACATTGTTAGAAAAACAATGTTTTATTTGTTAACTAGATGTACAGCAGCAAACTCACTAGACTGATTAAGCTAGCAGTCTATAATTGTAGTTTTTTTTTCACATGTTGCACTTGTCTGCACTTATTTTTTTGAAGTTGTAAAAAAAAAACAGATTATTGCACTACATTTAACAAGAGAATACTATTTCAGTTTTCCTATTTCAAAATTTCAAATTTAATTAAATGTTACTTACCATTTCTTGGGAAGTTTTTTTTCTCATGAAATTTTATTTGTAATTTCTGAGTGAAATTTTTTTAGTTTTTTTTTTTCATTATTGTCACTTGCTTTCCATTTAATTTAGGATAGATAAAATAATAAAAACTGAAAATACAATTTTCAAGGTTGAAATATATTTTGGAGATTACCATTAATGTATAGGCTCTTGTAAATAACAATATTGGGCAAAATTTCTCAAGCATTAGTTTGCATGGTGTTTATATGAGTTTGCTGTATGTTCTGGTATAGTTTTAGGTCAAAGAGCCCATCCCCCAACTGTATGACATTCTGACCTCCACATATGACTCAAAACTATGATTTGTTTGCCTGTTTTATCATCTGTCAGGAGCAAATCAGGAGTCTTGTAGTAACACAAGCACAAGCTGCTCAGTAATTTGAGGTGCCATTTAGGTCCGTAGCCAAAACACTGCGGTTCAAGTGAAATCTAATGCTAAGGCTGAGTTTAGCTTAAAATCCCAAATCCTCATGAACAATAGAATCTTGCAGTTCATAATGAATTCTGTTCTATTCTATTCCCGGCTGGTTTCGTCACCTCTATGAAGAGCTGCACAGGTTGTCTGTCCCCGCTCTTGGTGTGTGGCACTCCTTCAGTGTCATAGGAGCCATTGTAGACGATCTGTTCTTCATCTTTGGACTGCTGCTCCAATGGAAAGCTCTTTCCGCCGATTCCCATTGTGCTGAAAACCCAGTTTAAACATGTGTCAGACTATCTGCCTGCTTAGCTTATTTGACACACACATCTGAAATTCCTTCTGTCAATTAAACATTAACGACTCGTACTTGTAACACGTCACCATGGTTCAATTTAACAGCGTTTCTAAATAACTCAGGCCCACTGCGCAAACAAACAATCGAGTTTAATGCATGTATAAACAGCAGCAGTGTATTTATATCACAAACACGATATATTTCCTTTGTTAGAGAAGCGCAGGTGCAGCTTTCGCCCTCAATATTGCGAACGTTTTGTATGCAACAACCTATAATAACAGGAGCATGTAAACCGGATCAATTTGACCGCGTATTCATATTGAATGGACTTACGCGGCCTCCGCGCTACCGGGTTTCACGATCACCTCGATTTTGTATTTCGATCCTGTTAGCAATTTGATTGTCCTGCTCTGGCCGAACCTCGTCCCGTCCACTTTATAAAACACGGGTCCGTCATTGGGTTGGATTTTCAAAGAAATCGCGATGTTTATTATCGCTGGAACGTCGGCCATAGCTGCGAGATAACGGAGGTCGATGTATTTTCAGGGCTCCCGGTCATTAACGGGATGGCGGATGGTCCCAGGAAGCTGATGAGAGATGCTGTGACGTCTACACAAGCCATCACGCCCATTCAATAATGCAGAATACATTTATGCATATGTGTATGGCTAAAATGGTCTCATACAATTCACCAAATGGCATTGCTAAAATAGGCATTGCTGTCCTATCGATTGTTTTTATATTTATTTTTATCATGTGTATTGTATTCTAGGATTCAAAAATAGTGTAAATATCTTATTAAGTATTAGATTTCTATCCTAATCCCACTGTGTTCGTGTCCTTCTCCGTTATCCTCGCGATTAAAAACAGTCCCTGTCCAAAGTGCTGAAACTGAAGAATCACGTGGTGCTGCGCTAATAATACTGCCATCAGTACTGAGCCATTTTTAGTGAAAGTACACTTTAAATGCACTAAAATAAACTATTTTTAATAGTCTGTAATGAAGGTTTTTTGAAGGAGTGTATGCATTTTTGCATGCATTTGTATGCAGTTTAGTCTTTGCAGAAAGCATAAGTTTTAATTACAGTATCTGTGCAAATTTTTAATGGACAGTCAGGCAGAGTAACAGTGTCATTTTAACCATTTAAAATAATAGAATGAAAATAATATACATAATTTGAGTAATCAGAGAAGTTAAAAAATAAGTTATATTCTCATCACACAGATTCCTCCATTATGAATTCATATGAATAGTTCACCCAAAAAAAATAAAAATTTCTTAAAATGTTCTCACCCTCAGGCCATACAAGATGTAGATGAGTTTATTTCTTCATTAAAACAGATTTAGGGAAATTTAGCATAACATCACTTGTTCAGCAAAGGAGCCTCTGCCGTGAATGGGTGCCATCAGAATGAGAGTCCAAATAGCTGAAAAAAAAGTCACAATCATTCACATGACTCTAGTCCATTAATTAACGTATTTATCAATTAATGCCTTCCTACAAGTTTGAGATGGCACAATGCTATTTATTAGTAGTAAAAAAATATTTTTTTTAATGTCTAATAGGACTGAAAAGATATTCAGGATTTCTTTCGAAGTCTCTTTTTAAAAATTATTTCCATTTCACAAGTCCATACATACTGATTTCTCACTTTGTGTACAAAAAAGCTTTTTTTAAATAGCAAAAATTGTGCATTTAAATGTAACAATATTTCTATATTGTTTTGAATTATTATGTGGTTATAAAGATAAGGCATATGCATACAGATAGCGGAAAGAGCGAAATGGAAAGAGAGGCCAGCAATGAAGAGGGAAGTACAGCATTGGGACACATGATATTCATTAATATATTAGCTTTGATAAAATAATAGTTGCATTATATAAGGCAAAACATGTTTTGGCAGTGACTCTAAAAAAAAATCTAATACATACATAACAATCAATACTTAAATCAAAATGTGCACATTTTTGTTGATTTATAAAAAATTAAAATAAAAGTGCAAAGAAAAGGTCTCTCTCTGTTCCACCTGCAAAATGATTCCATCATATGAAACCTATAGTTTTCCATTACAGTCTCAAGCAAATTTCAGTAATACATAAAAAAATTACAGTAACAAAAGCCACATGATCATGTATTTTTAACCACAACAGCATTTGTGCTTTTTTTTTTTTTTGCAATACCGATTATAAAACATTCCATAGAATGATTTGCACAATAAGTGTTTCAGTCACAATGTTTCCATTGTAAGACACCGCGGATGTATTTCAGTCCACTGGCAGGATCCAGAGAAGTCTCTGTTTGCTCTATCTATCCAGTTCTGCCTCCAGTATCTCTCCCCAGGTCTCCACGTCTAATGGACACATACTGTTAGGAGGGATATCATCAGCAGAGCGGATGTTACTGTATCGGCCCTTCAGCCACCTCCGCTTTACACAGCCTTTCCTGTAGTTACGAACAAGAGTAACCTGGCACAAAAAGGAAATGCAAATAAGCAACACACAGCAGAGACAGGAGCAAAATGAAGCAGAATATCACTTCATTTAAACAGCAAAAACACAAACCTTCCATGAACACCCATCCAGCCTGTCCCCGTCCACCTCCCTCCTACAAACAGCCAGCACTGTAAGACAGTGGCTCCTCCACAGCTGATCGCTGCCCTCGATTATATCATTCCAGTGTCTGCAGGTGAGCGAGGCCTGGCACAGACTCCTGACGTCCAGCTCACTGAAGATCCTCACGCTCATCTCTGTAGGAAGGGTCTCTGTGTAGTTCTGCTGAAGTGGATCCTGCTCTCCAGAGATCATCAAGGTGGATCCTCGGTCTGAGCTGAAGGTGGCGCTCTTGCTCCTTTTACAGACCTTCTGCATCTCTAGAGGAGTTTCAGTTTTATTTTCAGTAAGCCCAACACCATTAGTGTGCAGACATTTGACTTACAAAAAATGTATTCTTTACGCACTACATAGGTTATAGTGTGCGTGTACTTGAACGGTCGCAGTAACGTTCATCTGTTCGTTCGTGGACAAAACCACCACCTACAGTACGAAACTCTAGCTAACCTGTGTCTAAAACAGATTTTTAAAACAAATACATCTATATTATTGCATACAGCACCAAAAACTAATGATATTTATTAAAACAATGTGTTATTTGTAAAGATTCATACCGGCGGAGGCGTCTCGTTGACAGCCGAGGATTTAAACGTCTGCGTTTGTTTACTCCAAGTATCCCAGAGTGCAGTCTGGACGATGGGGCGTGTCGCCCCGCCCACATCAGCGGTTATTGGTTTATGATTAAGATGAGCTTATTGGTGTAGAGATGAGTGACGATTTTACAGCTTATTGGTATAGAGAATTATGACGCTATTAGCAGGATTGGAATGCGGAAGTAGACACTCAGATGAATAAACTTTTAATATAAATTAAAAAGTGAATATAAATGTTGTGTTTTTGCATTTATTGTTGCATTTCCACAACATCCCGTATAAATACAAAGAGTTTTGGATTACGACGAACAGAATAGAAATAAATGGTCTACTCCCTCAATGGCTGTAGTGTAGACGCTACCTCGGCATTACTCTCTGGTTTGAAAATGACACGGCAATATTATGCGAAGTATGGTTATGTAGATAGCCATGGAGTACCTTGATTTATATATTCAAATTATATATATATATATGTGTGTGTGTGTGTGTATATATATATATATATATATATATATATGTGTGTGTGTGTGTGTGTGTAACAAATTGTCACCAGTCTCTGAACGTCACCAATAATATTCTGAACATTCCCTTGGCCCCTACGAAAATTTACCATGGTTCTGCTACAGTAACTATAGTAAAACTATGGTGTTTTTATAATTACAGCTCACAGTAATTAATATGCCAACAAATATTTTTACTACAATAAATCCATGGTTACTTTTTGCAAGGAAGGAACTATACAGGTTCTAAAGAACTTGCCCAAAAACACTTGTTACTTTCTGTTATTTGTTTTCTGAACTGCACTACTGAAAACCTCATTAATCCTCACAATCCTGTCACAACTAAACTAAGAATCCATTATGAGCAATGCATAGCAAATGATGTTATCATCAAATATGAGAAACCTTAAAGAATGATAGACTGATGTAAATGACTGAAACCTGTTGTCATGCATGTGTTTTCCATAGCTTTTTTATTAAAACATTATACACTGCAAAGTTTAACTTTAAATGACATCAATTAATACATCAAAACCAGTTGATCTCAGTCCATTCTCTATTTCCCTTCAATGAACTTAACACACAAATGTGTTTCATGCCGCAAAAAAATAAATAAAAAAAACAGTCCTTGGAACAAAATCCTGTGTAAACAAAAGCTCAGAAGATCACCACGCCGGTCTCTTCCCTGTACCCTGGTGGGTTAAACTTGAAAAGGGCTCTGCACTGCAAGCATTCCCTGATGCTGTACATCCGTCTGAACTCGTTCCGGTCAGGAGACAGGAGGACAATTCTTCCAGTTGGCCACAACTTATAGAGTAAAGACAAAATACATGAAAGATAATAATAATAATACAAAAAAAGTTTAACAGCCTTCTACTATAAAATTCAATTGGAGAATGAGCATTAAACAGGGAAATCTTACTGTCTAGCCAGACAAACTGTGCCGCTTTCCGAAAAACTTCGGAGCACATCCCTAAACCATCTGCAAACCAGAGAAAGTGTCAAATATGGAGAATCACCCGCTGACAAATAACTTCCCTGAGGATTTCCAGTGGAAGCTGCTGAATCAAAAACATACATAGGTTTATTTATACATGTATATAAAAGTTATTAAACATTGTATAAACACTGAATGCAGACAACCTTGCTTTAAAACTCTCATTAAAAACTCTATAGATTGTTGTCACAACTGCATACTCATTCTTTTATAATACCACTAATAAAATTTTAATATATACAGTACTGTGCAGAAGTATTAGGCATGTTAGTATTTTCACATTGAAAAAAAAAAACTGTTTTAAGACAATTATTTATATCTTTTGCTGTTGTGTGTCAGTAGGATATATTAGTTTACATTTCCACACATTCATTTTGCCATTAATTGTAATAATCCAGTGAGATATTTGTATATATTTGTATGCATGATCCACATGAAGATCTTTTACATTGAATATAAATATTTCTGTCTTATATGGTGAACAAAATCCACATTAGATCGCAAACAGAAGTTATTTAAAAAACTCGCTGAAAATGAATTAAGCTGAAATGTTTTAAAATGTCTTTGATGCTGATGTTAACTGATAGCTATATATTAAATAATCCACAGTGCTGACCAATATAGTACTTGTATATAATACCAATTTCACATCTGAACAACTATGTAGCTGTAATAACTAAAATACCTCTGCATGTACACACATATATAATTATTAGTTCTTAATGAATGTATGTGCACAAATAACCTGCTTTGCTGGCCTGAAGACATGGTGAATGGTGAAGTTCCTCCCCTCAGTGGTTGAGCTCTAAAAGAACAAATGTCAAGAGGTAGCTATATTGCTAGATATAGTACAGAGTAATGTTTCATGTAGCAACATTCAAACAGCTACATACATTTGCGGAGTAAAGCTGTCCAGGAGAACAGAACACCACCACCTCCTGATCATGTCATCCTGAAAAATAATAATAATAATAATAATATACACACAAAAATCATGCATGTCTGTTCAAAAAACTTGACAAATGTGATGCCATACCTCTGTAAAATCGAACCTATGAACTAAAGCCACGTACAGAGTGTACTGTTACAATCCACAAAGAACAATAAAATGAGCAATTTATAACAATTATTAACAATAATTATTCAAATTGAACGTACCATGGATAAATAAATGATCGAACATCGCATTTCATATTATAAGATATTTACACAACCACTTTTACTCACCTCAAGCAATCAACGGAATAGCGTTATTACTCTGCTGCTTTAGTTGCCACCGTTCTGTTTGTTTCAACGCAAACTGCTCCCTGCTGGCTCGGAGGAAAATGTCAAAGGCGGGGAAAACAAATATGGGCGGGGCGACACGTGTCGCTCCACCTCGAAGTGTCGCCCCGCCCCATAGTCCAGACTGCACTCTGGGGTTACTCTTTGTTTACGCCAGAAACGTCACAACAACGCCCAGTTCTCACTGCGCATGCGCGTTTCTTCAGCGGAAGTTGTTTCGATTCTGCGTTAGAGTGCGGGACACATGAGGCTACATTTTATATTATGTATTTACAAAATTTGTGCACCTTTAGGGTAAATATTTAGAAAAGGTCCACGTGCATGTTTATACAGCGCATGCTCATCGCGGAGTTCGACAAATAAATAACTTTATCACTTCTTCCGGCGTTTTTCATGCACAAGAACAAGAAGCGGCGAAAAGTTTACTCTATTTTAAAGCTCAGTAGGCATGAACGAATCACCCAAAAAAGGCTGTCTTTATATTAAGGCTGCGTAAGTGTTTTTGCACTGAGTTCATGTATTTATGTTATTCATGTTGCTTTAGTGTAGAGCAACAAAACAAATGATACTTCCAGTTTCATGCATGAGCCATTCATCATTCAGCAATGACAATCAAAGCCCTCAAGATGGCACCCTGACTCTTATGTTTGAGGTTTAGAAATAGAATATTGCACTACCACTGTTCAAAGGCTTGGAAAGTCTTTTATCCCAGTGAGGAAAATTGCTCCAGTCTTTAGTGTCACATGATCCTTCATAAATCATCAATATAATATGCTGATTTGCTGCTCAAGAAACTTTGCTTATTATTACTGCTTCATATTTTAGTGGAAGCTATGATACATATTTTTTCAGAATCCTTTGACGAATAGAAATTTAAAAAACTTCATTTATTTGAAACTCATTTTTTTTTGCAATATTAAAAACTTTCTTTGCTGTCACTTTAATAATGCTCCATAAAAAATCTTACCGCCCTCAAAATTTTTACCATTCACAAGAAGCATTCATACAGTATTCATACATACAATTTATTGTCATACTGTTTTGCTAAGGGCTATATATCTTTTCACTTTGCCTTTGCTCTCTTCCAGGTGAATGATACGAGAGTGTCCTTGAGAACCAGAATGGACAGCTGCGTCTGAAGCCTGAAGGTTTTTGTTAGTCATTTGATGTTGGCTGAGAGTTGTGATGGAGGTTTTGTCATTTTACACTCTTCTGTCGAAGAAAAGCGGCACTCACCTTTGATGTTGAGACATCAAAAGTTTTTAAATATGAGCTCTCTCCTCGCATCTTTCCCTCTTGAGCAACTGTCTCTCTTAATTACATGTGTCATCGTTATTGCCTGTTAGTCATGCTGTCATAGCAACATGATTTCTGGGATATTTGTGTAATGTTTGCCTGCATTGATCTTTCGACTATGGGTATATAACAAGCCCTTGTTTTAAAAAATCTCATGGATATTCACATTATTGAGTTTATTCATTAAACATACTCTTTTTTTCAGCTGCACAAGCTCAATTCATTGTTTTTATTATTAACTAAAACAGTTATTTTTTGTATTTTTAATTGCAATAATAAATAAGTGAAAAGCTGAAAAAACAAAATATAAATATGAGATGGAAAAGGGTAAAAAAAAAAATATATATATATATATATATATATATATATATACGTAGTTGTTCCAAGTACTAAAATATATAACAAATGCTCAACTAAATAAAACGTTCTAATAATAAAAAATATAATAAATTAATAATAAAAAAGATATAATAAATATATAATAAATTCATTAAATAAAAGTAATACTAAAACAAAACTGGCTTGAATTTTGACATTTTGTTTAGAGAAATCATTGTCAGTGCTGTGGCTTTGCATTTCGTGCACATGCTTCAGAAATATATAGCCATTGTACTCATACAGGAGACAAATCCAGCCTGATATCATTCTCTCCTCGTTGTCTCTTTCAACACAAGGTGGCAAAGTAAATGTGTGTACAAGACTTGTTTTATTCAGACAAACATTGTGGCTTCCCCTCAGCCACTGGAGAAGGACTAGTGGCATTGCCTAAAGGAGGGCGACATCTTTTCTTTCATGCCTGGGAAATGCATTTACACGGTGCGTGTCAAAGACGACGACCAAACCCCGAGGTGATACAGCCTGTCTCTCACAAGCATTCATTTATTATTCAGCAACAACAGAGCTCAGTCTGTAGTGCAGTGATTTGACCGAGTACAACATGTTTGCAGCCTCCTCTTTTATTTCTTCCACTTCCTTAAGGGAAGGGTTAATATTGGCGTTGAATGCAATATTTTATAAAATTTTCTTACTCTATTCAAGTTTGGCTTCCTTCTGGTTTGAAGCACATTTACGATCCGAAATGATTCCTCATGGAAACAATGAAGTGCTGCATTGTTTTCATGTTTAAAATTGTCAAATTATGGAAGCGAAATTGGTTGCAAATGTTTCACGATGATTCAATGAAGGATCCTCATGAATATTCTCAACTTCATGAATATACGAATACGTACATGCATGCAGTGTTATCATTCTTTGTTATCTTAAAATAGCACCTTTTGTAAAGGCCAGTCATTTATCTCATCTATCTATATTCCCTCTAGTCAAGATAATATGTGTCTGGTTGATTGTGGTTATTTTGACCTTTTCCCTTGAAACCAATCTGTGACCGCTGGGTTCAGATCAAAGGACACTTTTATTGTCTTTCTCTATAATGAGCAGACAGGCAGACTGGGCTTGAATGGACACGTTCAAAACAGACGCTCTGATAACGCCCAGACGATAAACAAGCGATGAGTGCTGCTGTGACGAATTGATTCTGAATGAGCTGATTTGCATGCATTTAAAAGTCATGCCTTTCATCTGTGAAATTAGACTTAATATTAGGTGGCTGTATTTTTTTTTTATGGCATGCTCGCTCACGCTGACGAGGGATTGTTTTTATGGTTAATAGATTAATAGTATTAAAAACTGGCGAGATACAAGCCTCGACGTTTGGTGCTTGACTTAGAGAAGCAGAGAAGATTTTCCCTGCTGATTCTTGACAGAAACAGTCAGGCGTTTGAGGAGGAGTTGGGAAAGTGTTGGAGTGGACCCTCTCTAGACTCGGCCACACTTGAAACCAACAGCTGCACACCCAAGAGCCCAAGCGGCACACTCACAGAAGATAAAGGAGCCGGTGATGCTTCACACACTCTTTCCTCTCCAAATGAGGTGTGCGTTTGTGTGTGTGTGAATACCACATACACTATACCCTAACGTTTAAAGATGTTAGGTAGATAAGATGTTTTTTAATGCATAGGAACCCTGATAAGAGACTTCTTGTATGAGTTCCTATGCATTAAAAAAATCTTTATATGTATAATGGAAAATCAGGGAATTTCCATGTGCTCTTCTATGCTTCTCTACATTGTATACCATAATATATATACGTACAATTCTGTAATTTCTCTCTTCTCCTTTTCTCTATTCATATAATTCTATAACCTACTGTTCCGAATCACTAAAATATTGACTTATTGAATATACTATTTTCTTTTGCAATTATTTTTGTATGTGTTAATTTATGTTTCTAAACATTAAGCTATCTTCCCTGTTACACCAAAATAGATCATCCTGGGGAGAGAAAAGCTTAATGCTAATATTTATTTATTTATTTTAATGTACAACTTTATTTAATATAATTTAATTTAATATATGTTTTTCTACACTTTTTTTCTGTGACTGTACTTTTCTGTGCTCATTTTCTATATGCTTTCCTTTTCTCATCTATCCTCCTCTAAACCCAACTTTTTTATACACATCTATATTTTTATATACTCTTCTATACCCTACTTGACTATATTCCTTATATACTATGATTTTCTATCTATTTTCAAGGCAGCCATGAAGAGTCAACAGGACGAGTCTGATCTGCCACAGAAGAAGCGTATTTTACCAGCCTGGATGATGACATCAGCCAAAGGTACTGTCCCCATGGCAACAGATCCAGTGTTCTGTCTGTTCACACCTATTCAAAAAAGAAAGAACACATCCTGCTAGTGTCTGGTCGTCACGGCAACTCTTCTCAGCCTGTTGTTGAGGAACAAAGTGGAGAAAATGAAGAATGCAGAGAGAGTCAGTCCACATCCACTTGTCAGATTAATCACAGTGCTGTGACTCCGACCCAAGGTTTAGATTTGGCCCAGAGGTCCTCCTCATCCTCAGGATTACTCCCATGCATATGCAAATGTGAGCTTAATTTTAAATAAAAAATAAATGTGCATAGGATAATTTTTTGTATGTATAATTTAATATTTTAATATTAATTTATTTATATGTATTTCTTTAATAGTAATATTTTAAGCAATTTTTCGTATTAATTAAAAATATATAATTTCAGAGAGAAATCAATATTTTGTTTTTGTTGTTTATTTTTTTAGAAATGTATTTCATTAATTTATTTAAATTTCATAACATTATAAAAATGTATTTTTCTGTTGCTTTTGATCAATGTAATGCATCCTTGCTGAGTGTTACTGATCCACATAGTCTGTAAGTGTACCTTTGTTCATCTGTCGGACCCTGTTTCAAAACATCATCTGTAATTTTCTGTCTTGTGTGTCTGAGACTGAAAATACTGTTTGAAACAGTTTACAGTGTGTGAGCGAGCACAGTGTGGAAGGACTTTCTAGTCACTATCAACAGAGCCAGAGAGCTCTTGTTTGTACCTGCGTTGGTCTTTTTGGAATGAATCAAGAGTTGAGCGATTGCCTTCATGTTCAGCACACAGTACACACGTCAGACCCTGTTTCCTCTGTCCACACTTACCGTGATGGAGAGATGTTTGGAGAGACTGACTCACGTACTGTACTGTTCTCTCTGTCTGCAAAACATCCCTGTCACCTTTCATCTCTGACCTTCTCAGTGCCACAGGTCACATCTGGAGCCCATCTGGACATTAAGCATCCATAACATAGTGTTTTTTCTGTCTGTTTTGGAGAAGGTGAGAGCTCAGCGGTGTAAGCGACTCCTACAAAACCCAAACAAGAAGCTACATACAAGAAGGCAACTGGACCCAAACGGGCTCGTGCTGCACAGGTGTCATCTGAGGAAGAGGAGGTGGAGGAACAGATGCCCAGAAGGAAAGCGAAGGGACTGAAGAGTGACTCTGGAGACGTATTCTGCACAATGTGGGATTATTGTCCCCAGTACATTACATTATATTATTGTTTACTATTATGTTATGTTATGTTATGTTATATAAATACTATGTCATATACATAATGTTACAGTATATTTTATTTATTAGATATTATAAATTTTTTAATTTGTTGTTACTTGATGGGTGCACTGTTTATATAATTATACAGTTTTATAAAATAATAGCAACAGCAGATTATAAATATCACAAGGTGGTACAATTTTATAATGATGATTGTTAATAATAATAATTATTATTATTATAAATGCTGTGTACTTAATGACAACAAAATTATCATTATTATTATTATTTTTATTATAAACCGTGAATCCATAATAGCAGTAATTATTGTTTTTATTATTATGTATTATCATTAATAAATTATACTATTTATCCATTGACTTTTATAATTTGCTGTTGCTGTCATTTTATAAAATTAGCAATGTAAAAATATATATGATACATTTTATTTAAAAAAAAAATCTGTAAACTATAAAAATCTTGCGCATTTTGTGTTTATATTAATGTTTGTATTACCTAATAAATCAGTGTTATTCTGGCGGCATATTGTCATTTTGTGTATATTAATATTATTAAATAATATTAGTGAATACTTTTTCTTGCTTTTCATTTTTATCACTGTAAAATCTGTTGTCATTTTAAACATTTCCAGTTTTTTTCTAACTTTTAATAGTACATTTTATTTGTAAATCCTGATAGATATGTTTACGTGAATTGTCACACACAGCTAATACCTGTATTTCGTTGCAGAACAGAGTATTTATGCATGTCCTGACAGGATGATGAGCAGCAGAGTCGGATCGGTCCCGGATGAAGAGAACCGCAGCGGTGTGATGATGGGGAGAGAAGAAGAGGTGGCAGGGGAGCCGAGGTCAGACACGAGAAGAAGATGTCAGTGATTCTCAGGTCAGCCAGGGACGGCCACAGAGCTCGAAGATCACAGAGAGGAAAACGAGCACCAGCAAGGTGAAAACACGGCGTTGGAAACCGTGTCCTTACAGCAGCTCCTGCTACAGCTACTGTACCGCAAGATTGAGACCTAAACAACTCTAAATGAATTTTTGATTTATAAACTGTACCTTTAAACAAAGCCAGCGTTCAGGCATCTTTATGCATAATGGCATAAATATAACTCAAAATATTCCTTGAAGATCAACACTGCATTTGCTAATTGGTTTTATGTAGTTCATATCATCTCAAGATAAAAACCTAGAAGAAGATTAATAATGAAACCATCACAAGCATAAGCTTCTCTGAGACGCTTAAAATGTGTAAATTAGCTCGACTGAAATGGTGTTATTTCAAAGACAAACACCGATTTCCCTAATCTCTTATTCTCTGATGTTTATTTTTAATCCTAAAAAGATGGGAGATTAAAACACAAAATCTATACGTTAGCTGGAGGGCGCCGTCCAAACTGTCCTTTAGGGACAATCATAAAGAAAGTTCATGGTAAAAAAAAAAATAACTTCGCTAACTGATGGCAGTTGTGATTTATACAGTTTTTTTTTCAGCGTTTAATTCTGTTGACAGCTTAATTGAAATATTAAATTATGAAGGATCACAAAATGATAATGATAAATGGAAATGCTGCTGAATAGTACTTTAATTTCCAACTAGATTAGCTGTCAGTGTAATTGAGTTGCATGAATGCTCATGATTTAATTAATTTGCCTTTATTGTGTTCCAGCATGCATTTCACTTCACTCGGCAATTGTGTATTTCCTCATGCCACTTTCAGGAGTGCATCACCCTAGAGAAAGCGACTATGAGGAAGAGGAGGCAGAGGATGCTGACGAACACAGGCCTGAGTGTCTGTATGGCACCCACTGCTACAGCTGACGACAAATGAGTTTAACAACAGCACAGTACATCATTTTTTGTATTGAGAACTCATTGTATTATGAAAACTAACTTTAAGAACTCAAGACATCTTTCTCTGTGAAAATGGTTTTTGAAAGAAAAATGCAAAACATTCCTGACTGTCCACTTATACACATCTTTATAAGAATAACTGTGATTAGAGATTCCTGATCACAACATTAAGACAAGACACCACAGTTTAATGGGTTAAACATTTTAACTGATGGATATCACCCTATTTTCCCCAGTAGATGAATCATAGACTTATGTTAAGACATTAAGAATTATGTTGTATCACTAGTTTTCAGAAATGTTATGCTTAAACATGCATGCAAGGCATTGTCAAATGAAATATGCACTAATTAGCATGCACCTTCAGAACAGAAATCTGAACACTGGATAAAGCCAGGTTCAAAATTCTTGTTTCATTTTGTTGACATAAAGGTTTTTACAGAGGGGATATTGTATATTCACACTTTACGTTAGATTATTTACGTTTTTTTACCTGCTTACACGTAAGTATTTGTACGTTTTACTGCTATAAATACGTCTAAGTTGTAAGTTTTTATGTGCATGAAAACGTAAGTAAATGTACGTGTGGAACCACATTTAATGGAAAAATACACACGTATTCTCATGAGATCACGTTGGTATATCTCCTTTTATCACTCCACATTTAAGAAAGTATTGTCAACAGCCAGAACAAAATCTAATAAAATTCTGTATGAATATGCAAATTGTATATATATACAATTTGCATATTCATATATAATTTTATTAGATTTTTGATGTATAAATATATATATATATATATATATATATATATATATATATATATAGACCCCTCAGTAAAATTCTCAGAATATAAGATGGAAAGTTTGGCATAACAACTAATTTTAAGAAAGCAGCCTTCAAGAATATTTACTTTAATTGAAATATACAGTCACCAATGTATAAAAATAATAAAATAAACACTTAAATGTGTAATTTGCATGTTTTATTTCCACTAGTCTGAAAGAAGATATTTTAAGTATGCAAAATATCCCAATATATCATTGATGACAACTGTGTTTAAATTTGCCTGCATTAAATGAAAAGTGTATTAGACAAAGTGTCATTTTAGCTTTTGTTTAAAGTTTCTTTTTCTTTGTGCTTGCTTCAATATTTCAGCAAGAATCTACTCCACAAGAAAGAGTACAAGCAGACTAAATCACCACGTAATACTTGGCGTAAGATGAAGGGTTTTTTCAGATCCCTAGCTTTTATTATTAGCAATAATAAAGGTGAAGCTTACCTTAGCAGACACCACTAGTTAAGAGTAAGAGGTTTCAGTCAGTCCTCTTAACTTTACACTGAAGAATGTCTATTTACTTGCTTTTATGGCCCTGTTTTTTTTTGTTTTTGTAACTGTGCATGCTAAATCGAAACATTATTGCTGTTCTAATGTGAAATAAATCGTTTTCATCTGAATGGCAATGGAAAAATATTAGACGCGCTTTCCAGAACACTGTTCCTAATTGTTAAAAAATGCCATCAGTTTTTCTTGCCAGTCTCGTCTCCTTTCCTCCGTCCTGTCTAGGGCCGTGGTGATGATGTGAGAGGTGTGAGCCGTGATCATCATCTGGACTGCTGTCAGATTTTTACAGGGTTTTTCCTGCATTTAAGTTTTCATCAGTAATAAATTGTGCAGTGGAAAGCACGAAAGCTACATGAGCCGCTTGAATTAGAAACATAAATCTCTGCTTCGAAATACTTTGGAAGGTTAAAGATCTCAAGTGACCAGGCACTTAGTTGATAATGGAGCACTTTAAATAAGAAATGAATAATAGCTTTTTGGGAAATGGAGCACAAAAGGTCAGTTGCTGAAAAATATTCAGAATGTTTCAAATCCAGAATGTTTTGAATGTACAGACAGGGAGAAAATTCAAATATGTGTGTATACATATATACAGTACGTACTGTATATAAACATACATTTTAAACGTTCAGGACCAGTGCGTTTTTTTTTTTTTTTTTTTAATTTCTAAATGGACAGAATCTTTTTTTTTATTTTTATTGTAAATATTTGAACCTTTTTCTCAAAGAATCCTGAAGAAAAACCAGCCGCTGTTTTTCTGAAGGATCATGTGACTCTGAAGACGGGGGTAATGATGCTGATAAATTCAGTCAGTTCTATCACTATCACATAATCTACAACATAATGTCATTTTGCCCCTGGAAAAGTCCAGTTATTTAAGTGCAGCAGCTCTCTGGTGTCTTCCCTAAAATTCAGCATGTCATCTGAAGGGTTTTGGGTTTTTTAATATCTGTAATTTAATTTAAAATGGCTAGGTTTGTTGCATTGGTCATCACTTAGATTTACCGTAATGTTTGTGTAATATTTGGTGAGTAACCTGAGGCTCCTCTGGGCCGTCGTCACATTTAACACAATTAAAGTCATCTTAAACTAATTGAAAACATGCAGCATGAACCCTGGGGAGGAACAGACTGCACACATGGGCATCAGCAGCAATCAAAATCAATATTAGGAGAAAGATCTACCAGGCTTTTGTGATGTTTAATTGTTAGCAGTGGTTTCACTGATTTGCATTGAATGCTTCATGAAGTCACAGACTGTTTTGCTTATTTTCCTCCAGAAACCAGAACAGTGCGTGCCGGATACTTCAGAAACCTCAGATGTTCGCAGCGGTCTTAAGAGCACTATCACTTTGAGAAGATCTTAGAAATTGAAGCTTGTAGCCGCATCTTGCATAGCCATATCTTCTTAAGCCATATCTTCTCGGGTGATCGCAAGGGGTCAGTGTAAAATGCAGGTGTACACCAGGTCCAAAATCTTTCATTCAAATCACATTTCATGCCGTTTTGTTTGTCCAGCCAAGACTGCTGCTGATGAGGATGATGGTCACTATGAAAATAATTTAATTATGGATGAGCGTGAGGAGGAGGAGGTGGATGAAGACTTGGACTATGTGCCCGAATCAGACGACAGAGGCAGAGGACATTAAACGCCTGCAGAAAGAAGCAAATGCATTCATCAGGAGGAAGAAGTGACTTTCATTTTGGGAGTTTTCCATGAAAACAGCTTCTTGACTCTAATTTCACAACAACTATGAAACATCTCACACACTATATAAGGAGGCACTTTTTTAAGTGTTTGAATATTTTTACCTTCATATTTTAAGGAATAGTTAATGTGTGTGTATATTTAGCACAAGTCATATATAATATTTTATCATACTTTATAGTTCATTTTCAGTTTTATTTTATTTTATTTTCTGGAGTTTGGCATTAAAAGATCACTATCTTACTTTCACTGTGATCAATGACCAATTACATGATTTCATTTGTTTTTAGGTGAACTTTTCCTCCAACTTTCTTCACGATCTAATGTTTGTTTTTGTTTGTTTGTTTTTAGAACCAACTCGTGTTTCTGTAAAGACTGTTACTTTATAAGTCTATTTTCTGATGTTTTGTAAGAATTCAGGTGATGATAGTTTTGTGGGCTTTTATTTTTTTTACCGACTGGCTGATGGGTCTTGATTGGCCCAGGGTTGTGAGTCATAGGAAAAATGAACACTATTATAAACATTGAAGAAACAGTAATGGTTGTTTAGTTGCACTTTTTTAAATGCTTTTTGGCATTCATATTTAACTTTAATCATTATTTCTCTGCCAGGACATTTATAGAGCAACAGCAAAGGTACAATAACATTGCTGCTTTATGAGTTTGGCATCCTGACTGAAATGGAGCCCTAAATGAGCGGTTTGGAGCACTACTTAGGGAGTATCTCTGTGCATCACACAACTAATACTCTTTAGGTGAAGTGCACAAGAGGTACTGAATAAACAATATTTACAATTTGGACAAAAGGAAGTATCTTAGTAGGCAGGTTGTCTTTTAGAACAGCATTCACATCGGAAGGATGCCTTAAAATGCTGTCTAGGTAGACAGCTTGCATGATTTTCGAATACAGACTCTGCGAGCAAAGAGCTCACCATGCATTACATGTGTATTACGTTTCTAATTCTAGGCCAAAACCCAGAGGGCTGCAATTTTGGAGAACGGTTGTTTCAGAGATGAACTGATTTACTGTGACTGAGCAAGTATGGGTGACTAAACGGAGAAGAAAACAAGCAAGTCTTAAATAGGAAATCCATGATTTTGAGATACAGCTCTTTCCAAGCCATTGTGATTTAGTCCAAAACAGTTCAAACACTGTTTAGAAAACTAACATCTGAGCATTCAGAAGAGGAACAGCTGATCTAAGCAGATTAAAACAGGCTTTATACGTCATACAAAGCACTAAGTTGTAGCCATTGTGTCTTTTGTCATGTTAAGTATTTTGGACTTTTGTCTGTTGTACATTGTTTCTATTTTATAAGACAAAGCATTAATACCCAAAATGGAAGTCGAATCAGAATAGTTTGTGTTCACTTACTTGTGCACAGTGTGTCAAATAGACCCTCCTTTTCAAATCATTAAAGCTAAAAAACAACAATTAGAAAATAGTCTAGCTCATCTGGTTGACCTCAAATGACCTTGTGTGAGTATCGCTGCTCTGTACTGCTTCATCAGCTGCTGTGTTCGTGGAGGTTGTTAATCTAAAAGGAGCTCGTTCTGGGTTGATTTGAGATTCTTTCTCTAGTCCCAGCTGCCGCTGTTTCCAGTTTCTTTTTATTCGGCGGATGAGAGAATGCTGTTTCTTTCTGCTATCTCGGGTTATTGAACACTGTGTGAGGGAGGACATGTGGTGACATTTGCTTTCAGTTGCACTTGCTCATGAAACGAGCCAGACGTTTAGTCTTTCTGGAAACATGCGCTTCATTCCAACACTGCTGCAAACATAGGTTTGTCCCAGAAGGTAGGTAGAGGAATTATGCCACCATCTAGCATCCCTTACTTTGGCAGCACTGCAGTGAAATCATTTGGGATTCAAGTCTCCTGTGCATTTTACACACTGTTTTGCATGATGTATGCATGATTCATGATTCAAAATCACTCATTTAGAAGATTCCACTTCATTGAGGATGCTCCTTTAGAAGAAGACAACGTGGGCACTTTTTGGTTTCCTAATCTGTCTCACATTCCTCAAGCAGTTTGTGTTCATGCCGTTGGTGGCCTGTCTGTTCTGAATCAGAGTATCCCAGCTCACAGGGATTTAAAGCTGAACTCTTAAGAGAAGTGAAATGACAACATGTTACCAACACAGGCTCATTCCTGACCTCCCATCTGTCAGCGCAGTCACAATTACAAAGCCTATTTTTGGAAGTTGTCAGTTCTTAGAAATTTAAATGAGATGAATGTGATATGTTTTTTTTTTTTGGCTTAACCTCAATCCCTCCAGACACACTATTTGTCCTGGACAGGAGAGAAAATAGACACAGATCAGCCATGCATCTACCTTCAAGACCAAAGATAAACATTAAGGGGGGAAAAATAAATAATACTTAAAACTGATTTAAAAAATGTAAATGGAAAAATGCTTTCAGATATCATCATCAGATTTTTTTTTTTTTTTTCAAATTGTTGGGCCTATGCATCTTGTGTTAAATTTAATATATTTTATTGTTTATTTTCAGGATTTTATTATTTATCTTTTTATGTTATTAACATTTTTTGTCAACGTTTGTACAAAGATTTATTTTGGGTCCTGTGTTGAGTTGCATATTGGGTCACATGTAGAATGAGTGACCTGAAGAATAGCCAGCTGAACTCAGCCGATTTAGACAGTATAGGGATATTTAATTGTGGTTTTAGCTTAATTTATTAAAAATCCAGACACCCCGTTCAATCCATAAGAGTTCAGATATGCAACACACAAGAAGAGTTTCAAGTGCCCATAATGGGCTTAAGTACCCTTTACATTTTAAGTTGTATTGTGTAAATATAGTTCAGAAGATTGAGGTTGGTCAGTGTTTATAGTTTTTGCTCACTGCTGCATGTACAGTGCATTCAGAAAGTATTCAGACCCCCATTCACTTTAATATGTTTTATGTTGCATCCTGATACTACACTAGTTTAAATACATTTTTTTATTTACACTCAGAATCCCATAATGACAAAGTGAAAACAGAATTTTAGAAATGCCTGTAATTTAAAAAGAAAAAACTGAAATGTCAAAATTACATAAGAATTCGGACCCTTCACTCATCACTTAGTTGAAGCACTTTTGGCAGCAATTACAGCCTCGATCCTTTTTGGGGATGATGCAACAAGCTCTGCACTCCTGGATTGAGAGATATTCTGTTATTCTTCTTCACAAATCCTATCAAGCTCGGTCAGGCTGAATGGGGACCATTGTTGGACAGACATTTTCAGGTCTCTCCAGAGGTGTTTGATAGGGTTAAGTCACCTTAACCTCCTTTAAATTTTTTGTGAATTTAGTATGTTTTTGATGTCATTACATTGTTTAGAGCATAAGAAAAATAAAGCTCACTGGCTGAGTATAACAATATTGAAAAATGATTTAAAATAAAAAGACATGAATAGGCAATAATAATAAAAATAATAATAATCAAAAAATGTTAGGGTTTAGGACTTTGTATAAAGATGATTCTCGTTTATGTTATGAAAGATATAACATTGTTATGATATGAATTTAGCTTTATGCAGTATGTGTGTAAAATGTTTCCTACAGTATCTATACACTATCTAATTTGCATATTAATGTGTTTTTGGGGCAACACGTAATGAAAAAAAGAAGTGTAATAATGGGAGTGATAATTGGCCAGGTTTTCATAATGATATCTTAGATTTCACACAATTCTTTCCCTATTCATTTGTTTTGTCTCCCAAAATGTGTAATAAACATGCTATTTGCTGTCCCCTGGAAATCAATACCCTGTTTCGTAACATTTTCTTGAGCTGTTGATCTATGATAAAAATTATTCATATTTAAGTGACAATTAAAAAATATTATAATATTTCCATAAGAGTGTTAAATTTGATCACTAAATTAATATCAGCCATTTTAAAGATGAAGGAGTGGTCACGATGAAACTTCCATTGATTTGGTATCTCTGAAAAGCCCTGAATGTGCTCCGTACAGAACGTCAAGTTCTCCGAGAAATTCAGTCAAATATAATGTCCACTACCGAAGACAAAAAGTCCTATTCCCTGGTCCCAGGAGGCTAGGACATTGACAGTGTTGTCCCTAAGCCCCACAGTATGATGCTGCCACCACCATCACTGCTGGGATACTTGAGGTAATTATTATTTAAAAAAATTCCCGAATGGACTGTATTTTGTCAAATAATAATAATAAATAATATATACACACACACACACATTTTCAATTTGAATATGTTTTAGAATGTAATTTATTCCTGATGCGAAGCAGAATTTTCAGCATAATTTATCCAGTCTTCTGTGTCGTCACATGATCCTTCAGAAATCTTTTTCTTATGCCGATGTGCTGCTCAACAACATGTTGAAAACAGTTTAGCTGCTTCATATTTTTGTGGAAATTGATCAATATTGATCTTATGGACCCCAAACTTTTGAGTGGTGGTATATAGAGTTTATTTCTGCATAAATTGGCAGCTTTTCCTGCTTATGAAGAGTGTCAGCTGCACTGAAATGCTGCGTGTTTATAAATCAGTACAGTCTCCTAGAGAAGGGAGATAAATAGAGACATTGAGTTTCTCTCTGTTTCTAGCATGCCTCTATTCCAACTTTAAGAGCGGGAACTGCCAAAACCATTAGGGTTTGTCTGTTTTTCTCATTAGCTCAGTAAAGTGATAAAGCACTATGGTCTGTCAATGTTGTGTGCCTGTTAATGCGTTGTTTTTGTTCCATGACGTTCTCCACATATGCTGTTAGATTTCACACTTCACACTTCTGCAACACTGCCCCTGTTCACTCAGCGACAAACAACCAGGACAAATCTGCATCCTTAATTCCACTCTTGCGTAAGTTGTCATGTTAAATTGGATTATGTATGAATGCTTTTTAAAACTACTATTTAAATCTGTTCTCTTCATATTTCATGAATGAGGCATAACATTTTACGAAACAGTGAGATGCCTACATAGACAGTTGTATCCTTAGGCAGCATCCTAAATTAAACTGAACTGCATGGACTGCAAAAAGTATATTAATTTTAATGGTAAAAAACTAAATCAGCTATCACTGGGATGATACCCTTTCAAAATGTATACCTTTATACCTTAGTTACATATTAGTGGTTAAAGCATGCATACACATTGACACTCCCAGAATTCATCATGTGGCTTTTTCTTTATCAAAGCATATTAAATGTGTTTGTCACAGTATAACAATAATACGATCAGAAGCTTGTGACATATAAACACGCATATCAAAAACATCTAAATCCTAACAAATACAAATAATATATTATATTAATTCATTACACACATCCTGATGTATTTCAAATGTTTATTTTGTATTTTATTTTGATGATTAGAACTGACAAATAAGGAAAATTCCAAATTCAGTATCTCAGAAAATTAGAATATTGTGAAAAGGTTCAATATTGAAGACACCTGGTGC
This sequence comes from Carassius auratus, assembly GCF_003368295.1. NCBI lineage: Eukaryota > Metazoa > Chordata > Actinopteri > Cypriniformes > Cyprinidae > Carassius > Carassius auratus. The sequence continues at coordinate 6,679,485 of NC_039243.1, forward strand.
CACACTCTAATCAGCTAATTAACTCAACACACCTGCAAAGCCTTTAAATGGTCTCTCAGTCTAGTTCTGTAGGCTACACAATAATAGAGAAGACTGCTGACTTAACAGTTGTTCAAAAGATGACCTTTGACACCTTGCACAAGAAGGGCGAGACCCAAAAGGTCACTGCAAAAGAGGCTGGCTGTTCACAGAGCTCTGTGTCCAAGCACATTAATAGAGAGGCGAAGGGAAGGAAAAGATGTGGTAGAAATAAAGTGTACAAGCAATAGGGATAACTGCACCCTGGAGAAGATTGTGAAACAAAATCCATTCAAAAATGTGGGGGAGGTTCACAAAGAGTGGACTGCAGCTGGAGTCAGTGCTTCAAGAACCACTACACACAGACGTATGCAAGACATGGGTTTCAGCTGTCGCATTCCTTGTGTCAAGCCACTCTTGAACAACAGACAGCGACAGAAGGGTCTCACTTCAAAAAGGACTGGACTACTGCTGAGTGGTCCAAAGTTATGTGCTCTGATGAAAGACAATTTTGCAATTCCTTTGTAAATCAGGGTCTCAGAGTCTGGAGGAAGAGAGGAGAGGCACACAGTTCATGTTGCTTGAGGTCCAGTGTAAAGTTTCCACCTGAGCAGTGCCACAGACTGATCGACTCCATGCCACGCTGCATTGCTGCAGTAATTCAGGCAAAAGGAGCCCTAACAAAGTATTGAGTGCTGTACATGCTCATACTTTTCTTGTAAATTTTTTAGTTGGCCAAGATTTCTAAAAATCCTTTCTTTGTATTGATCTTAAGTAGCATTCAAATTTTCAGAGATACTGAATTTATAATTCATCAAATTGACAGTTATAATCATCAAAATTAAAAGAACTAAACATCTGAAATATATCAGTCTGTGTGTAATGATTGAATATAATATAACATTTAACTTTTTGAATGGAATTAGTGAAATAAATACTAAACTTTTTGATGATATTCTAATTATATGACCAGTACCTGTAAAGTTCTGTTATTAATTATTCGATTTCTTACAGTTATATTTAATGGGTCACACTATGTCCTGTTTGAGCACCAAACAAAAACTCCAGGTGCTCTGTCACCGCTCTTGTGAGAACCAGACTGAAAAACCTATGTGCATACCTGGCTGGTTATATAGTTAATTTGATTTCAAGAATTAGTGATTGATATTTTTCAGTATTTCGAATCAGCCTTTTTTCTCTCCTCATCCACTACCTTAAAATGATTTTATTCAAAGAGTTCGGAGGAAACATAGCATCTTAAAATGCAGCCTACGTAGGCAGTTAACTGAGAACAGAACGAATGTGTTTTTTAGATTCAGGCACACATTGATGCCAATTTGTTCCTAATTCCTAATGTGCAAGGCGACTAGCGGTTCTTCTAGTGATGGCTTTTTTGCTGCTCTTGACTTGTTACACTGTGATTTCATTCACTTTTATATCTCCCAAGCTCTGCTTGCTCATGTTTTTCTATTTATTCAGTGCGTTAAATGACTCGGAAAGTCTTAAATATGATCAAACCATTGATGGCATTGTACGGAAACAATCTTTTTATAGATTTGGCACAAAACTGCATTATTTACCCATGTGTGCATATGGATTAAACACAAGGAAAATGTACTTTACAATTTGTGTATTTTTAAGATCCCAGAGTGATAACAATTGCAGTGTTTAAATGAATGTTTTTTTTTTATTTTTGTTTTTTTACGTTCCTCTTGCTCTTGTCTAGTGAAAACAGATATTATTGTAGCTTTAACTTGGAGTTTGTGCATCCAGACTGTTTTTCCAGATTGACTCCAGATGTGACTGTTATCCATTATAGTTACAGCATTTTGGTTTCCATGAAAATAAATTTAATATAATTAAAGGAAATGTGATAAAACAAACATGGACAATTGTATGTGCAATAATCAGAAAACAAAATGTGAAAGTTGATTAAACTGCATTTGATCTTGTTTTTATACCTTGAGACAGAAATAATGCAATAAAAAAATGAATGAATTTAGCTTGAATGAATTGTTGTATAATAAATGCTTTATTTAAAGTTTGCTCTTATTCAGGTAACAGCCAAGTGACACTATATGAATGGGCACAAAGACTAGTAACCCAGGTTCATTAGAAAAACATACCTGTGACATTGATTTCTGCAAATTATTACAATGGTTCTTGCATGTTTTGTGAAATCCAGGCTCTAAAAGTGGGTTAAATTTGATCTGCAACAAATGCATGTGAATTTATTATATCGTTACTCAAACTGTGAAATGAAATGTGGCACTAAAAGGTTTATAAATAATGTACACCTACACTAAACCCCATATTCTAAACCTAAATGATAGTGTTAACAAAAGAGACACACGGGAGATAAAAATGAATTTTCTCAGGAAATAATATAATTTCAGGTTGCTTCTATTAGTGTTTGAGTTCTTTTATTGTCAATTGTTTCACAAGTCTTTTACACAAGCCCAACACATGGTAAATGCAACACGGTACCAGGTGCACTACCCAACAAGTTTACTACATCAGAATATATTAGTTGACAAGTCATAAAAGTGTTTTGAGGTTGCATATTGTGCAAAGAACTGCATGAAAAAGCCTTTATTAACTGATAATCTGCTCCTATGATTTGTGTGAAAAGCAATAAAAGTTGGCATTCCACTGATATAGTCCATTTTAGATGGAAACTGGAAATGTTTAGCAAAAATTTAGGTACAGCCACTTTTTTGAACATTAGTCTGAATAGTATTTACAAACTGAACATTAAATTCTGGCACTTAATCTGTTAATTCAGTGTTTCGATCTGCAACATCATTTCTGGTCTATCACCTTCAGAAAATCTACATTGATCACTGAAAATGCATGTTGACATCAGGGGGTCTTTGAAGCAATGTTTTTGCTAATCAAATTATTTCAGTAGTGAATTTAACATAAGTATATTAATTTGGGAGCATTTACACAAGCCAGTCTCTCATCAGTTTAATTCATTGGTCTATCATGTGATCTGAACCTCTTGCAGTGGTAATTCTGTTGCTCTGGCTTCCAAAACAAGGAGGCTAATTCTTCATTTATTTGTTCCCATAAGTGTTCATGCGTGTGGCTACTTCCAAAATTTGAAAGACACACATGATGTCATTGTTAAGGCCTTGTATCACCTCCTAGTTTATTTCTCCATCATTTCTCTTTATTCGTGTACATTCCACGTCCTCTGTCACTCGCAAGGATGAAGTCCTGATGTCGTCTTCGGCCATCTTGCCAACGATCGCCCTCGTTAGCGAACGCCAGTTAGTGAGTTTGACGGCTCTGAGGCACTTTGTGGCATTGTTCCTAACGCTGACAAAACACAGAGTGTTAATGACCCCGTTGCTCATAGCGATGCATTCGATGATGTAGAAAACGACCAGCGAGTTACGGCCGCGTGTGATCAGCATCGGGTAGAAGTCACGCAGCAGTGTGAAACTATAATACGGTGCCCAGCACAGAACGTACACCACCAGAACTGCAATCAGTGCCACCACCGTCCTGCGCCGACTCCGGAGCCGTTTACGCAGTTGGTCGGTCGGAAATCCCGGGAGGTTCTTGAACCACAGCTCCCTGGAGATCTGCGCGTAACAGACTGACATGGTCACCACGGGCCCCAGGAACTCCACGATGAAGATGAAGAGGAAGTACGACCGATACATGAGCTGTTGATCTGCAGACCAGATCTGAGCGCAGAAGATCTTTTTGTGGTGGCCGAGCGTGCTGTGCGGGTACTCGTGCTCTGTAGCGAAGTATGCCGACGGCACTGCGATGAGCACAGGGATCATCCAAACTCCAAAAATAATCCAGTACGCTGTCTGATACTTCATACGGGGTTTCAGGGGATGAACGATAGCCATGTACCTGTTGAATACAGAAAATGCTGAGAAAACTGCCTGAATGCATTTGCACATAATAAACACTCACACTAGGGTTGCCACCCATCCCTTAAAATATGGAAACGTCCCTTATTTGAGAATAAAATAGCACGTCCCGTTTTGAATCAATACGGGCAGGGTTTGTCCCGTATTCTCGGAGTTGTCTTCAATGCGGCATCTCATGCAAATCATCCCACTGACATTCTGTGAAGAGTCGTCCTATCCTGCCCCTGATTGGGAAATACTCGCTGGCATCGTTGGATTGATTGGTTTGTCAGAGTCAGAGGAGGACAGGTCTCTTGGCAGAAAGAATGGCGGAGGCTGTAATATACGGTACCTATGTAAAGTTAACAAAACACTATATAAAAACATTAACTTACTAATCATAATAATAAAAATTGTGTGTTTTACATGAATTTAGACATTTTTATAGATAGGTTATTTATTATGTGGTTTCACTGTTTGGATGGTGTTACTGTCTGCAAACAATGACAAATATTTTATCCTTTATAAATCTTCACACCACCTTATACAATTACTTAAGTTCATTAGCAATTAATATTTTTATGAAAACCTGTTTCAAGTTGTGATTTACCACCACTGGCACGTCATCAGACCTGTGGTTATCTGGCCCCGAGGGGTGTCCCCCCCCCCTCAGGTGTCCTTTATTTTTCTGTATTGAAGGTGCCAACCCAAAAACACACACACACACACACACATCCCATAGGCGTAATGGTTTTTATACTGTACAAACTGTATATTCTATGCCCCTACACCTAACCATAACCCTCACAGGAAACTTTGTGCATTTTTACTTTTTGAAAAATGGGGACATGGGTTATGTCCTCATAAGTCACCCTCTCATTGTAATGCCTGTGTCATACCCATGTCATTATACAAAGTTGTGTCCTGATATGTCACAAAAACACGCCCACACACACACACACACACACACACACACACACACACACACACACACACACACACACACACACACAGATATATATATATATATATATATATATATATTAAACTAAAATTTAAACAACAACAATGACAACAATGTAAATCTACATGAAAAGCAGTGTTACATGCTGTGCCAAAACTTAAATGAAAATGAATTGAAATTCAAAAATTATCAATAATTCAATAAAGTGCAATTTTTTGCTAGAAAATGAGTGTTCTTTAAAACACAATTTTGATTTTGAAGCTTTTTTCTGAAAGTTTAAAAGGGTTATTTTATTAAAAGATCTGATATTTACATTTATCAGACACTTCTAACCAAAGCGACTTATTCAGGCAATATATTTTTTGTTTTTACCAGTATGTGTGTTGCCTGGGAATTGAACCCATGACCTTTTGTGTTGCAAACGCAACGCTCCACTACTGACCAAAGATTTAGATTGAAATTAGATGAATAAACAAGACTGTCTAATGATGCCTATTGTACTAATTATATACAATATATGTTTTATGTTTAATACAACTATATATCCATATATATTAATGTTACATTTTTCCAGAATGGATTACCTGTGAAATTTCTCTGAATTGCAATTAAGGAAATTCCACTTCCTTCATTTCCAATTCAAACTTCCTGTAGCCAGTTCTTAAATTCTGAATTGTAGAATTTGAACTGGGACTGGATTTGAATCTGCTTTAGGAAACTGTGAGCATTTGGAATGGATCAAGTGTTTGGTGTAGATTTGTATTGGTATTTATGAAAGCTCAAATCCTCAGAGCAGTCCAGAAGTAGAAAATGAATCATGGTCTGGCACACAGTATTAACACATACCGAGTCTCTGATCTCTCTGTCTGATCTGATCACTGTTCCCCGTTCTTAATGAGACATTTCATAACCTTTCGACATTCACGATGAATAGCAGGCTCCTCCATCACTCGTTCTCTAAATGAATGATACAGCACTATTTTTTCTCATTTAAACTCTGTCCATTTTGATTAACAGCACATCTTTGCCCGTGGCTCTACTTGTTTTCTCTCATGCACTAAAATATGTCCCACTGTCTGTAATAATTCTACATTTATTACTAGTAAATATGAATTTAATTGGTTAACTGATCTGTATGTTACTTGAAATTCTGATATTCCAAAGTTCCAATGAGTTCTTTTCTTCCCAGAGGAAACCTTTGCAATCTTCACTGGCTCAGCAGGGATAACGGAGTCCCCTCTAGATCGGCAATGTGAACACAATGTACTTTTGCCCCAGATACATGTGGTTACTGTACTGCATGGGAAGCCCAAAGACTTTATTAAATTTACTATTGATATGCATCATCTGTGCTACTTGCCAAGTTCACAAATAAGAAGTCAAAGTTCATGGGAAAAGCATGCTGGGCTAACAGGTTAGACAATTTCATGGCATTGTAAGATAAAAGCGGTTCTGTTCCAAAATCTAGTGAGCTCATTAAGTAGAGAGCATTTTATAATCTTAAAAGTAAAGGTTCCTAAAGGTTTTTTATTATTATTATTTTTTTATTCAATGATGCCATAGAAGAAAATCTTTTGTTCCCCAAAGAACCTTTCAATAAACAGTTCTGAAAAAAATAGTTTTTCTTAGTGCACAGAACATTTTTACAATCTTTCTCCACTATAAAGAACCTTTTGTGGATTCGAAAGGTTCCATGGATGTTAGGTTCTTCATGGGACCATCAATGCCAACCTTTATTTTTAAGAGCGTAAAAGTCTTAGTGACATGCTAATATTAAAATCTATAGCAATAAGATAAACTTACGAGGCTTAATCTCAGGTTGGGTGCTGCCTTTGTAGCCAGCTCATTAGGTTTTATTTTATTTTTAAAGTTGTCAAATTATTTGCTGAAATGTGTTTGCAAATAGATTAAGAACCAAACTGCTGCAAGGACTGACTAATGTGTTCACATTAAGATCTTTAGAGGCGATGAGACTGTTGAATGTACTGTAGGTTGTGTCTGAATTTCTGACTAGCACACCTGTCAGCTGACGTCTAAGGCTGTTGCTGAAGGCTAAATATAGGATGTTCTGCCCGGCCATTCAAATATTGACATGCTATTTAGCTAGTTTAGCCTCAGGGATTGGCCAAACGTGATGCAAGTGCTGTGCAAGCGTCTCACATACAGGTGCAGCAGCACCTCAGAAAGCATTTCACGTGATCTGAATGTATGAATGAAGTCTGCAGCTAATCCAAATTTGAGTCGACTAAAATCTGAACTGAAGTCTCTAATCCTGCCTTCATGTCCTTCTGAGGAATTTGTTGTAAGATTGGAAGTCGTAAATATGATTTTGTGCACGTTAAGTGACTAGATTTTTTTTTTTTATGCAAAAGCTGAGCAGTTTTTCTTTTCACGTGGCACTTTTTACTGTACAAACTTTAAGAGCTAAACTATTATCCAACATTAAATTAACTAAATTAGACAACCCTGTTACCAAAGTTAAGAAAACATTTTTAATCATCTATGGGAAACGTATGTTAAAAACTGCATAACAGCTTGCAAAAAATGTAACATGTAATATTAATATTATGTTCCAGTTTGGGGTTGGTAAGATTTTTCAATGTTTTTGAAATAATTCACTTCTGCTAACTAAGGCTGCATTTAAAAATAGAGTAAAAACTGTAATATTGCTAACTATTATTATAATTTAATCACAATATTTGTATATATATTTTAAACAGTAATTTGTTCCTGTGCTCAAAGCTGAATTTCCAGCATCATTACTCCAGTCTTCAGTGTCACATGGTCTTCAGAAATCATTCTTATATAGTGATTTGCTGCTCAAGAAACATTTCTTATTATGTTGAAAACATTTGATATTAATATTAATATTTTTTTGTGGAAACTGAGTCATTTTTTTTTCCATTATTCTTTGATTAAAAGGAAATAAATTTTTGATCAATTTAATGCATTTTTATTGAACTGAATTTAATAAATAAATTGTATTAAACTAAAAAATATCCTATTCATAGTAAGTGGAACTTTCTCATAAAGACAGGAAACTTTTCAAACTTAATGCACATCATTAGTCCTTCATTTTGTTGCTTTAAATGTGTAATTATGTTTTTTTTGTATTTTGGCCTTGTTATGCAGCTACAGCAAATAATGGGAGATTTTGTCCTACAAGCTTGTTTCCTTGTGATCAAAACCAATTTACCATAATTATTTAATAAACATATTGACCCACAGTGTATGCAACATGTAGCAACATGCTGCATGAGCTCAGAGAGACGAATGCTCACCTGTCCACTGCGATGGCTAGCAGGGCATTGGTGGACACGTAGAGAGACACGGTCCGAAGGTAGTTAATGGAGACGCAAAGCACAATCCCATGATCCCATGACAGCTGTTTGACCACGTAATAATCCACCAGAAAGGGACAGCACACAGTGGCCACCAGGAAGTCTGATATTGCCAAGTTGGCGATGAGTAAATTGGTGAGATTCCTTAGTTTTTTGTAGCGTGCCAATGAGGCTATAAAGAGGCAGTTCCCAACACCGCAGACCAGCATGATGCAGACCAGGACCACCGCGATAATGATTTTAGCCACGAAGAACGCTCGTCCCTGAGTCGTGTCTGGGATCTCGTCCATCGGAACCTCGTAATCCAGGGGGATGTCGTAATTGGGCATGAGGTCAAGGGGGCTCCCCGATGGGGGGATGAGAGTCCATGTCCCGGTGGAGGTGCTCCTGTTGTCTTCTCCCATCGTCTCTTTTTTAATGGTCTGTCAGAGAACAAGGATCTTTCATATTCTTGTTTGAACACATCATTTGTTACCGGCTTCTAAATTAAGAAAATAAATTTTTTACTTTAAAAAAAAAAAATCATTGCTGGACTAGTGCTATCCTGCACTCTTCAAAATAAAGGTTCTTTATCGGTATCAATGGTTCCATTAAGAAACTTTTCATTCCAAATAAGGTCATTTAGATTATTAAAATGTTAAAAGCAAAAATGGTTCTTTCACTGAAAGATATTTTGGGGGGAACCCCAAAGTGGTTCTTTGATGGCATTAGATTAGATTACTGTAGATTAGATTAGGTTCAACATTATTTGAAAACTGTGCTTTTAATGAAAGAAAACATATTCATAACTCATGTGAAAACTCAAATGCTTACTGACAGATGTGTGGATGAGAGCTGGAGGCCAGGAAGCTCACAGATGGCCATATTAGGGATGGATTTATGATAATGCCCATTTTTTTCCTGCATGTTTACTTAAAACTTAACTTGTTTTTCTTTCAAACTGAACGGAATTGACTGCTCTTTTTCTGTACTTGTGTACTCTTAGGAACAGTTTACAGAATGGTGCTTTTGTAGCGATGCAATAGAAAATAAACATTTTATTCCCAAAGAATATTCAATAAATAGTTCCTAAAGGAATAATATTTTAATACCACCGGTGTACTATTTAATGATAAGTAGCTAATCAAATACGTTTTTACCAACCAAGGGCAAATAAATGGCCTTGCATCGAGCTACATAAATATAAATTGTAGTTAAAAAATAAATAAATACATAATAATAATAATAATGATATATATATATAGATAGCACATTTATTCGATTAGTTAGATTAGATTAGCATCAGCAACAGAGTAACCTATATTTCTAATAAATTATTTACAATAAAGTATGCAAAGTGAACATGTAATGCACACACTTGCAAAAAGTCTGTGGTGAATAACATGTATTCTGCACTTCTAAAACTGATTTATTGTGGGCTGTTTCCTGGAATTCATTTGCATTTAAAAGAACCCAACAATTTTAAATGCTTACAAACTTTCTATTGAGAAAAAAAGCCCAAATCTGGTGAGAGAAAAAAACACTGAACAATTGCACTTTCCCTTCAGAAATAAGAAGTAATTTAGATCCTACCTTCAGAGCACCCCTGGTGTTGTTCTCGGCGGGAGGACATGTGCGCATCTTCAGAAGTGTCTCTGTAGTTTCTGCTGGATGTGACCGGAGAGCGGCGGCTGTGCTCTCAGCTGATGAATGAATGAAAGCAAGAAGCAGCGCTCAGCGCCTCCTGCCCTCTAGCGGCTCTACTGCGTGTCTGCACGCCAAGTCACTAGTTATGCTCGCGTAGCCCTTCGCAAATTAAATGTATTTTTATAAACACATCCTAATAAATCCCCCAGTATTCAGAGCTCCTATGGCTATCAAATGTATAGCTTCGACTGGACAAACCACGAAATAGCAAAATGTCGACAAACGCGCCAAATCTCTAACGTAGGCTACTAACTGTAAATGGTGCCAGAGCCGTTGAGAAACCGAAAAATTTGTTAATTCTTTTTATTTTGTTAAAAAATCTCAGTTTAAACGCTGTATAATACCACTGTTTTATATAACAACGATTCTATAACAGAAAATTGGTTGTTCTGAGGTGAGGCAAAGTAACAAAACGTTCCTTAAAAATCACAAATGTAAGGGCTCAAGTGGCTTTTTGTATTAGCTTTCCACATAACGAAAGTGATGACGTTTCTCAACGGTCACTCATCACCATCGTAAACCCTCCAAATTATTATTTTTTTTAATTCTCTTTTTTCTTTCTTTTTATTTATTTATTTATTTTAGAAAACTGTAGGCTACATTTATAACATTTTCATTAAATTACAAAAACAAATGAAAAAAGGAAAACTTGACATCGTTTTCTTTACTGAAGTTCATTATTACTCCCCTTTTCTCTATTTATAAAAAAAAAAAAAAAAAAAAAAAAAATGGAATGCAACAAATATATTTGTGGTCTCCCATTCAGAGCAAACCATGACAACTGCTGCTGAGAAGCCCAGGAATGGAAAAAAAGGTAAGCTAAATTTAAAGTAATAGTTTATTTTTAATTGTCTCACTTTAGTCACAGTACAATACCACAAATTATATATAGAAAATATATATATAAACTTTATATATATATATATAGCCTCCTGACTTTGCCTTTTGTTCTATTTCAGGTAAAAAAAGGCAAAAGCAGGTAAAAACCTTGATAAAAAAAAAAATCTTGTTTAGCCTAAGATATAAACAACTGACAAGGTGATAAACGGTCACAATTGCCCCCGATATGCAGACTACACTGACACATGAGAAGGGATTTTATCAGGCAATTTTATTGGGTAAATAAATCAACATCTTGAAACCCATGAAAAAATGTCTACATTTCACCCAATAATCACCCAAGGAAGACAGAAGAAATTATATTTAACTTAAAAATACTGCAAACTTTTTCCCCCAAATTTGTCAGAATATTTTAATAACAATTAAACAAATTTCCCCCCTAAAACTCATTACTGCAGTAGTGGAAAAAAGTCAGAACACAATAGTAAAATGTGTTTAATTATTAAAATAATGTTACAATGAAAGCATGTCGTGTAGACATTCCACAAAAATATTGTGATGGAAGTGAGAAAGCTTCCAGAACTTGTAATTTGTCAAAAAAAAACTGAACCTAAAACAGGCTTTATTGCCTTAATGCAAAATATAATTTGTTTTTCTTTTAATTTAGGGTTGAAATATGACTTGGACACATTTTTGTGGGATTCACAAGATGAGTTTCTGTTTAAGAAGGACAAGCCATCTAGATAAAAAAGAAAGTGAAACAGGTGTCGTGTTGAAGATTTATTCATATGTAGACACCGAATCTATCAAAGACCATTATGCTGTCCTCCACACACACAATCCTTCACTCCCTGACAGAATCATTCCTGAACATCCTCTGGATTTACAGCTCGGATAGGAGACTACGGTAGATTTCTGCATGGACAAAAATATCCCTCCCTTTCTCTAAATCACTCACTCACACACACACACACACACACACACACAAAACAAGCCATAAAAGCAGCACTGAATCCACAAGCAGCTGAATATCAAACAATGATATTGTAGCAAGGCAGCAGGACAAAATAAGAACATACCCGTCATAATGAGTGCAGCTCATTATAACAGGAAGCGAAGAAGCAGTGAGGCTTTAATGGTGGACAGCTGTGTACATCCATTAAACTGCATGAGAGACTCGGAGCAGACACCTCCACGTCTGTCACTAACACACTGTCTGAATGTCCAGCACGCTTGAGTTACTTCACAGAGTGTGTGAGGCTACCTGATGTCAGAGACTGATGACTGTGCTGTCACGATGGTGAGAAATCAGTAGTCTGCTCATTTAGAGAGTAAACCAGGGATGACAGTCACTGATAGCTTCTCGTTGCCCTTTCTTTATAAGAAAACTTGCTGTGAGAACATTTCTTGCAGTTAATTGACGACAGCTGCATTGTTCGAGGTTAAAACATTGTAAACCTTTTGGGTAACCGCTAGGGTGTTTTTTTTTTTTTGGTTGCTAGGGCATCTTTGGTTGTTTGAAAGCTGATCTGTGTAGATTACTTTCACATTGTAGTTCTTTACTGATTAGAGATTTCATGATGAAAGTTGTAGTAACTTAGTCTCGGTTACTCATGTTAGGTCATTTATTCTGAGTACTTTTTAGATTATTTTTTACCTAACTTCTTTTAAATTTACCATATTAAATGTACCATATTTTATTTAAAAAAAGGGGCGAAATAACTATATTACATTATTTGATATTATCATCATGAAGCGCATTAAACATTACTGCATTATATGAACAAACATTAATACACAAACATGAAAATTACACTCCCAAAGTCTTCCAGGTTTGAAATATTTTTGTTTAAGATTTCAAGAACCAACCATTCAAGGTCACTGGATTTGATGAAGCCAGCTGTGCATCACCAGTGTTCAGTAACTTGCAAAATGATTTAGTGACATACAGCCAAGTATGGTGATCCATACTCAGAATTTGTGCTCTGCATTTAACCCATCCATAGTGCACACACACACACACACACACACACACACACTGTGAACACACACACAGAGTTTGTGAGATTGTTCTAATTGTGAAGCTGAAAGGGTGCTAAAGTGTCCTGGGTGGTTGCAATGGCATTGCTATATGGATGTTAGGGTGTTCTGGCTGGTAAAAAAAACTTTATTCTTCCTCTTTAAAAGATGCAAAGAGAGCGAGTTGTTTTGTGCAAGAATTTCATCAAGATCTATTTAAACTACTTGGTCTTTCAGAAACTAATTCCTGTACTTCAGAGTAGAGCAATACTTCTGTTTAAGTTATTTAGTTTCATATTGAACATTCCTTTCATTGGCTCTTGCATAAAAGTTGATACTTATGTAATGGTCTGTGAGAACTGCTCGTCCTTACCTTTTAATTGACCTGTTGAAAAAAAAAAAACCTGTAGGGAAAATTGTTTCCTGTCCATTTAACAGAAAGCTTTTAATGTTTTTTTTTTCTTCCTCTATTTTATGTATTGAAATGACACTTAGTGGAGGGTCATTATGTGCTGAGCCTGGGACTAATTTGATAGTGTCTGTCAGTTATTATGCAAACCTCTCATCATAACATTTTAAAAGCGTGTCTAATGTCAGTTGCCTGGTGGTCAGATCCCCAGCTGTGTAAATAATGAGACCAGTCTTTGCTAAAATATAAACACGACTGATTTCATCTGGGGTGAATATTCTGCTGCTTTATGATAGTTTCCCCAAGGTTTGCCTACAATAAAATGCACATCTTTGCAAAGTATCAACAAAACACACATTTGATACAGAGTTAATGAAAATGTAGAACAGTGTTTACAGTAGAACCAGTGTTTCCGTCAATGTTGTGATGTTATTGATGCACCTGTCAGCTTGTGCCCAAATTCATAAGTGAATTTCACCTCGCTCTCACCAAAAAATTTACAGAGCCTTGAGTGCTGACGCATATAGATGTTACACGATTTTGTGCTAAACCAAATATTTCAGTTCTTTCGTCAGGTACAGAGCGTTCATGCCTGAAATCTTACAACTAATCTCAAGTCGTACAGTTATGATTTAAAGAGACTATATAAAAATGGTTTGGAACAACACGAGGGTGAGTAAATAATGCCTTAATTTTGGGAACCTTTCCGTTAAGCTCAAGCAGACAAATAAAAATGTCATAAAATACACACCATTTATTTTAAAGGCTAATTTTATTAGTCCACAATACAAAATAAAGATCTGTCCTCAGTGACCAACTCATTCCCATACAAAAGCAAAACAATACTAAACAGTCATTGAACAAACATGTTTGTTAAAAGATGATTCTGAATGTAAAGAAGAGGATCCCCTGATCAAAGTCTCAGAGTCCAGTGAGTGTGAGCCAGCTCATTTTTTAGCATATGTGATTTTCATGGCACACGTGGCTGTGATTCTGAAGCCCTGTAAAGCATCCTTCGCGACTCCGGCTTGAGCCTCACCCTCAAACTCCACAAACGCAATGTCGTGCTTTCCAGGAACCAGACGCACTTCTTTAAACCCTGGAAACCTAAACAGATGGAACAAGACAGGGAGTTAAAAAAAAAAAAAAAAAAAAAAAAAAAAAATCGGAGCAGAAAAATCTAGCTGAGAGAGCTGGTTGTCAATATTTATGCATTTTTAATCAAAAGGTTTCCATAAATCCAGTTTAATTAAGGTTTTCTACATTAATATCCACACACAAAAAAAGTTCATATAAATTAGAATATTTTTATATGCCAAAAATAAATAGATAAAATAAAAAGGTTTATAGTGTTTAAAACTTACTGGTTGAATAACATGGAGAGCATCATCTCATTGGTTTCCTCCGGGAGATTATTCAGGAACAGAATATAATTCGGTGGGTTGTCAGGGACCTAAATCAATATAAAATAATGTATTGAGTGACTTAGAATTTCAGATATATAAAACAATGTATTATTGCTAATCCTAAAATATATAAAATCACAAAATCCGTGTGTAAGATGTGTGACGGACCTGGACTGTGGCGGGTGGAGGAGGTTGTGTGTTCACAGCGTCCTGCAGGGAAAACAAACAAACAACATTTCAGCACAACTTGGCCGTCACATCAATATCAGCAAACATGATGCATTTCAACTCACCGCTGGCTTCTTATTTACATTGGCGGCCTGTTCCAGAGCCTTCTTTTTCTTCTCTTTCTTCTTTTCTTTATCTCCATACGTGCCTCTCATCTTAGAGATCAGGTCCGAGTCTGTTTTTGCATACTGGATTCGCTGTAAGTACACGCTTAGGTCAGCGACTGAGAAATGTGTTAATCATTTCTAATACTTTATAATGTGTGAACTGATGAATAATACGAATGATAACATCTGATAAACACCATCAGTGATTCTCATCGCAGATGAAAGAAACATCATATAGCAGAGTAAATGACATTTTTCACATTATTGATTAACTTCTCCTTGTTTGATCAAATTCTAGTTGAAGGTTAAAGTGAAACAAAGGACCATATTCTGCTCATTTTCTGAAATGCTAATCGTATCGGTTACGTGAAGGTCAAGCGACTACTGTGTAGTCCCTGTGAGCTGCGAGCAACGCCTGTGTCACTGACCATGGGTTTGTTGTAGAAAGGGAAGCCCTGAAGCTGTCTGAGGGCATTGGTGGCTGCAGCGAGCTCTCTGAAGATAACAAACGCCTGACCCCTCATCTTCATAGTCTTCATCGCAACAATGTCCATAACCTGGCCGAACTGGGAGAACAAGGCGTACAGTGATCTCTTCAGCTCTGTAGAAAAGATCCAGAGGAGAAAAAAAAACAAGCTTTACAAAGATGCAGATTCTGTGATCAAACATACAGTCAATTCTGTTCTGCTCATATTCACGATAGACTTTACCTTCTTTCTTGATCTTATCATTGACATTGTTGATATAGATAGTGTGATTCGGTCGTATGTCCATGATTAATAATTTCAGGTAAAACCACACTGAACTGAAATAAAGAGAAAAGGCACAGAAAAAGAGAATGAATGCATTAAGCAGTAAACGTCAGCAACTAACGTACACTGTGACGTTAGAAGACACACGAAGTGTCTTCTGTTTAGTATTTCCACTAGTAGAAACTAGTTATAGTATACACAAATTTATAAAATAAGGGTAAAAATAATTTATAAAACATTACTACAACAATAAAACGGAATGAACCGCCTCACACTCACCACACTGCTGAGCTCAAGCGGAAACTGGCGAAGCTTCTTCTTCTTTTCGTGTATCGTTGTGAAACAGTTTCCGCTCGTTACGCCACCTGCTGTCGCGGAGTGATATAAACATTGCCCTCTAAAACACAAGAGTGAGGAGGATTTCTATAAACTTGGCCTCGTCACCCAGGTTCGATAGTATGGAGTGCAAGTTTAAAATTCTTAAAAGCAAGCAACCCTACAAATACTTTAAGATAGATATAAGTTTTCAGTCAGACAGACATGTATAGATTATGGTTGAGAATTATAAGAAAGAATCACTAATATAATATATATGTCTCACCGAAGAATTGATATGGAACATATACTGTTGTATTGTGAACTATGGACTTCTAAAACAAAGTTCAGTGTTTGTGTTCAGAGTGTGTTGATGCTCTGTAGCTTGCGCTCAGTGAAAAAGCGGTGTGTGTCTCGTGTGTGTGTGTGTGTGTGTGTGTGTGTGTGTGTGAATGCAGACGGGTTGCTGCGACTGAAATAAGACAACATTGAGGTGTTATTATGACGAGCAGCAGATCGTGTGTTGCACATTTTTGTATATTATAACGTGTATGCACTAAAAAAATAAAATAAATGCAGCCTGAGTCTATTCTGAACATGAGAAGGCAGCTCCCTCTGCTGTCAGACTCACCAGTGAACAGCAACAGCTTTACTGTCCATGAGCGTCTGTGCTGGGCTCCAGTTGAACCTCACAAACTGTAGACAACCCAACACTGGGGCCAGAAACTTCAGCAGACAGCTCTTAG
Organism: Carassius auratus; assembly: GCF_003368295.1. Taxonomy (NCBI): domain Eukaryota; kingdom Metazoa; phylum Chordata; class Actinopteri; order Cypriniformes; family Cyprinidae; genus Carassius; species Carassius auratus. The sequence goes on from NC_039243.1 coordinate 6,696,191, forward strand.
TTATTAATGTTTATTTTGAGCCAAGTACAATTCTGTTGAAAAGTTCAGGGTCAGTAAGATCTGTTTTTGAAAGAAGTCTCTTATGTTCAGCAAGGCTGCATTTATTTGATAAAATGCTGTCTTATTTTGAAATATTATTACAATTTACGTCAACGTCTTTGAGTCTAAACATTTAACAAAAAAATAAAATAATAATAATAATAACTGAGGCAGATTTCCACAGAATCTGAACTCCTGTCAAGACTTGCTCTGTAACCAACCTGCTACTTTCAAATCTTCATGTCTTCCTGTGTATATATATATATATATATATATATATATATATATATATATATATATATATATATATATATATATAGGCTATATATAAACTAACTAAAAGGGAATTCAGAGCATCAGAAAACAATGTGCTTAACCCTTAAAGTGCCTGAAATTTGCTTCATAAACTCACACGAACCTGTGTGCGACCTCAATTGGAAATACAGAATTGGAGAAGCGACCATGACCTTTGACCGACAATACTTGAAAGACAAAACGTTTTTATTACCTAATGGAAATTAAGACACAAAGTTAAAAATACAGTTAATTCCTAAAACCATGAGGCGAACGCGTTTAAATGTGTGCCCCCCAACTCTCTATCGCAGTGCTTTATGGGAAATGGAGTTCGGGGAACGTTTTTTTTTTCATGGACACACAAAAACATGAATAGGGAGGTTACTAAATTATTATAAAATGTCATTGATGAAGTAGAAACGTCAAGTCTTGAGGTGACATACAACAAAACTGCAGGCATGTGCGTTTTACGCGGCTTGTCCTCATGTTGTGTGTGTAAAATGTGGCTGAAATATATATATATATATATATATATATATATATATATATATTTTTTTTTTTTTTTTTTTTTTTGTAATGTTGCCTGATCTATAATATATCATAAAACTAAATGCAAAATATGACTTAACCGAAACACATAAAGAGAGGCGGTGCGCTGAAGCGCGTGGATCCTCCCTCTCCTCTCGAGAGTTTAGCAGCAGGTCGCGCGACTCGATCTTTCTGTGCTCGTGCATCAACGGAAAGTGAAGTTTCCCATCCGCGTTCAGAACAGGTAACTTACGGTTTTAACACGGACAAATTGCTTTTTTTGCCTTGAATCATAAGGGTCATATACATGCAAAATACTTGTATTTTTTTGCAGATTATTATTAAACAAAAGAGCGCGTGGAAAACGCAGTTGTTGTTTTCTCCTGCAGGTTGCATGTTCATATTTTAATAACTGTTTGGCCTATCTTAACGTACTTCCTATAAATCTTCGTTATTTCTACTGTTGTTATTCTCTCGCAGTACTTATTTCATGCAGTATCAGACTCCACTGATCTGGCTTGATGTTAGCTCGCGTGGCTAAGCGGCTAAATAAGTCTCTGAATATATTACTGGTTTTAATATCGACTCTGTCAAGTATGCATCATATGTATTTCATGTTTGTCACGTTTCCAGATACTGCATATCATAAGTGAACATGCCTTTTAAGATTTATAGCAAATATCTTTCTCGTCTCGGCCTTCTCGAAGTTCACCCGTTTTTGTCTTTTTCCAGTCGTTTGCAGGGCAAAGTCTTGGAGGGTCGTTGACCATTCATGTATTTTCTAGGGGTGGATACTGTCAGCTTTTTGCAGAGATACTGAGCTGGCAGTCGCTATCAGTGCGTGCAGGGTCACACAAGGCGTGTAATCGACCTTTGAGCCAAGTTCACTTCTAAAACGCCTCAAAGTCTCTCTTTTAAGGGTGGAAAGAACTAAAATGCTCATGTATTTGGTCTGAAGCTGAACTGAGATTATGACTTGGATAAAACGCTGTGCTTAGGCTGATCTGTTTTAGTCAGTTTCTTAGAAGCCCTTTGTTCAGATTAACAACTGACTATCATGTGACCTGCTTTGTGTGTGATCTACTGCAAAGCCTTAAAATATATTATGAACAGATACTCTGGTTCAAACATGAAAAGTTATTCACCTTGTTCATTTTTGTTAGATTAGAATCTCAGTTTCCTCTTCACGTTTCAGAGCTGATATTTTAAAGCAAATATCATTTGGTAAATGATTTGAAGCAGGCATATTTGATGCAAAAATAAAAAAACTTGACATTTATGCATGCTAAATTTGTTCCACATTTGTATGAGTTTGTTTCTTCTGGTGATAGATATTTTAAAGTATGTTGGTAACCCAAACGTTTCTGGTTCCCATTGACTTGCAAGTCATTGGAGACTGTTCCTCAAAACATATTTTCACATAACATATGTTTCTGTTTCAGAAGAAAGAAACATGTTTTGAACAACATTACACACAAATTCAAACATTTTATAAATTTTTCTATGTTTTTGTCAGCTGTCCTTGTACCACAAACAAATAAATAATGTTTATTATTATTATTATTATTAATAATACATTTAAAGCAATTCAAAGTTTATCATTTGTGTAAAAAAACAAAAAAAACAAAAACAAAATGTGGTTAAAGTAGTAGTTGCAGGACCAAAAACAACAATGATACTAATATTTTTGATGTTCTTGTATATTTGTAGTCCCCAGTGACCAGCATGTCTTCTGGAAACGCTAAGATCGGTCAGCCTGCTCCTCAGTTCAAGGCCACAGCTGTGGTGGACGGACAGTTTAAAGACGTTCAGCTCTCTGACTACAGAGGTGAGCATCAGACTCTCCACGCGTGGTGTTTTGTAGATTAGGACAAACGTATTTCTAAATGCCATTCTAACCTACTTTTACTTTCCATTGCATCATGATACTAGCCATCAAACACCACATGTCTGTTTCTAATTGAACTCCGCGAACCACTGACTGGATTACAGTTGTAACCTGTTTTTCACTTCATCTTTGTTTTCCCTCCATTTCTTCTTTAGGGAAGTATGTCGTGTTGTTCTTCTATCCACTTGATTTCACCTTTGTGTGTCCTACCGAGATCGTCGCGTTCAGTGAACGGGCCGCTGAGTTTCGTAAAATCGGCTGCGAGGTCATCGCTGCTTCCACCGACTCTCATTTCAGCCATCTGGCATGGTGAGGATCCTGCTTCTCCACATCTAAAGGGCTCTTACTGGCCACTTCAGAGCAAAATCTTTATTTGATATCATTCAAATGTTGTAGTGCATCAAGTGCCTTTATTATAGATCAATAGTGCCAGAGGTCATAGATGTACATTTAGATTTCACTGTTGGTTCTTCTCTTGTTTGTGAACGTGATTCTTAGCAGGCTTTCTATGGTTTCACCCAGTTAGTGGTTATCTTCTATGTTGTCCTGAACAGCCTGGCTTTGATAAGAGCGACTATAATGTGTTAGAGAGGCACAGATAAAGGAAGAGTGTAAGTGCTTTATCAGCTCTAGAAATTGTCACCTTAAGTCGTATTGACTTTTATTTGGATAGCATTAATATTTACACTTAAAAATATTTTTTTTTAGTTTGAAAAAACAAAACAAAACAGACATTTCTAAAAATAATAATAATAATAATTTTAGGTTATTTTGAGAACCCACATGTTTCTAATAGTAATAATAATACATTTAAAAAGAGAACTTTTAAGGTTTCAAAAATCCAGACTTTTCTACGAAGATTGAAAATAAATGTAAACAAATTATTTTGATTAATTTCTTTGTTTTAAAAACCTAGAGTTTTCTACATAATAAATGATAATATAAAAATCTAAATAAATACATATATAATTTATATTAAATAGTATTGCTTTTATCATAATATATATGTGTATCACTTTAACATTCAATATCTGTATTTAGCCTCTTGATGGAAATTCGGTGAAAAAATGTAAATATGTAATAACCATGAGGTATAACCATGTTAAACTATAATCCAGTAAATTAAACTCTTTATTTATGGCTTGCTCCCGATAGGATCAACACACCCAGGAAGCAGGGTGGCCTGGGCTCCATGAACATCCCACTGTTGGCTGACCTGACTCAGTCCATCTCCCGCGATTACGGCGTCCTGAAAGAGGATGAAGGCATCGCCTACAGGTCTGTGACCATGTGCTGATGTTTGCACTGGTTCAGTTAAACTCCAACCACATAACCACTCTTGCTTGCTATGTGTGATTGCAGCAGGAGATAATGATCAAGTGTGCTCGATAACACCCACGTGTACTGCAGTGCAGTCATGGTACAGGAACTATGAGAGAAATACTGTATGGGGTTTTATTGCACATTGGAATTTTCTATCAAATGTTCAGTCGCTTATTTTAAACGTGTGTTCCAGGTTCAGAGTTAAGCATTTTACACAGTGTTAACACAGTAGTTAAAAAAGCTTTATTCGGTAATTATATGATTTAAATGAATTATACTCTTCAAAAGTTTTAATATAGATTCCAGTGTGTTTTGTTTTTTCTTGTGATCAAAGCTGAATTTTCAGGAACATTACTTCTGTCTTAAGTGTCAAACGATCCTCCAGAAATCATTCTAATATGTTAATTTGCTTATGAAACATTATCACGGTTGAAAACCGCTTCATATTTTCATGAAAGCTATAAATGTATTTTTTTTTGCTTTTTCTGAGATATATAGAAGGTTCAAAAGAACGGCGTTTATTCAAAATAGAAGTCATTTGAAACCGGATAAAATGTCTTTTCTTTTTTTTTTTTTTACTTTCGGTCAATTTCATACATCCTTGGTGAATAAAATAACATTTCTTTAAAAAAAGAAATCTTACTTGTATTTAACTGAGGATTTATTTTTTTAATAGTCAACTTTCAATGAATTCTTAGTGCTTAGCTTGAACTGCAGCTAAAACATTGTTTAAATTAGTTTTTTCAACATTAAAGCAGTCATACAGTTTTGATAGTGAACAGAACAAACTGAACGTTTTCTGTGTCTTGTCCTGCTCCCACAGAGGTCTGTTTGTGATTGACGATAAAGGCATCTTGAGGCAGATCACCATCAATGATCTGCCGGTGGGCCGCTCTGTAGACGAGACGCTGAGACTGGTGCAGGCCTTCCAGCACACCGACAAATATGGAGAAGGTGAGCGAGACGGGGCTCTTTCTGAATGTCCTGTTTATCTTAAGTCGACCGCATGTTTAAACATGCTTTGCTATCTGATCACTTAACCACATTTGGAGGTAGTCAAAGACATCTGACTGCGTTGTAGAAGTATTGTAAACACAGATGCATCCTGATGCAGACAAAGAGATGTTTACTTGCATAAAACAAAATTATACTGACAAAATTAGGGTTTTAAGCCCATACTTATACTATTTATTTATTTATTTATTTTTTTTTTTTTTTTTATGTAGTATAATTATATTGGGATTTCTATTTCTGTTTCCTTTAACATTTTATCAAAGAATCCTGCAGGAAGGAACTGATTTCAACGTGGATAATAATAATAATAATAATAATAGATGTTTCTTGAGCAGCTAATCTGCATATTAGAGTAATTTCTGAAGCATCATGTGACACTGAAGGACTGGAGAAATGATGCTGAAAATTCACAGCAATCATTTTTTTTTTTTTTATATTTTCGAATCGAAAACCGTATTTTTTTTATTTATTGTAATTTCACAATATTACTGGGTTTGCTGAATAATTACTCTGGGACAGTATAGATTACTATAAGTACAAACCCGATTCCAAAAAAGTTGGGACACTGTACAAATTGTGAGTAAAAAGGGAATGGAATAATTTACAAATCTTATAAACTTATATTTTATTCACAATAGAATATAGATAACATATCAAATGTTGAAAGTGAGACATTTTGAAATGTCATGCCAAATATTGACTCATTTTGGATTTCATGAGAGCTACACATTCCAAAAAAGTTGGGACAGGTAGCAGTAAGAGACCGGAAAAGTTAGATGTACATATAAGGAACAGCTTATTAGGTGAACTGGCAACATGATTGGGTATAAAAATATCCTCTCAGAGTGGCAGTGTCTATCAGAAGTCAAGATGGACAGAGGATCACCAATTCCCCCAATGCTGTGGCGAAAAACAGTGGAGCAATATCAGAAAGGAGTTTCTCAGAGAACAAATGCAAAGAGTTTGAAGTTATTATAATCTACTGTGCATAATATCATCTGTAGGGGAATTTACAGTTAAAACCCAAGGACCAGATATTTGGCAATGAAGACCAGGAGTCAGAGATTAGTTCAAATAATAATAATAATTTTACTTGAAGAAAATAGTTAGCAATTTCATCAGCAGAAGTCAGCTTCAATACTCTCGATGGAGTTCGTAGGCCGCCCCCCGTACAACTCAAAATCAACCACAGTTATACCCTGACAGAGGATACTAATTGCGTCAACACATAAGTCAAAAAAATTCTGATTGGTTCCCAAACCTAGATAAACTCTCCAAAGACGTATATCTGATACGCTGGACACTGGCAGTTGATCGTTTGTCCTGGGACTGTCTGAGCTTCTCCCTGTACAGACAGATAATAACACACATACACCGAGAACTTATCTAAAATTCAAGGCTTTCTAGCACTGGCGAGTGTCTTATCATTACGGTTGGATACACACACATAATATGTGGACATTAATCTTGAGGAAAAGAAATACAAGGTAGAAGAGGATTCTTTAATATCTCATAAGCGCACATAAGGTTACACATTTCACTTTTGCCATAACTTGATTAATAGTCAAACAAGAAATCATGTAATAATGTAATTAATATCAGTATGAAGGCTATGGCAACTTGGCATCCACTCCTTCACATCCAAAGCTTCAGAGAATCTGGAACAATCTCTGTGCGTAAGAGTCAAGGCTGGAAAACCATACTGGATGCCTGTGATCTTCAGGCCCTTAGACGGCACTGCATCACATACAGGAATGCTACTGTAATGGAAATCACAACATGGGCTCAGGAACACTTCCAGAAAACATTGTCGGTGAACACAATCCACTGTGCCATTCGCCATTGCTGGCTAAAACTCTATAGGTCAAAAAAGAAGCCATATCTAAACATGATCCAGAAGTGCAGGCGTTTTCTCTGGGCCAAGATTAATTTAACATGGACTGTGGCAAAGTGGAAAACTGTTCTGTGGTCAGACGAATCAAAATTTTAAGCTCTTTTTGAAAGGCTGGGATGCCATGTCATCCGGACTAAAGAGGACAAGGACAACCCAAGTTGTCATCAGCGCTCAGTTCAGAAACCTGGATCTCTGATGGTGTGGGGTTGCATGAGTGCGTGTGGCATGGGCAGCTTACACATCTGGAAAGGCAAGTTCAAGAACAACATATGTTCCCATCCAGACGTTGTCTTTTTCAGGGATTTTCCAACATGACAATGCCAGACCACATACTGCATCAATTATAACATCACGGCTGCGTAGATGAATGATCCGGGTACTGAAATGGCCAGCCTGCAGTCCAGATCTTTCACTCATAGAAAACATTTGGCGCATCATAAAGAGGAAGATGTGACAAAGACATAAGACACTTGAGCAACTAGAAGCCTTTATTAGACAAGAATGGGACAACATTCCTATTCCTAAACTTGAGGAAATTGTCTCCTCAGTCCCCAGACATTTCCAGACTGTTATAAAAAGAAGAGGGGATGCCACACAGTGATAAACATGGCCTTGTCCCAACTTTTTTGAGATGTGTAGATGCCATGAGATTTATAATCAACAATCTACTTCTTTTTCCCTTAAAATGATACATTTTCTCAGTATAAACATTTGATATGTCATCTGTGTTTTATTCTCAATAAAATATTACAATTAGAAACATCATTGCAAAAGTATTCTCCTTTAGTCTCCACTTTTCAGAGGTTTAAAATAACAAGTCTGTCTATTCTCCGTAGTTTGTCCTGCTGGATGGAAACCAGGAAGTGACACTATTGTTCCAGATGTGCAGAAGAGCAAGGAGTTCTTCTCCAAGCAGTAACAGTCCTGCTCTGTTTCCCGGATCATGCTCCCATTCAGTGGGACGCTCGAGCACTTAACCTCAGCCTGAGAGTTCTTGAGAAGCTGTCAAAGCCAACGTAACAAACTCTTTGCAGTTCAAATGCACTCATTAGACAGATTTCTTTTCTTTTCAATTGTCTGAAGAAGCTGTTGCAGTTAGCATCTCCCATGCACTGAAATATCTGTAGTTTGTTTTCAACTTTAGTTAATCTGTATTTCATATTTAGTACTCTGTGAACATTTGATTCAGTTTGAATTCTCAAGTTGTTTGACATTCTGGTGATCCTCAATGTCTGTCAAATAAATGGGCTGTTATTGTGTGACGTGCAGTTCTCTTATTTTTCCAACCTATCTCTGCTGTTGTTGTGTTTCAGATTCATTACATAATATGCATTTTATGACTTTTTGACTCTGACTATAGGTTCATCCATCCAGAAGTTTTCACAACTCCATAAGAAGCATAAAAACAGCTCTACCACTCGTGTATGTGTATATGTATATTACCACTCTCATTTGCAATAATATGAACTGTGCAACCCTGGTTGTAATTCCACCAGTGTAATTGTCCAGGCAAACCTAATTGATTCTAGACCAGCGTATCATTCATACACTAATATATACAGCTTTTGTTCATATTTTAAATTAAACTCTATTTCCATATTTATATTTTCTTTTTTTTTCCATTTAATTTAAATTATTTAGTAATATTGTTTTTTAGCATTTATATATATTTTTTAACAAACCTATTTGAATTTAGTACATTCAATTATTATAGGTTAGGTTCAGTAAGTTGTTAAACTAAAGGAAAATGTGAAATGTAGTCTGAAGTAAATAACGAAGTTTCTTTTTTTTTTCTCAATGATTTTAGTTTTAGTTTGGTTTTAAATAACTATAATAACACTGTAAAGGAAAATATAGCTGCAAGCAGCGATGGCGGGCTCAAGCCACCAATGCCATCACCACCCCGGTGGCATCAGGTAAACTGTGCCCAGCGGGCACATGCATTCACAATATCCCTCTGGCAGTGAGGTTTTAAAGGATACGGCAGTTAAAGGGTTAATCCGAATCATCTAGACTTTTAAATCACATATACAGAACAATATATATATTAGTAACACTGTACAATAAGATTTCATTTATAAACATTATGTTAACATGAACAATATTTATATAGCATTCATTCATGTCAGTTAATATTCCAAACTTAAACATGAAAACATTGTTTTATTGTGATTTTTTTCCAAGTACATTTTACCAATTCCAAACCATATAAATCTTAATAACTACCATTATTTTTTATTTAATCATTTATGAGTGCTATACAATAGTCCAGGAAAGCTGGAAGAGAAAAACTCCTTATATTCATGTGTGCAGAATTATTAGGCATGTTTTCTTTTACAGATGAAATGCGCTAAAATAGACTTTTAACTCAAACTGTAAGGTCGAAAATTATGAAATACCCATGAGAAATATCAAACACAAATGCAATACAGAAATGGATAAGTTAAGACTTGACCATTGTACAAAAAATACTGACTGGGTCATGAGGTCAGAAAAGAAGAAGAAAAAAGCAGGTCAAGAAGAACTGACAAAAAGAATTGCAAAATAATTAGTAATTAATGTGAAGATTAATTTTTAGTCAATTCTGCAAGACAGACTTTTCAGGAAAGGAGGTGGAATAAAAATGAGCTCCTAAATCTTAATCCTGGATTCTGGAAGATATATTCCTCAAACCATCGGACAAGAGGAGGTGGTGCTGGTCCTTCACGAGTCACTCTAATCTGTGCATAAAGCCTATATATAAAAGACTTAATATATAGTATTTCACAATACTTCATGGTATTCTAATTAAATCATTTTTTGGAATCTTAAGTCTCTCAGAGTCCGACACCGAGTATTTCTGGAGACTCCAGGAAAGTGGCAGTTCTGTAAAATGTTGGCGCTGGAGACTAAATGCACCCTGATAGTTTCACACCTAATTCACTTAACACACACACACACACACATTACCCACAGTGACAGTGGGACTGAGTGACATCAGATGTATGATAGTTTTTTTTTTAATTTTCTATCATCCATATAGTGTTGTATAGTCATGAAACTATGGTCATGAGACCAGTCATTCTGAGGAAATATGCCTCAGAATGACTGGTCTTCTATGTGTACATTTTTTTTTTTAAAGTGTTTAGAAGCTGCACTTTAAAAAAATAAAAAGACATTTACTGGTTCCTTTTTTACTATTATTTCAAAAAACATCACGGCAAAACCATTCAAGCTATCCAAAATTCATTCGCACCTGTTCTGTAAGATTAATTCTTTAAACAGTGGTAAAAGAGGATGTGGTGCTGATCCTTCAAGAGTCACTCAAAACGTATCTGTCCATAAAGCCTATAAAGAATTATTCTTAATATACAGTTCAAAATACTTCAGCTTGTTATTCTAATTAAGTGAGGGTCATTTTATCAGTAAAATATATACAATTCATTTTTTTTTTGAAAGATTTCTATAAATGATTTAAATCATACTCGTTTCTACAATAATTATTTAAAAGTAATCCTATAGCTCCCTCTGGTGGCCATTATAGGTACTAAGAATTGCAAGCTTGATTTATAAGTTATGATAGTTTAAATTTTATGCTGGCTCTTGAAAGTGATAAAGCTATGAAACATACTGTGCTTCCTTCAAATGATGACTTCTACTTATATAAAAAATTATGAAGATTTAGAATGAAAAATTGTAAAGATATAGTAAAATAACTATTGTATTTTTTTATGTTACTTTAATAAATCTCTATGGCAACACCATTTAAGCTATCCTAAACCCATTCACAATTTAACATCTCAGTATATTGGCATCATGTTGAAAAAGGAGTATGGAGTAGTATGAGTAGGAGTATGAATTCATTTGCAGGCTTTATCATAAATCCACAATAAAATTTCTGAGTTCTGTATCAATCTGTGTTGTTGTTTGTTTATTTTTATCTTTTATTTTTCATAGGAAGATAACTTACTCTCATTTTTAATAAATGTGCTTATAAACCAAGGACAAGCTATTTATAGCTGTATTTATAAACTGCTTACTACTGACTATTAATATTGGGACAAGGCTTTATAAAGCATGAACTGACTATTTAATAATGAGTGCAGTTATTATAAAGTGTTATCAATGAATTTGCTAATGTTAACAAATTAGACATTATTTTACAGTGTTATCAAATCCTTAAATGACTCATAAGCATTTGTGAAAGTTCTGCTTGCATTACAGCTTAGTATTGATCTGTGAGCTGAACAGATTTACTGTTACATCCATGAGATTATGTAAATTAAAATAAATATAATGTCACAGGATGTCATAGGTCAGTATCAAATGAGTTTGAAATTATTATTTGCAGCACAAATAAGGTTTTTTTAGGATTTTTAAAAATCCCTAAAACTGTCAGAAAAAGGTTAAGGCCTAAGCTATTTCTATGTGAGTGGCTAATTTTATTTTTGTTTTTATAATTGTAATACACAAACTATGAAATTATACAAAATGTATAAAAAGATAAATAAATAAATACGCACACATTAAAAAAGCAGCCAAGTCGAATGAGTTTCCTTTTTTATATAGATTAAAATTGAAGACAGAAGCAAGTGGTAAATGTGGTCACTTTAATATTCAAATCCAGTAGATCCAGTTTATGTTCACGTGGCTGTTTTCGTTTATAGTCGCCAAGCTATTATGTGTTTTGAAATAATTTTGTCCGTTATGTGTTCGTTCGTACGACGAAAGGCAGAATCCTGCAGCTCGAGAGATATGTTATTCTGCCAGTCGCGCTTTCAAATAGTCTTGCACACTTAAACAGGTCACAAACACCTGCATTTAGCTCTTGTTGTGTTACAATGGGTTTATTGTGTGCATTTGTGGTAATATTTTATTTAAAAAAGCTCTTAAACAAGAATAAATTCGTTTGTTTTGAGCTGGACACTGTACGCGCTGATCGGAGGCGGTGATTTCAGATAGGCAGCTGCAAATATTTCATTTTCACACAAACAGTTCAAAAACATCTTAATTTAGCTCTTGGTGTGTTCTAATTGGTTGATTGTGTGATATCGCTGTAATAATTTATTTTTAAAAGCTTTAAAACAGGAATAAATTCGTTTTCTCTGAGCTCTTTACTCCAGACGCTCGTGGTCACAGCGGTGATTCATCTCTCCTATTTCTCACGTATCTCTGGCCAGAAATAATTTATCCATGAGCCCTGAACCGGTAATAATCAGATATGTTGGTTTAGCTTGTCAGTGTGAATTAAATCTAAGTATTTGTTTGTATTTTTAACCGATTTAAAAGTGAAAGTAAAAGTCCGGGAATTGAACCTGTAGGGGCGCTATTTCTCTCAGACAATGGAAGTCTGAAGCACATATACTCAAACAGAGGGACAGAAGTGAGATGAGATGTCTGACAGTTTTTTAATTTTCTGTTATCCATACAGTGTTGTAAAGTCGTGAAACTATGCATATTTCCTCAGAATGACTTTTTCATCTGTATGAAAAAATTCTTTGACGTGTTTGGAAGCTGCAATTTAAAAATACAATAATGATTCCCTTTGTAAGGTCATTTAAAAAAATCACCACGGCAAAACCATTCAAGCTATCCAAAATCCATTCACAATTTAAGTTCCTATCAGAAATACTGATGTGTGTTCAGAGTTTTGTGAAATTCTAAGTATGTTATTTGCCTCAAAATCACCTGAGAAGTATTCCAGTTTGACATGTTGCCACGCCAACAATTTTTTAGATATCAATATCCCCCTTGCAGATTTATATCAGCTGTGTTTTAACATTATTCTGATGAAGTTTGAAGCAAATCGAGTAATAATAAGATGCTGAATTCAAATCATTTTGAAAATGACACACTTCCTTCTGCCAGTTGGTGGCGCTATAACTTTGACTCCTAATAGTCACATATATGCGATCGACATCATACAACGAATAATCTGATGAAGTTTGATTAAAATCAGGAAATGTATGTGGATGGTATTAGACACTTCCTGTTTCTAATTTCTCGCCATAATTTCAACGCCTCGCCACGAGCAAACCGTTCGAGATATCAAAAATCCCCTGGCAATTTTTCATCCCCAGTGTCTTGAGATCATGTTGACCGAGTTTGGCGGCAATCGGGAAAAAAACCTATGACAAGTATTTCAAATTCCAGAGCATGCGCTTTTTACATAACTCTAAATAGCTGACTTCCTGTTGGGTGGAGCCTATGACATGCAATACGAAAGTTGTTCGGCACGATGAGATCTATATGTGTACTGAGTTTCATATGAATATGTGCAAGTATGTGTGAGCTATACATCAACATTTCTGACTGTGTTCCAGGGGGCGCCGTAGAGCCCCTGTGCCACGCCCGGGTCCCAGCCTCTGCAGGCTCCTAAAGGCCACAGATTCCAAAGTGTGCGCAAATTTTCAAGAGTTTTTGAGTATGTTAAGGACCCCAAAAGCCCCCACAACTTTGACGAAAAATTTGAATACTAAACCCTAAATAGCCAACTTCCTGTTGGGCGGAGCCTATGATATGCAATACAAAAGTTGTTTGGATTGATGAGATTTATATGTGTACCGAGTTTCATACGTCTACGAGCAAGAATGTATGATATATGGCCCTCCATATTCCAGGGGGCGCTGTAGAGCCCCTGTGCCACGCCCGTGTATCAGTCTCTGCCCGGCCCTAATGGCCGCAGGTTCCAATCTGTGTGCCAATTTTCAAGACTTTTTAAGCACGTTAAGGGCCCCAAAAGCCCCCGAGACGTTGGAAAAAAATAATAATAATAATAATAATAATAATAATAAAAAATAATCCTAAGGAAAACAATAGGCCTCTCGCCCTTTGGGCTTGAGCCCTAATTACCACAAATGCTTT